>NC_141990.1:40485141-40807225 GCF_049901715.1 Pseudonaja textilis | reverse complement strand
TGAGAGAAAGAAGTTCCCTGTTGATAGGTGCTGACATGAGCTAGAAGCTTGGATGAATTAATCTAGATTGACCCAGACTGAACCCTGTTTCGTCATTCATTACAGACAGACTTACCTATACATATGCAGATATGCCACCATTCAGGGCATAGGGTCAGTGTCCAACTAATTAAATTGGGCAGTGGTGCATTTCAGTCTCCTGGATCAAACACTATGATCTACCAGGGCCAAGAAGCATTCCTTCTCAGTAATTGTGCTGCCCTTTGGAATGAGATATTGTATCCCCAGACATCCATTGGCTACCACCCTGATAATGTTCAGAACATCTTTAAAATTTTGACTGTTGTTCCAGGCTCTCCAAAAGGATGCTTGTGGAGACCCTGTTGGTTATGTTTTAAGTTACAGGGAATATGTTTGTCTGGATATGTAGGATTGTCTACTTTAATCCCCTAGGGGTCATTCTGTATCCAGGTTTCCTCCAAATATGATAAATAAATAAATAACCTTGCTAACTGAGGCTAACACTGCAATATATCTGTGGGTCTTTAATGCACCATAAAAGTTATTGCTGCTTTTAGCTTGTAATTGGAAAGTTAGTTTTTCTCAAGCAGAAAATAAATAAACAAAAAACCTATCTTGATGGCATTTGATAAATGTTATAAATGCTAACAGGAAAGGATTTACCCATGTTAGGGACTTGGTAGTGGAGGATTTTTTTTTGTGGGGGTGGAATTCATAATGAAGGGAAAAGGAAAAAGTAGATGTTTTATGAAACTATAAATAAGCAAATAGCTGTGTGAAACATGTTACAGGAAAAGCAACCTGAAGAATTTGTATATGGATACCAGTCTGCTGAGTAATACAGTTATCAGAAACAGAAATAAAGGGGCTATTTAGATCACTGAATCCAATCCCCTGCTCAGTGTTTTGGTAGCGCTGTGGCAGCTCAATAGCTTAATGATGCTGGAGATGGTGTCTGCTCCAAAGGTTTGAGTCCTAGCACTGTGTGGCAGGATGAGCTCCCATCACTCACCTCAGAGTCTATCCACCTAACAGTTCAAAAGCATGTTCTGTGCAAGTAGATAAATAGGTACCATTTCAGGGGGGAGATGAGTTGGTGCTCCATGCAGGCAGGCAGATTCCTGCCAGTTCTGAACCTTTCCGTTTGCAGCACCTCTTTGCAAGTCAAGTCCAAAGAAGGGAGGGGCCCTTTGATAACACTGCAGGAGAGCTGCTCGTCTTTGATGCAAAACTAGCTTGCTCTCCTATGGCGCACCTTGGGAAGAGTGTGAACATGTCCTACAATGGAGCTGGTAAATGGTCAGCCAAACTACTACTCTGTAATAGCAATGTGGTTTCCTGGCTAATGCAATAACACCATGTGCTACTACTGCTAATAAAAATAGTGCATTGGTGGGGAAATATTGGAAACCCTTTAAAAGATGTCTATTTGCCAAGGTTCAGAGACCTGCACAAGGTACTTGAAGGCCAACCTATGGATGGCCATGTTTTAGAAGTCTATAGTGACTCATGCAACCACACTATAATAACTCTGACAGCTTTCCTTTCTTAATGCTGTATATTTAGAACAACAAAACATTAACTGCACAATCCTATGTATGTCTCAGAAGTCAGTATGACTCAGAAATCATTCTCATCAAGATTTATTAATCCTCAGATAAATGAAAGCAGGACTGCAGCTTGTTCTATTTTTATTGCTGTCTGTCCTCTTGTCTCTTAGTTCCTTTCATATTGTTTCTCACTGTAGCTTGTTACATAATATCTAAAAATAGATGCTAATTATAGTTACCTATACATTGTCATTGCAGAATAGGGTCTCAGTTTTCCTATGGCTTTTTTCTCCCTAAGAACAAGCATTGAGTCAAGTAGAGGAAAAGATTATGTACTGAAAATGAGGTATTAACATACATTCATGTGGGGATTTTTTTGTGGTCTTACTGGTTTGCTTAAATGGGTGTCACAAACTTCATGGCAGCCTTTTTAGGAGAATACTCACGATATTTCATAAATTTTCTTTCTTGGAGACTTCTGGTATAGGCAAGCATAAACAATTAAATGCCAATTCTAGTTTCAAAAGTGCTTGTACAATGTCCTGGCACTGCTATTTTTATTGGAGAATTAAATACATCTTGTTTGTTTGTTTTAAAAAAAGAGATACAACTATTTTAATGACCAAGGAAAAAAATGAGTAAAAGCCTCATTTCAAACTTTCAAAACTTTATTGGAGTTATCAAATGCAAGTCTAAGATAATATTAGATACATTCACTGCAGTTATTAATAAAAATAAGGAAGATGGGATCACAATTAATTAATTAAATTAATTTGACACCAGGCTAGACACTGGGAAACAATTAGTCCTAGTCCCATTTTAGGCATGTGACTTCGACTAGTATTTCTCTCTCAGTCCAACCTACCTCACAGGGAAGTTGTTGTGGGAAAAATAGGAGAATGGAGTAGTATGCATGTTCACTACCTTGAGTTCTTTCTAAACATAATCAAGGCAGGGAGAAAATAAACTAATGAATAAATTTACATTTTATTGAATATATGATATGGGGAAAGAGAATGAGACAGAATATTTCTATGTACTTATGCTATAAAGTCATCCAAATGGTATTAATGCTAATACAAATTTTCATTTGAATTTTCAGTCTGTTCTGATCCCACTGAACTTTATTATTCATTTTGGTTGCCAGCCTTTAAAAAAAAACCAAAAAAAATCTAGCATATATGTATTTTTGCCATTTAAAACAATTGTAGTCTTTTAAGTTAGGAAATTATATTCACTAAAAACAGGTAGCCCTTCACTTAACAACCATTTATTTAACATCAGTCCAAGGTTACAATGGCCTGAGAAAATGTCACTTATGATCTGTCCTCAAAGTTATGATTGTCACACCACTAACCCTCCACAATCATGTGGTCTTAATTGGGCACCTCCCAATGGCTCTCCGTTGCAGCAATTTGCAATCATGTGAACGTGATGTGTAACCTTTCCTGTTGGTTTCTGACAAGCAAAGTCAATTGGGGAAGCCAGAGTCACTTAATGATCCATGATTCACCTAATGGCTACAGTAAAATTGGTCATAAAATTGGGTTCGATTATGTGATGACTTGTTTTCTAGTGCATTGCTTAGCAACCAAAATTCCAGTCCCAATGGTAGTTGTAAGTTGAGGACTACTGTGGGCATGTATGTGCAGCTGTGAAGGGATATGGTCTAGAAATAATATCTGGGTAGAAGGAAGCCACAAAGTGCTCTATAGTTTAGAGAGTAAAGAAATAGGAGATCATGCTGTAATTTGAGTTGTGAAGTTGTAGTTTATTGTTCCTTAACTGCATGTTCACCTGTATAGCTGTGTAAAAACGTAAACGTTCAAATTTATGCAGATGAAAAATATCTGCTTTTTTAAACTATAAAATCACATTCGTTAGTCTGAAGTAAAAGAAAAAGTAAGAGAAGATGGTGGGGGGAAATGTTCCAAAACAATTGCTACAGAATAGAAAACTGTCATGAGAGTAGTCTTGGAAAAATTGGAATATTGAAAAAGAAAGAGCATCAGGAGTATTGGTTTAGTAGTACATCATGTGCCATGCAAAGAGTCCAAATCACAGACACAGGACAAAGTGATAATGCAGCGTGCTCTGGGTTGTTATGAAGCTGCTAGGTAATTCAGATTTAAAGGAGCCCTGCTTTGACTTAATATTGTAATATTGTATCTTTCCAATCTTGATTTAGGATATGGCTTAATCTAATGCATGTTCCTGCTTCCTGCTTTATGGTAACCACTTCTGAATTTAACAATAGCATCACAGACTAGACTTCTTCCAGAAATTCAGCTATTTATGACTACAATTCATTGTGAAAACTTGAATCAGAGGAGGGACGGGAAACAGCATTCTAAATTCAGTATGTTAGGGCAGTATCCTTAATAAGGCAACTCATAATATGCAAGATTTCCAGGCACTGGACAAGAAGGCATATGGGAGGGGAAAAGAGCTTGCGTTAAAAACATGAAGTCTGCTTTTAACTGTAGTCTAAAATGAATTATTGAAGGGAATTGCAAACTTTTAGCCTTTTTAATAAAATCAGTTAGTTGAAAAGGAGCTCCTCACCCCATTTCAAAGTTCACTCCTAACTGCAAATTAACAGCATTATTTTTTTTAGCTTGTTTATAATTTATGAGAAATTGCAAGTGAGCAGTGGAAGGCCAAATTTGTTGCTAACACCCAATTTATTAAAGGTGGCTAGTAGCATGTGCAGACTGCATAGTATGTTCAGTGATATGTTTCCTTTTTTTGTAGCAATCAGCTAGCAGTTACCCTTCAGTTGGCCTAAAATGAAAGAATTATTTATTCACCATTAGATATCATTCTCCACTAACATATCTGCAACAGCAACTTGTATCAAATCAGGGTGTGACTTGTTTTCTTTTAAAGATGAAAGCACTAAAACTCCTCTGAGTAATGTAACAGGCACATCACATGATGATGCCTTAATGAGTTCTCGATTAAGAATCCCATGTAATAATGTTTCACAGACAAACAGAAACCATTTGCTTAAATGATTTTCAGACAAAATCTTTGATTATTATTTTTTTGTTTATGCACCTCACTAATCTAATAATCAAAATATAATCTCTTTAAGAGCAAGATTATTCTGAATGCAGAACTTCACCAATAAAGGGATGCAATAAAAACATTAGAGGAGCGCTTTGTAGATTATACACAAACAAAGGATTTAGTATGGCTATTTGTTCACCTTAAAATGGTTCTATGGCTGTCTCAGAAAAGTCCCAGGCTATTGTTTCTATAATAGTCCTGTTTATTAAGCAGTTCCTTAGTAACGTCTATTTACACTAAATGGGAACTCAAGATGGCTTACATACCACTCTATTCTTGCATTTTTACCACAACAAAAACACTGTAAGGAGGTTGAGCAGAGAGATTGGCAGACCTGAACCCAGATTTTGCCGGTTCTAGTCCTAGAATCTAATAATACCACATTAATCATAATACCACATTGTATAAATTATAATAATAAAATTTGATGGATATTTACCCAGAAGCAAGTCCCAGAATTAGAGCCTCTCAGATTTTCCATTTGCAAAATTGTGCAAAGTATTTTTGAAGCTGGGATTTAAATCGTGGAAGAATTTTTCAGGCTTTATAATGTCAAGATAGTGTGTGTGTGCGTGCGCGTGCACATGCGTGCGTGCGTAAAATCAATATTTACAATATCTACAAACCCATCAAGCAACAGTCATTGTTTTTCTTGCCTTTGTTGTTGCTCTTTTGAGTTTTTCATAGCCTATCATTGGCTGTAACTATAGTAAATATATTATACTTCTAAATTCTCATCTAAATCAGAATTAAGCCAGCTTCAAGGCTGGGGAAAATGACAACCTGGGGAATCCAATGCTGGAAACTGCCTCTAATCTCAAGGAGGGAATCAGATGAATTCTGTGATCCTTGGGAAACTGCCACAGAGCTCATACAGAAGTACCGAAATCCATCACAGATGTGACTTCTGCCAGATGGAGATATAATTGCCAATGGGAATAATGGAGATTGCCTGGTTTCTCTCATCTGAGTTTTCTCCTCTCTTAGAAGATGCACCAATGGAAAAGGAAGGTCAATTAGAAGCTTGCAAGGGTTGAGAACTGAAGTGGGCCCTTACTGCTTATTGTCTTGCTGCTCCTTACTTTGTTTCAAGTGAATTAATCCTTTAACAGATCTGTGATGCCACATATTTCTGATGCTTTTAGCAAGGTATCATAATACTGAAAAATGATATTGAAATTCAAATTCTCTTCTTTCCATGTTTCCCTTTCCTTCTTTATCCCCAGTGTGTGGAAAAGGTCAAGTGGTTACAGGGCAGTATCGCATGCTAGCCAAGCATGGCGGCTATGTGTGGCTTGAGACCCAAGGAACAGTCATCTACAATACTCGGAACTTGCAGCCTCAGTGCATAATTTGTGTTAACTATGTTCTAAGGTAAGGCAGCTGAAATCCCAAAGAATGCTAGCTAAATGAGAACAGACGAAGAAGCAACACAGTCTGAGCAGTTTTGCATGTTTCTGTAGGAGGTCTCAAAGATGTTTTTTCCTTGAGGAAGATGTTTCACTTCTCACCCAAGTTCTGACTGAATGGTGGGAACGGAACTGATTTGAAAGAAGTTTCTTGGATGAGAACTATAATGCCTTCCTCAAGGAAAAAACAAAGTCCTGTTGCCTTTTGAGAAAGCATCTTTGGGACAGCCTTTGCCTGGATGACTGGAACCTCCCTAGACACTTTTAACAAAGCTTTATGCAAATCTCTCAAATAACAGGGAAAGTATGGAGTGGGGAAACGGTAGCTCTGCAGATTGTTGGAGAATCCCAGGACTCAAGATGATTGTAAACCAACAATATCTAGTTGTCCCATGATCTTTGATTATCTCTCTTATTGTGATTCTTTGTATTTACATGAATACTGTCTTCCATAATACAAATATCTAACCCTTTATCTTGGTAGTGAAATAGAGAACAACGACATTGTATTCTCCATGGATCAGACAGAATCACTTTTTAAGCCTCATATGATGGCCATGAACTCTATATATGACCATGGAATTCCAGTGGCTGATAAGAGTGACTTCTTATTCAGCAAGCTGAAGGAAGAACCAGAAGAACTTGCTCAGTTGGCACCAACACCAGGCGATGCAATTATTTCTCTTGACTTTGGTTAGTAATATTTTGGGAAAAATGAGTGGTGAAAATCATCTTGTGTTTGTATTATAGTTAACCACAAGAGAGCTAGTAGATTGTAGCATCTCCCACAAAGTATCAGGTAAACACAATGATAGATGATGGATGGATGGATAATTATTGTTATGTTTCATGCTGATGATTACTCTAACTATGGATAATTTAATTCTTGATTAGATAGAGTACAAACAGCCAAGAATTATTTTGATTGTGGCAGAGTGGAAGTATGGTTAATTGACTGATTGGAATTGATTAATTAAAGTCATTTATTGGCATATCAGTGACTTCAAACTTACAAAAGAAGCATTAGTGAGCATTGAATGAGGTTTAATATCTCCCACTTAATTGAAATTTAGCTGTCAACTACTTGGGGAGTAAGATAAGCTTCCTAATCTGAATATATTTTCCAGTTTGTTTTCTTTTTCTTAAAAAAGTACTAGGATTTCTAGTACCAAGGATGAACTGAACTTGCTTGCCTCAATTTCAGGAACGCAAAACTTTGAGGAAATTCCCACCTATAACAAAGCTGTGATTGCTCCAAACACTCAGTGGGCTCCAGAAGGGAAGAACCAGGCATCCCAGACTGAAAAGCTGAGTGTGCCATCATTTACCTTGCCCCAAGTGGCCCCTGGCAGCACTACTCCCAGCGCAAGCAGCAACAGCAGCTGTTCCACCGTAAGAAAGAACTTTACATTGAAATCTGGCAGCATTGCCAGCTTTGAAGTGTGGGGTTTTTTTTTTTCCACCAGCACTAACTGGAGTTATAGTAGAAATAGTATTTTTTTAAAGGAATTACTTCCAGTTGCCTTTATCCACTGAACTCAAAACCAATATCAAAGGCTGATGGTGGGTGAGATCAATTTGGTGTAATCCTACTTCATTCAGAATGTGAAAATGAGAGAAAAGGAATGACATTTTCAGAGAATTTATCAGTAACACACACACACACACACACATGCACCCCAGTAGCTTAGAAGGGGAGCAGCCATTCCCAGACCTTAAGAGGTTAATATGGAAAGTCACCAGTCAATACAAAGGCAAGAGCAGGAAAGAAGTGCTCCCAAACAGAAATGCAAAATTTCCTATTACCTCATGTGATTCTATATCAATCTTTAAGGACAGAAAGCAGTGGGACCCAGTTTACAATTCTCTCACTCACTGGAGATTTGGCTAAATCAGCCCTGATCCCCGAATCAGCAGAAGGAGAAAAAGAAGCACAATTCAGTGTTCTCTTTTTTTGTGTCATCATTTTTGCATCATAATTTGAATGGGAAGCAAGACACAGTTTTGCAGCGCCAAGCGCTAAAAAAATGGGACTATCAGGACAGTTGGCCAGGTCTTTTCTTTCTGGTGTTTCATTCTATGCAGCTAACTGCATTACAGCCATTTGTGTACTTGTTGATAGTCTGTTTTCTCATTTCACCCTAAAGCCAAGTAGCCCAGGAGATTATTACACTTCTTTAGATGAAGACCTGAAGATAGAGATGATTGAGAAGCTTTTTGCCATGGACACAGATGCCAAGAATCAATGCAGTTCACAGGTAAGAGAAACCATGAATAAATTAGCATCAAACCAAAATTCAAAAGAGCATGCTGTTTCAGTTCCTTATATGCACTCAAGGGTCAGTGGCTACTGCTCTTATTCATTAAAATGGGAAGCAATTATAGTGCAGGGATTCTGCATTAATGGGAGAGATATAATGGAAAAATCATTTCCATTTCCCTAGACTTGGCTTTTCCACCTGGCAATGTCAAACTTGGGGCTCTTTATATAATGACCAGTTCTGGAAAACCGGTAGCAGAAATTTTGAGAAGTTTGGAGAGCCAGCAAATACCATCTCTGACTGGGGGTTTTACAGTATCCTTCCCCTGCCACTTCCACCAAGCCACACCCACAGAACCGGTAGAAAAAAAATTGAATCCCATCACTGATATATAATATATAGTATTATATAACATATCTGACAGCTGCTAAAACTTCCACCATTCTTAGTCTTGGTGCTATAGTATTGAAGTCTAAAACATCTAGATCACTCACATCCCACAGGCCAGGCGTGTTGGCCACTCCCGTGCCCAGTTTAGCAAAGGGTGGAAAAGTCACGATATGTCACATGACGATGCGAGTTTGACACCCCTGATCTAGATGGCTGGAGAATTTGGTTTAAATTTGGGAAACTAGGAAATTGCAAAGCCATATCTTACATGGAGTAAGGCATATTGTGCCTTAGACATTGTTCTGGGACATGCAAAAAGAGAGAGATTCTAGCTTTCTCATTTTAAATTGTAAATTTGTTTTTCTTCACTACCCCACCCCTTTTAATTTTCATTGGACAGAGTGACTTCAATGAACTGGATCTTGAAACTTTGGCTCCTTATATTCCCATGGATGGAGAAGATTTCCAGCTGAGCCCTATCTGTCAAGAGGAACGTCCTCTGTGTGAAAGCATCCAGCTTCCGCAGCACAGCTTAAGTAACATGAACAGTCTCTTCCAACCACTTGCTCCTTCTTCCCAAAGCGACTTCCTGCTAGAGAAATATTGCCAGCCAGGATCTGACAAAAATATGCCAGCAGGCCAAGGGACTCTGCCACTGGCATTCTACAACCATGGCAGTCAATCGTCCTCATTCTTGCTGCCCTACTATGCACAAGCCAACACTCCACTGTCTTCAATGGGTGGGAGACCAAATACACAGTGGCCACCTGACCCACCATTACAGTATATGCCAACAAAATGGAGAGGAATCAGCAATAAGTCTTTAACAAGCTCTGCATCAGACCCTCCATCACTGCATTTGTCCAGCATAAGCACAGATAGGAAAAGGTAATTCAACACAGAAAAGGATTTTGAAGATAATAGACAAAAGCAGTTTAAATACAGCAAAATAATAGCTAGATTTTTCATTTTCCACATACGTTCATGCTTGTGGAAGCAAGTGGTTGAATCAAAAAGATGAAAAACACAATATGCATTAATGGCAAAACAGAAACATCAGAGCAAAGCTTGTTATCATATAAAAATAGAAAATTGCCAGCAAAACCATTTGTCAAAGGGTCAGAGAAAGGTTGTGGTTTCGTATGCCTATTTTTAAATAAGTTATCAGAGCTTCAATTAAAGAGATTGTGTGCTAGGAGTTGAAAATGACTTCATGGCACATAATCATATCTCTTCATTAAAAAAAAAACACTTAAAAAAGTGCTCACATACTGTGAGAGTATTTGCACAGAGTATGTGTACAACACTTTTTCTAATCACTGCAGCTGAGCAAGGATTCCACTTCTTTCATTAGAGTCATCTTTTTATCCAAAATAGAAAAGGGGAAAACTTGAGGAAACAATGAGTGTTGTTTGACTCTCTGGGTGGACATCTGAGTGATCCACAGTTTTTAATCAATTTTATTTCTACTTTGAAATTTCTCTGAAAGTCACAAGCTGCACCAAGCATTTAACTATCTTTTAACAAACCCACATATTTTCAAAGGAGGAAGTGGACTGTATGTTACCTAGAAGTTATGCCAGGTGATAATCTAGTGTGAGTATCAAGGGCATTGTAGGGAGGGGGGAAATGAGGATGTAGCCCAAAGTGTTTATCCACCCATCCATCTGAAGTCCTCTCTTGGTTTGAGAGGAGCTTAGCATACATTCCAACCTTCTGAAATGTTAAGTCCTTTCCCCTCAGCATACCACAATGTAAGGGAGGAGTACAAAAAATGTAATTCTTGTTCCCAGCATCCCTGTGTGCCTCCCAGGAACCTTGCAGACTACACACTGTATAAGGAATCTGGTTCAGTTGCACCTGAGAAAATTAAGGAGCAAGAATTCCAAATCCACCTGTTTTTTATCATCTTTTGGTATGAGGCACTCAAGATACAAGGAAACCAAGTATCAGCTTGATAGTGCTTAAGGAGTTGGAGAAAGACTGAGGAGACTTAGATTACCAATAGTACTAAGTTACTTTGGGCTAGTCACTTTTTCTTAATTTAACCAGCCTCCACAATATTGTTGTAGAAAAAATGGAAATAAAGTTTACCTATGTTGCCTTAAGTTTCTGGCCAAGAACAATTGTAAATCTGACAAATAAAATCATAATTAAAATAAATGGTTGGTATATAGCCAATAGGGAAGGGATGGGATCCATATGATTGACTTTATCCATGAGGGGGTAGATTTCAAGCAACTCCCAGACCATAATTTATCTTTGCACTATTTATTAACCTTAGAGATAAACAAACTGCTAATGTTGACTTCAGGTATCAATGAGTGAATGTCTGTGGCGCAAGCTAGTGATTTGCCCACACCAGAGAGTCAACAGTACTTAGGCAATAGAAACCAACTGCAGAAAACAGTTGTTGAGCAATGGTTAAATAAAATGCTATTATCAATTTGCACAGCTCACTCTGTTCTTTCCATTTCAGCTTTTTGATAGGAGATTTTACAGAAATAATGTTTCAATTTTTATTAGCATTGACACACCTTATTAATGTTTATCATTTGTTAATGTTTATCATTGTGCCAGTTATGAATCTCATATCTTTTCTCAACTACTAACCACTTTTGTCTTAGTAAAAATATTCTTGCAAGCTTCTGTTTTAACCATTGATAATAGGAACAGATCTGAAAAAGATTTCTGCAGACCAACATGTCACATTTTTCTGCATTAAAGTGAAGTCTGTTTCAACTTAATTTAAAAAAAATGATTTGTTTTGATAGATCACTGGAAAGTTTTGGACAGCGTGGCATAGATATAAATCCAGCCCGAGTTGCTCTTGCCAACAGTCTGAAGTTGAAGCGGCAGTTAGATTATGAGGACCAAACATTTCAACATCTAAATGGGGTAAATTTATTATGACTGATCAATGTATTTTGCCTTTCGTGTTTCTAAATATAAGGTTGTACAAGTTTCTTTGAGTAGCATATCTTCATGTTTTGCCTTACCTACCATAGACACAAGATGACATATCCGGCCTTAATCCAACCCACTTAATGTTGAAAAGAATGAAACTTCTCAGAAGTGAAAACTGTGCATTGCATTCAGAAAAGAAGTCACTCAGCACAAGTGTCCTTAATGGTAAGAATTTTTAAAATTGGTAATATAGAAATAGCATTTAGACTTACATACCACCCTGTAGTACTTTACAGCACTCTCTGATCATTTACAAATGTTGGCATATTGCCCCCAACAATCTGGGTCCTCATTTTACTGCCCATAGAAGAATGGAAGGTGAGTCAACTTTGAGCTGGTCAGGATTGAACTCCTGGCAGTGGAATGCAGAGTCAGCCTGCAATATTGCATTCTAACCACTAGGCCACTAGGCTTCATATCTAACCAAAAGAAAACACACATAGTGGAATAGATCACTCTTTGGCGGCTGTGAGCAGAATACCAAAAATTATTCAAAAGAGGTATGCATATGCTTTTTCTTTCATATTTACCAAATTCTGTGATACCCTATCTACACTCTGCTTCATCATTCTTAAAAGTAAAGGTTCTGCTGAATAAGAGTAGTGGACCATCTTCTCTAGTATTATTTCACACAGTGAAAATTCAGATACTTCTGAGAACTCTACAGGCAACTCAAATGACAATAACCGACAGTGGTTTCTGTAATTCAGAACCAGGAGTCATCCAGCAAATCTAAATGATATGAAATTGGATGTCTAGGGAAACAAGATCTTTTTCACAAAACACATGGTTAAAATGCATTGTCAATTACCATGAGATATGATGTTGATTCATAATTTAAATGTCTTAAAAAGAAGCTTAGACAAATGCATAATGGCCACTAGCCATATATTGGCTATTTATAATAATAATAATCAAATATAATAATCAAATAATAATCCAAAGCCCTTATGTCCTGCCTACTTTTCAGTATCATATATTAACAGGCTCAATATCCTTTAGGTGTCAAAATGCCTTTAGGTTTTTCAGCTATTTTTCAATGACTTTTGGCAAGATAAGAATATCTCTATATTATATATGAATGAAAACTGGGTGCATGAATTCATTGTTAATATCTAATCTATTCGTGCTTATACATAGCTCTATCTTCCAATATTGCCTATTATATGTATGCATAAACTAATTCTAACCTTCAAAAATCTTTGTGACTTAAGATATTATGAACTGATGCTCACCATTAAATTGACTCTTGTAGCTGCTTAATTTCCTTCTGCAGATGTTTGCAATCTGGAAAGTATCCACAGAAAACAATTCATCATTTCTGAAATTGCCTTACAAAAACATGGGACTTCTGCCTATCTGCCCCACCACCATCACCACACACAGATACTTTCCCAGGCAAAATATAAATTTGGCTATGTGAAGCATTATGTTTCTGATTGCATTTTAAAGCCAATTTTTAACTTTGTAATTGTAGATAAGTTTCTTTATAACCTACAAAGATGCGCAGGCCAGCCAGTGCATGTGATGCAGCAACAACAGCAGGATCTACCACTGTCCTCTGGCAATTCTGCAAATAATTCCAAAGCAGTATACTCTCCGCCTTTTTACAAAACCCCTTATCAGGATTTCAGTGTATTTCAAGCTCATAGGATGTCAGGTGAGTGTCATGTCAAAGATTACATTCAGTAATGAAAAAATTACTTTTAATAAAGATAAGAATACTTTAAATCGGTTCCTTTAGTTGGGGGAGGGGCTCTTACTGTGAGCTGTTGAAAGTGATCAAATGAAGTACTATGATCAATCTGCTCAACAAATAAGTTGAAGGTTTTTCCATAAAGTCTCATATAAATAAAGCTCAGTTGCTAGGGTCCTCGTGGACCTTGTACTTATTTTGGCAAAAATAAGCGGTTTGCCATTACTATCTTCTGGAAAAAAAAATTTCTTCCCAGTTCCCATAAACTGAGATACCTATTATTCTATTCTGTTCTGTTCTGTTCTGTTCTGTTGTGTTGTGTTCTGTTCCGTTCCATTCCATTCTTTATTTCTATTTCTATTCAAATCCCACCTTTATTATCTTTACAAGTAACTCAAAGCTACAAGCTCATCTAATCCTCCTCCCTCTTCCGATTATTCCCTACAACAATTCTATGAGGTGAGTTGGGCTGAGAGAGAATGATTGGCCCGAGATCATCCAGTTGGCTTTTAAGGCTAAGGTGAGACTTGAGCTCACAGTCTCTGGCTTTCTGGCCTGGTGCCTTAAACACTAGACCAGACTTTCTCTTTTAATGTTAAATAATCTCTCTTAGTTAAAAAAACTAGCTATAGAAAAATCTATGTGATGGTTGATATAAGTCAAAAGTAGCATTGTTTTGTGAATAACCAGAGATACTAGAAAACTGGAGAAGTATAAATAAATATTTAAGAAATGGGAACATGGATAATTATTGATCAGTGGGCCTAATGTCCCAAATGTGCTTTTTCAAAAGACTTATGGGGGGGTATTGAAGATGTTTCACTTCTCATCCAAGAAACTTCTTCAGTTTTGATTGAATTGTGGGAATGGAAGGATTTATATTCCTTGCATAGATAATTTATATACCTGAATTCCCACCATTCAGTCAAATCCTTCCATTCCCACATTCAGTCAGAACTGAAGAAGCTTCTTGTATGAGAAGCAAAACATTTTCAAGGGTAGGGGGGGAATGTTCAGCTGCCTTTTGAAAAAAGCAACTTTGGGAAAACATGACCTGGATGACTGAGAATCTCCATAGACAATGAGACTAATATTAACTGGAGAAAGAATAGGTAGTAAACCATTCACCTAGCATTTGAGTCTAAAAGCAGTTTCCAGGTTTTTTTTTACTTTGATTATACTATAATGTGACATTTTTTAAGTTCAACCCAACTGCTGCTAAGACCCTTCGGGTATGAAATATTGCTCACCTTCTGCATATATATTTTTGCCTCTCAGGAGTTGCAAGTCGTCTGCTCGGGCCTTCTTTTGAACCTTATTTGTTGCCAGAATTAACCCGATATGACTGTGAGGTTAACGTTCCGGTGGCGGGCAGTTCGACACTTCTGCAAGGAGGTGACTTGCTTCAAGCTCTTGACCAAGCCACCTGAGCAAATCTGGTTCACACACACCCCTCCCCCGCTGATACTGTTCCGAGCAGCTGCAGTTTCAAAATATATTTTTGCAAGTAGACAATTTCTAATACCAATTTACATTTTTACAAGATTTTACTTACTTGTTGAACTTGTCCACTTTACCAAATAGTGGCCTTTCTGAAAAGTTAACTCACGTTCTTATTTGCTTTAAAAGAAGTATGCATCTACTGTATTTTTCCTTTTATTCCAATAAAGTGTTCCTTAGAAAATTTATATTATATTATTCCCCTTTGCTGTGTGTAATTTATATGTTCTGAAATTTCCTCAATATTCATGCTAATTTAAAAAAAAAAAGGCTTTGCGTGTGCTAATGCCTGTATGTAATACTTTGGCTCAATTTATTGCAACTGTGTCATTTTTTTTTTTTTTTTTGCCAAAGATTAAGTGAAATAAATCTTTCCCCTGATGATAGTCAGCAATGCCTTATTCAAACAGAAGATCTATATGGCCATTCCCAAACTGTTTCTTAAATTTTCTAGTGTGCAAAAGAATGCAAGTTTCAATCTTTTTACAAATCCCAAAAGAAGAGAAAAATCTGTGTTAATTCTAAGAATTAATAGTGTGTTGCCTAATCCCTGTGAAAATAACAAATTGTAGTCTAATTTAACATTTGGGTCAGTGTCCTCATTTAAAACTGAATGTTCTGGTAATGCAAACAATGGTTTGCAATAGTATGCAGAGGCTATGCATATCAAGAACAGAAAATGAAGCAAATGTGAGAATGGATCATTTAGTTCCTCTGTAACATTGCAAATTATCTTAAAGTGCACTCACAGAACATGCAGCATAGAGACTGGGCTTCAGCGTTTATCCTGATTTAGCTTTAAAGAGGGATGTTTTTTCCTGTTGTGTATCGAAGAGCCAAAGC
The DNA here is from genome assembly GCF_049901715.1 of Pseudonaja textilis. Lineage (NCBI taxonomy): Eukaryota > Metazoa > Chordata > Lepidosauria > Squamata > Elapidae > Pseudonaja > Pseudonaja textilis. The sequence continues at coordinate 40,791,516 of NC_141990.1, read as the reverse complement.
TATCTGGCCAATCCCTGCCATGAATTTAAACAATATGGAAGTGCCTTCCTTACCTGATCTTAAGAGAACTCCCACAATTCAATGTTTTCCTAAATTAAAATAGGTGGGAAAGTCGCTGACTTTTTAGGTTTTAAGCATGTATTTTGGAAAAGAATCCAAAACAATGGAACTACTGCATTCTATCTCATTTAGATCAGAATTACTGTGGAATCTGTCTAATTAAGTCGAGAATTTAAAAGAATTGGAGATAGTCATAAAAATACTAATCTCCTATATTATTGTATATGATTTAATTCCCTAATATTTTTTACTGAACCATCATGCTGATTTGATAGTTTTGTCTGGGTTAAATATTTCACATACTGGTACTTTATAATATCTTTTAAGATAGAGGCTGAATTATGAATGCTTCTTTGGGATCCTTTTCTCCAGTTCCATCATTTTGTTATGCCATGACAAGAATTGTCTAAAGGTTATCATTAACACTGCTATTTGTAGTTTAGGCCTTTGTTTTCCCCTCTCAGCTAGCCAGCCACACCCCTCACTCTACCAATTTGTGTTCAGAAATAAATACATTTGCCTGCTTGCTTGCTTACTATGCTACAGAAAGCATTCTAGATTCTGGTGCAATTGAGATTTTTGTCACTTTTTTTAGTATACCTTAATGTTGATAATCTTTCCATGCAAATAATCTTTTAGTAGGTTTTCAAAAAACTATTCTGAACTTTCAGAAACACTATAAGAAAACATGTTGGTGCTCAGGAATTTATTTAAATAGAAGGAGTCCATTTCATTCCATATAGTCCTGTTTCCTTTTACTGGGCCAACAGGAACAGCTGTATATTCAATTCAGTAATAATATAAGCTCAAGGAATTTAGCAGATTTAAATTTATTTATTAAAACCATAGAACAGATGTGTACAACCTGAGGCCCTAAGGTCTTATCTGGCCCCCAAAAGCTTTGAACCCAACCCTTAGAGACTTCCAAAAGTTGTTACCAAACAGCAATATTTAATAAGACAAGCAAACTAAAGTTATTAAATGTGCAAGTAGAGATCAGTTCTGTTGTTATTATTTTAATTTGAATTCAGTTTAGATGTAAATGAAATGACATCATATTGGAGAGCTGCTACCAGCTAGCTTGCCCAAGGTTCAGTGTGATGCTTAGCACAGAAACAATTGCACATCCTTTGAATTTTAGTACAAGCTTTAGAAGCAGGGGTGGGATTCTACCAGTTCGTACCTATTTGCTAGAACCGGTTGTTAACATTCTAAGCAGTTCAGAGAACCGGTTGTTAGAAGAAATTACTGGCCTAATCCTGTAAGGAAGGCAGGAAGGAAACATTCTGGTGTTGCTTACACAAACTGCCTCTCCATTAACCCTTATTACGTTCTTGGCAGGACTAGACTTCCCGTCTCAGGAACTTCTCTGGAGTTTCCCCCCGCCCCTTTGCTGGTACTTTGCTTGTGTGGAGTGACCATTCAAAGTTACAATGGCACTGAAAAAAGTGACTTATGACCATTTTTCACACTTATGACTGTTGCAGCATCCCCACAGTCATGAGAGGCCAGGCGAAGAGATGCATGCCTCAGTGTGAATGATACTGAGTTGGCCATGCCCAGCTAATAACATGACCACTAAGCCACGCCCACCAACTAAGCCACGCCCACAGAACCGGTTGTTAAAATAATTGAATCCCACCCCTGTTTAGAAGGCCAAGGTAGAGTCATGGAATCGGGAAATGTGATAATGTTACTTGATGCTGAAGTCTCATCTGCTTAGATGATTATCTAAATTATCTAAATTGGAGAATGGGGTTATGGGGGAACACTCCAGAGCAGATTGGGGGAAGGAGTGAAGACTCTGTGCCTTGAGAAAAATCAGAGGGGAAAAAAGCCCTCTTGTATAAGTGGAAGCATACTTACATGGCATTAAATTCCATTCTTAGAAATTAAAACAGTTTTACTATATTTCTCCTTGTGCTCATTGCCCTCATATAGACAAATGTATTAGTATTTAAGGCTCATTGAAGACAGTAGGGTTCAAGATGTAGCCAAGCGTTTCTCAAAGTTCTATTTATTATCTTGACTATCATTACTACGTTTTGAAGGGGGAAAGGAGAGTTTCAGGCCTATATTTATTTGTGGTTTACTGCTGAAGTGCCTTAAAATGCTTAGTCCATATTTGCTACAAATATGGCTCCCATTCTTCCCTACATGAGAAATATAAAACTTTGTTAGAACTTTGTATGTTCTTCATTGAAGGTATTAATGGAGTCCTTGTAAACTCCAAGCAGTTGCCTGTCTGCCTTCCATAGAAGTTGAAGTTTTGACAAACATCAATGCTCCATCTAGCCAAAGCTAAGTTAATAGAAAGGAGAAAAACAGATTAAATGTGATGTAAATAGATTTTGCTTGCAATTTTGGAAAAATAGTTCTTCAAGCTAGGTAAACTCATGAAAGAAGTTGTTTGCAGAAAGATTTTAGAGTGAAAAATGTTCAGGAATGAGGTCTGCTCAGGGATCTTTGTTTTGTTTTTTTTAAACCATTACACTTTTGTTTATTGATTCAACTTTTCCATAATGAATGGGAAAAGGCTCAGAAATGCTGTAAAGATGCCTTGGTTCTGTTTGTTCCAGGGCATAATCTCTCCATGTTGAAATATTCATACTCAGGCGATTGTTCTGGTCCCCAAATTAGGATTTTCCTCATTTCCCAGTAGCTCACTACATTGTACCAAGGGCAAGCGCTTGTGAAAGAAAAGTCTGGAGCACGTCTTCCACTCAAGATGTTAGCCTTAACATTCTACCACTTGATGATTAGCATCGACAGGTGAGATTGTATAAGGCAGAGGGAAAACTGGGGCCAGTCAAAGCCATCTTTACAGCAAAGGATAAAGAAGTATAGAAAACTCTCCCAATTCCAGAAATTGTTCAGACTGAGAATTGAATCTTCTTCATAATTGATGACAAGAATATCCTCTGTCTCATCTAAATGTAGCAGCCTAAATTAGAAATTATTCAGCAAGCGGTCCAAAGACAAAATGTGGGCCATGCCTCTGAAAAATGCATATTCTAGGTTCACATGAAGTACAAACACAGCCATAATTCTATACCTATACAATAGTAAGCCCCGCTGAAAGAGAAAGGACATAATTTTGGAAAGATATGTATAAATTTGCATTTCCAAGTGTTTGCCTACAGCCATGCAAATTTCAGGAAGAATTTCTCAAAGGGTAGCCATCATAATATATCCTTTTCCAACTTGGTGCTTTCCAGTGTCGATTGCAACTTTAAGAAATACAGAACCCACAATACTTTATATTAGAAGGATATCTAATGTGGAGGAAGACTATGATAATACTTTCACAACTAATTAAGTATATGCCATAATTTCAGATCTGCAGGAAGAGTATTTTATCAGAATATTGTATTTAAAAATTAGGATTTATGAAGCATTAAAGTATTGTTTATATATATATATATAGTTTGTCACAATGCAACGTATTACGACTTCAACTAAAATATATTTAGCGGGCAAATTTGATTTGCTTAATGTGACCCTCATATATGAGTTTGATTGGATCCAATCTTCAGTAATCATTATAAAGTTTTAATTTTGGAGGAAATTAAAAATTAAAATTAAAAATATCCACATTAAGCTGCTAATCTCAAATAGTCCGCTTTAAATGATCCATTGATTTACAGCAATATCTCTGGAGCTAAAGTGATTGAAGCAAAACAGATCTGTTTGTGATAAAGAGCTGTGTGCCTGAATGGCACTCATATATTGCTATTTTATTTTTATTTGTAGTTTCAGCATTCAAGTGTTTACCCTAACCTTTTACTAAAAATACACTGAGGGAGAGGGAGACCATGCTTACAATATTAACCATAACTATTGTCATATTTCATGTTCTATTATTGTTGAATTTCTTACTGATAATCTTGTAATTGTATGGCAACTTTTAACTCAATAAAGAAATGTATTTTGACACTGATACTTTATTAAAGATTACTGATCCTTCCATGTCTTGTGATTCTTGATTCTGGCAAAACAAAACATCAGGAAAGTATCTTTGTGAAGTGCAAGTGTTTATTAAATTGTTTATAGGAATTAAGGTTTGCAATTATTTTTAAACATGCCATCTTGACAACTAATCAAAAAAGTACACTTTTAGAGAAGTCTAAAATGAATCTTATTTCATGTTGTATTTATTTATTCTCTATAAAATTTATAATTTTTATGTTATGATAGAATAATGCTTTTTAAATGGCTTGAAATTTTCCATTAAACAACACTCATACAGACAACATATAACTGTTTACATTCTTTGATCTGCTCTTCCAAGCTAAAAATATATTCCCCAGGAAATTCCTCCTGCTGTTCCTCCTAATCTCTTCCTCCTCCTTCCCCCTTCACTGATAAGAGCCATAATTTGTTAATCAATTTATTATAAGATTTTCAAGTACATATTTTACAGATAACTGTATGAAATTATTAAAATTCCACAGTATTACGAATTAATTTAATCTCAAATTCATTTCAAAATTCTTTTGATTTAATAAGGCATTCTAATGTCTTCTAAAACTATTAAGAATTGGTTATGGCACCAACAACCACATATATTGTCTACTTTTATTACTGGATATTTTCAACTGTTCATGCCATTTGTACCAGATTCAGTGCAAAGTGCAGTTAGTTATTTCTCTGCCATGTTTCTATCCTGCTGCTCCTCAAAAAAAGCCCAAGGTGCTGCATACACAGGCATGTAAGGACAAGTGTTTTGTACAGCTGAAATGGTTTTCATAATACTGAGGTAAGTTACCTCATTTCACCTTTAGACTTGTACAGCATAATGGAAGATTTAGCATCTTTCTTTGACAGCTATTGATGTTCTGAATCATATTTCATCTCCACTGTTTTTCATTTTTGTTTTTAATTATAAAAAGAGAGAGAGGGTTTGACTTTTTGTAATAGGTACTCCATAAAAGCTTAGATCAGTCACCATGGCTAGTCATAAATACTAATGGGAGTTGGAAGAGGCACTCATTCTCCAGTTCAGATACACACTGCTGGGCCATATGGTTTTGAAGATCATATTAACACTTGATTCTATGAACATAAACTAAAAATTTTATTGGGTGGGGGGAATAGTGCATTTCTGTTGTCTCTTCTTCAAATTACTCCCCCTCCTAATACAAATGCAGGTTTTCTCCAAATTGAATAGATTTTAAAGTAACGTAACTATAACAGGGCAAAAGAGATAAACAATAAATCTGTCTCGACTTTTCTGAATAAAAGCTATGAATATAAAGAATGGAATCTTTTTAAAATATTTCTTAAATGGTAGATAAAATGTTCTGCTTCTCTAAAGCTTATGTATATTTTCTACAGTGCCCCTTAGATATCTGCATCTTCAAAAGCTAAATAGCTTCAATAATTTTTTAAAAAATGATGTAGAACCACATGGTGGGCTTGTGGTGAGAAGGGTCTGCTGCAGAGGTGGTATTCTTCAGGTTCTGACCAGTTCTGGAGAAGCAGTAGAGGAAATTTTGAGTAGTTCCGAGAACCGGCAAATACCACCTCTGACTGGAGATTTTACAGGATCCTTCACCTGCCATGCCCACCAAGCCACACCCACAGAACCGGTAGTAAAAAAAAATTGAATCCCACCACTGCTCTGCTGTGAACTCCATGTAGGCATCAGGATGGGCAGCTGGCCAGTAAACGCTCACTTCCATTGAGTTGCCCTGACTCTACCCTGAATTAAGGGATTACAGTGTTGTAAAAATAAAAAAGAGATGTAATGGTTGTTGTATTTAGATGTAATTTAGGGCCTATGGATTATAATCTTAAAAATTACAGGAAAACCTCAATTAACAGGTCATTTGGGAGAAATTTACATGATTTGCCCCACTTTACATAGTTTGAATAATTACATAATTGATTTTGGTATTATTTCCAATAAAACTTCTATTTAAGTCTATTAAATGGAGGGTCTATTAAATTCAGTCTATTAAATGGGAGGGTAATCCAAGCAAAACATGGGTCCACTACAGCCAAAATTACCCAAGCCATGAATCATTAAAGTTACTGCACATCTCAGCATAGCACAGAAGGCTTTGTTTCAGCTTTATCACATGCTGCTGATGAGCACCCTTTGGATCATTTGTAGTCTAAAAGGTAACCATCAGCAGCATGTGATAAAACCTGAGATACTTTTATATCACATGTCTTTACACCAAACTGGACTTGATGCATCTCTTCAGCTGAGGAATATCTTCTGATGGCTATTAAAACTGAGGACTGTGACTCACTAAGTCTTTTAATGGAGGATTATCTGCTATAAACCTTGGGGCCTTATGCTTTATTCCATGAGCATCTTTAGTAGAAAAGGCAAGAGGAGGAGGGGGGACTTTGGTTTCCAGAGGGAAATCAGAAGGAGAAAGAACATATTGTTTGATTTTTTTATTGTACTACACCCAATTATATATTTACTTGCAAATAAATCCAAATAGGTAAAATGTTTAGCTAGGAATCTGGGCTAGGTTTAATTTGTTTTCTGTGTGAATCAATTTTCATTGGCTCATATTTCTATTTCTCTGTACAGCTACTGAATCATGGATGATTTTAGCCCTTAACTTTTTAGGTTGAGCATAACAATATCAATTCTCCTGTAGTTTTCTTGTATAATTTGAATCCTATTCCAAGTCCTTTATAAATTCTATTTCAATCTCTTTTTTAAAAAAAAAAATTGCAGCAGACTAGTACCATCTTCTGGTCAATCCAGAGCTTAAAATTCATTTGAGGGGAGGAACTCTTTTAGAATGATCTGGAGAGCTCTATATTTTTCTACAGCACTGAAGATTTGTTTTTTTCATCTTTAAAGTTATTGTCAACTTGGCAAGGTAGTCCAGACAGGATGCACACCCAGATGAACTTCATGGTATGGCAACATTAACAGAATCTTGCAATTCCGAAAGTAAATCTCTTCCTGAAGAAATTAGGAAGGGTCCCTTCCTAAATGTTTCCCATAATGCCCGTATTTCTTTCTTAGGCTAAGCTGCCTCTTATCTGACTATTCCCTAGCTGTGGCTCTTCTCCCATCTCCCAAGGTCATTCTCACATACCATTACAATTACTCATAAAAGTAGTTCTACGCTTTATCTTTAAAACAAAAAGTTTCATGTTGTCTCTCTTATGATATTGGGGGATGAATCCTCTGCTCACACATCTCTATATGGCAAGGCCAGGAAGTTGCAATAAAGGAATTACTTCAATTACTTCAACTCCCCAAGGGAATATTCTGACTGGAATTTCTGAGAATTAAACTGCAATATAACTGTGCTGGGAAAAGCTATTTTATAGGGATTTTATGAAATTGCTAAACAACTACAGAGCATCACTTTGAACTCTGACCAGGATTGCTCTCCCATATTCCATGTATCCCAGAGGGCTGCATCATTGGAGTCACAGAAGTTTCTTGGCTGATTTCTGTAGCTTCAGGAAAGAAAACTGCTGCAAAAAAAAGAAAGACATCTCTGGGCCTGAGAATTTCAAAGAGGATCCAGCTTGCTGACCACCCACCCCTCCCCAACTGGTTCTGTGTTTTCCTATTTGTTGATTGAAGCCATTTATTTCATTCTTTCAACTGCCCACCTGCTCCCTTTTCTGTGTGTTGCATTATAAATTTCCTTCCACAGAAAAACAAACTATTTCTAGAGCAGGAAAACAACCATCTTTGTCCTTTGTGACAGAAAAATAAAACTGATGGTATTCACTTCTTTCTTCCATCCCTTGCCCTCACCAGCACCTGCTGTCTGCCTTCCTTTTGTGTTTGTTTTCAAGTGTTGTTCCATCATTTGTTGCCAGGAGGAAGTTTTTATTCACCATAATCCTAAACCCTCATTGTTCTTTCTCCTCTTGATCTCTATGGTTTACTGCCTGAAAGCCTTCACTGTAAGACACAATGTGACATCTTCCCAAATGGCAGGTGCCCAGTTATGGACCAACAGAAATGTCTTTACAAGTAACTTTTTTGAGCAAAATTAAGATCTTTCTCATTCAAGTGAAGAAGCAGGAGCTTCCCACTTGCATAGAACTCTATTAAATTGTCTGCTTGTCATATCAGGGATTAATTGTATGGCAATCCATCAAACCAAATCAAATTCCTTATCAATCATATAGTGGGGCAATTGGAAAAGGCAACTATACAGTACTAACTTCTCTCAGTTTGATGTCCCAGATGTGTTACATTAGAAGAACTTTCTTCCTAATCATTTTTTTTATTAAGTTCTAAAGTATTATAAAATACAAAAGTAAACAGAAGAACAGTGGGGGGAGGGAAAAGGGAGGTGTGAAGTGAAGAAAGATGGGGGGAAAGAAAAAGAAGCATTGACTTCTGACTTTCTGTCACAGTAAAATAAGGCACTGACGTCAAATCACAGGTTTATGCTTTTCGTGATAGTGTGAACAAGTCATTTCTTTAAAGATCTATCAGTCTAAATTGTAAAACCCAAAGTCAGAGTCAGAAACAGTTCTTTTCTTTAATCAAAGTAGTCAGTTTTGCCATTTCCGCCAACTCCATCAACTTCTGCAACCATGCTATTCTTCCATGCTAGGAATCGAAGTGTCTTTCCATTTTTGCACATGCAATAGTCTTGCTGCTGTCAACATATATCGTAACAAAGTTCCAAACCATCTTCTAGACAGAAGAGCATGTGTTTAGCCTTCAATTGTCTAGAAATTAGGGTCTATTTTCAGCTTGCAAAATGTAGCAGAGACTATACTTTCCAGTTGATTCCTGGAGGACTAATAAGAATGCTGTTACTGGGTAGGAAATCTTACAGTTAGGTGATGGCTCAGCCACTTCACCGTCATGTTGCATCTTTCATGCTTCACTTTACTAACCATTTCCTAGGCTAATGAGATCTGAAGTGAAACAATCCCTTTGTTTTCTGATTAAATAGTCCCACATTCTTGATTTCTAACCATATTCATTCAAGCCATTAGAGAATTACATAAGTCCAAAAAACAACAACAACCCCGTTCTACATTTCCTTTCCATACTGGATTGCATTTGCAAATGTACCAGAGCAACAAGTTGATGCAACTATCCCTTGTTGTGATTAACATTCCAAAAAGCAGTGTTGACAACAAATGGAAGCATCAAACACAAATGAAAAAAAGGCAAACAAGTAAACCGAATAATTATAAGGCAGCCTCTTTTAAACAAAGAGATTTCCAGTCAATGAAATGGGATTTGAATATGTGCCAGCCAGCATTTCTAACTTTCCCCAATTTCCACAGAAGAGCATCAAGCATGTGCTGTTGAATAACATTAGAACTAGGAATTATATTTGAAAGATTGCTCTGGCCTACTTTAAGTTAGACCCAATTAAAATTGAGTGAGGATTTAAAACATCTTGATTTGTTGCAATTTTTTTTAACATGGTAGAAACCCTCTCTTTCACAGTTGCTAATGATGCTAATGACTATTTAAAAACCCAGCTCTTTGTGCATGTACTGCAGTTTTCCCCAATAAGTCAGGGTTTTAGTGGTTAAATAATTGGTGTTTGTTACAAATTTGGAGGAGAATGAATTTAAATTTTTATTGGCAGACTCCCTACTCTCTCAGGCACTCACTGCCAATAGGGTTAAAAATTTCACCACTCACGGCCATAGAGATTTAAAATTTTGGCCTCAGTTCCAAAGCAGCCAATTGTGGTGTCCCCATCAAGCCTTAATGCCAGCCAATTGAGTACATGGACCAAAAGGGGGAAAAAAAACCTGGACTAATAGTCAGAGTCTGTAAGTATTCACATTTTGCTTCCCTTTTTCTGCCAATCTGGTCCAGATTTAGTTTAGTTTATTGTCATTGCACCTCGTACAACGAAATCGAACACCATCTTCAGTGCACATCATGACCACAACCATGAAAATAAACACAAACGCACATCCTTCACCCTTCGCACATTGAACTGGAAACCTCCGACACCGCACCAACACTGCACTATACAGCAGAATTCAACAGAGCTGCTGCCCTGGGATAGAAGCTGTTTTTCAGCCTATTTGTCCTTGTTTTTATTATTCTGTACCTTCTGCCAGATAGTAATAGTTCAAAAAAGGGTGCCCTGGATGAAATGGATCTTTGAGAATGTTTTGAACTTTCTTAAGGCAGTGGGAGCTATAAAGCTCTTCCAAAGAGGGGAGAGGGCAATGACGTTAATCCTCTGGAGTGCTTTCCTATCTGCTATTGTGCAATTGGCAAGCCATACAGAGGTGCAGTAAGTTAAGATACTCTCTTAGGTATATACTCTGAGGTATCTCTTCAGAATGTGGATGCTGCTGGACCACACCTCCCATCATCTTTCAACATTGGTTACAAAGCTGGAGTTCAGTAATATCTGGAAATCTACATTTTGCCCATCTTGGTTCTGTATTGTATGAGATGACTTGAAATATACTCTCTGACAGAAGCCAGAAATCCTATTTTGCTTCTTTAATCCTTGTTAATTTCATATATATATATATATTGCTTGCTTTTAAGATGAAAACTATCTCAGGCCAGTTTACATATAGTAAAGGGATGGACATTAACACAAGGAAAGATTAAAATCAACAGGCATTAAAGACCTCCTACAAATTGCAAAAATCAATCTCTCTTCCAAGACAAATCCCAGATAGAGCAATAAAACGTATGGAGATAAGCTTCAAGTAAATAAAGCAAAAAAGGGTTGATACAGAACAGAGGTAGCGTCCTGTTTTTTTCTCCCGAGAAGGTTGGTCCCTGCCTGGAGAATGGACTCTTCTGAGCTGAGTGGGAATCCCCTTTCTTTCCCAACCTCCCAATCAAGCAGAGGGTGGCTGATGTCCAAGTGCCCAAAAGGTGGCGAGGACAAACAGAACTCCCAGTGAAGTTCTGCGAGAAGTGAGATTTTATGTCTTACATGTAAAATGCATCTTACATGTAAAACTCATTGGGTGTGAGAGACAGCAGGCAGGAGGGGGTGCTTAATGTTTGCCCTGAGTGATACCCTCAATTAGGATTACTGTAGAGGATTATAGGATCACTACCAGACCTATGAATCCATACACATCCAATTATCAATCTATCACTCTTGTTCAACTATGTTCTTCATCTTTATCTCCCTTTCCATTGCCAGTAACTTATAGGGCCATTTCTTTCTTTCTTTTTTAAAGGGGGCATAAATCTTTTCTTTTAATTTTTTTTAAATGGGCAGATAAATTTGTTAAGTTATTAGAATGCTTTGTTTCCACTCCACTTTTTTTTAAAAAAGGCTTTCTTTTTCTTTGCATATCTTTATGATGACTCTGACATCATCCTAGGTATGTGATTTTGATTAAATTGGATATTTGCTTCTGATTGTGATCTTGAGAAATATGCATTTCCTTTTCTTGTTTTATTGCAGTCTTTATTTATTTCTGATTACTCCTGTTCAGTGAATCTATAAGTGGGTTGTATGTGTGTAGAGATGAATGTGTGATCAGGGTCTAGATGCACACGCACACATGTACATAAATAGGTATAAGTACATATGAGTTTACATTTACATTTTTATATATTTATAATTTTCACAAGGTAAGAAAAAACTACTCTGAAGAATGGTTGTGTGACAGAAAAGACAGGTACTTCCCTCTGGGCAGAAATGGGAAAGGGGTCATATTGCTTCATGTCTCTCCATCTCTAGTTTCAGCCAGCATCATGCATACCAGATATTCTGCTCAAAAACCAGCAGAGCAGGCTGCCCCTGATCTTGGTCTAGATAAGATTTCTCAGAAATATTTGAGCATACTTCTACAGGAAGACCCTCGCCGAAAATATATGTATTGGCAGGTCATTTTAATCTTTGTCCTAAATTCCACTGAAACATTTGAGAGTTCCCACCATCTCTTTCTGCATGAACCAGAACCCATCTGGAGAAAACACCAATTCTGGCCTCCACCAAATAATTATTCTAAAGATTCATTCCAGAAGCTTTCAAAAACTATGCTGGGATATTAAATATGATTGTTAATGTATAATTCCATCATATGGAGCAGGAGGATCCATTTCTTTAAGAAAACCAGAATTTTGAATTCTATCCATAAACCTGATAAAACTAGGGTATTTATTTACCCAGTCCCGTTGGTGTTTGTGGTGGTTTCCAGAGTTTTGGATAGATTTCTGTTTCAAGAAGAGTTGACACATGGCAGACTACAAGATGAGGGAAGGGAATGTATCATGAACAATTCTGGAGCAACTAGCTTGGAAAAGAATCTTGCTATACAATAAATACTTAGAGATATGATAATTTTTGTTGACAGTTTATTTATTAACAAAGCAAAATGCACCACCATCTTATTGCTCAGATACAAGTCAAACTGTCCTCAATCTTCTTTAAATCAAGAGACTCAAAAAAAATTTTTCCATGCACAACTCTGTTAATCAGTCATTTCTTATACCACCCAGCACTCTCTGAGTTGTTTGTAAAGAAAAGATCAGTGTTCTTGCACTCAGGTAATTCTAACATTCTTGGGAATCTTTCAGACCTAATTGTTTTATTAACAAGATAACACTAGGCCTGCAATTCTTCTTCTCCTTTAGCTCCTTTCTCTCCTATAAATAACACTCCAAATTACAACACATTCTCTTATTGATTTTTCCAACTGACGGAATAAAGAGAGCACGTTGGTTTGAATCCTGAAGAATTTGCTCTTCTTTTATAAAAAGCCCTTTAAACTGCTAGTGATTGCTTGCTTCACAGTTTCAATTATTCAGAAAGATAACAAAAACTTGGCATCTACCAGATGGCTGCAAACAACTTGTGTTGGAGGGAGGGGCTAATTTTTTAAAAAAAGAAATTCATCAGAATTGCACAGGCAAAGTAGGACCTAGAAGTCAAAACTCATCCTGGACTTTTCCTAAAGATGCTTTGGGACAACCATGACCTGAATGACTGAGAATCTCCATAGAGGCTTCTTGGGCTTTATCCTTCATGTTGCTTTGGCAAAGACCCAGACAGTGCACCATTGCTCTACCCTACTGTTTAAAAACATCTTTGATATGTAACTTAAAACTCAATTATTCAAAATGGCATGTTTATTTCTTGCCAAGTCTCAACACAAAAATGGCTATTTTTATTCATAGGGAGAATGCAAATGTTATAAATGAATACAAATGCATTCATTATTTTAGGATATTACAAAGTGTGGGATGCAAATGGATTAGGCAAATACTTCTCTTTCATTTACAAGCAAATTTTCTTTTCCTGCCCAAGTCCACATGAGGAAGTAGAGTCAAAGCAGCCAAGATGGCAGCCACAATCATGCAATCCACTATGCAATCAAAGCCCCACCAGAAGTGGTGTTCAGCAGGTTCTGACCAGTTCTGGAGAACCGGTAGTAGAAATATTGAGTAGTTCAGAGAACCGGTAAATACCACCTCTGACTGGAAATTTTACAGTATTCTTCCCCTGCATGCCCACCAAGTACACAGAACTGGTAGTAAAAAAAACTGAATCCCACCACTGAGCCCCACCCCTTTATTACCAGCCCTAGAGTACTCTTATCTAGAGGTTCCTTTTTCATGTTCTCCTGACTAAGTTTCAAGTGCCTCCTCGCTGCTCCTCTTCAAACCATGTTTACCAGCTTTAACCAACTGGCAATAGAAGAGCACATCTAACCATGACACAAACATGCCCTGACAGACCCTTTTTCTTACATGACGTTGCCTTTATTTGATCTATATCCCATCTTGAGATAGCCTTCAATTGTAGTCCCAGTATTAAAATAGCGCTTTCTTAAGCCAACACATTGATTGCTGTGAGTATAATGGGGATTGGCTTTACCATCCATTCTTTCAGGGGCAGCATCACATTACTCCTACAAATGGCATTGGCCCAGTTCTTATTGATTGGTTAAAGCTGGTGTAGGCATTCCAGGCTATTCCCCTGAAAGGTCTCCTCCAGGACTATTGTGTGCTGTCCTTGAGGCTCTCTGAATCTGGTTGTTTCGTTGCAGACATTTTCATAACTCAACTAGGTAAAATCATCAGTTTACTGGGTAATGAAACATCTAAAAGAAAACAATCAGAGAGCACTGAAGACCCTATAGCTCAACCCTAAGCTACAAATTTTCTGTTCTCTAGGTCTGTTCTGTTTTGGATAATGAGGGACTGCAGGGGAGATGCCTAACATACCTCACAATGAGCAGGATAATAGACAATGGGTAGGAAGTTTTCTAGTTCAATTACAAGATTTTGTTACTATCAACTGTTACAACCAAAACTGCACTGAACTACATGGTTTGTTTCTCTGGTCTATTTTTTAAAGCTGGCCTCAGTCTTTGAATATGTTTGCCCCTCACTCCCTGTATTTTCATGTGAATTAGGGAGGGGCTTTTCCAAGACATCTTCTCAAATTATTTTCCTCAGGCTGGCCCAGGCCCTTTTTATCTGACCATTGCCTTGTTAGCAGCTCTTCCTTCTGTCCTTCAAGGATGTTCCTTCTTCCCTCTGTCTAAGGGGCTCAAGCCCAAAGAGGCTTCATGCAGCCAGGAAGATCAGCTAAAATGGATGAGCTGCCTTTCAGCGAAGTTTCTCTGCTATTACTCACCATGAGGACTAATCTCAATTATCAGATATCAGTTAGACTCTGAGATTGGCCCTAGAGTGTACTTAGCGAAGTAGAAAGTTCATAAAGGTCAGGGGCAGAATATGACTCCAAAGCTAAAATATTCAAAACAGCAAGTTGCCAAGATCTAAAAGAATGCATGTGTGTGCACACACATACCACCACCCCCATACACACACAACTTCCTGTTTCTTCTCTTTTTCTAAATTTAAATGATTGTGCAAAAATGAAGGCCTAAGTTAGATATGGTGACTTTTTATATCTCTGTTTGCCTTTCAGACCACCTGACCATTCAGGCTCTCCAACTGGATGACTGTTCAGGCTGGAATTGTACATTATGTATATTAAAGTAGGCAGGCCTGTGGAAAGGCATCTTGTATTGAAGGGATGATCTATTTGGTGTAAAAACAAAGAATCTTAAACAAGAAAATTCCAGGGTACCATGAAATTAGCTAACAACAATAAGCACCTGGCCCCAGACTAAGGAAACATACAGGTCACTTTTTCACTCCAACACATTCTTAGAAGAGAAAAAACATGCACAATCTGAAGTTACACATAGCATCCAAAAGTTGTTACCAAGTTATCAGTTTTAATATAGCAGACGGGGGAAGTTTTTAAATATATGATTGAAGAATAATCATGTTGACTTATTTGATTTAAAATATTAAATTGCACTCAATGTAATTTAGGGTTGCATCATGGGTTTTTTGTTGTTGTTTTTGAAGTACAACCTTTGGGCTGCCTCTCAAAGACCACATGCAAACCTCACCCCTTGAAAAACTGTGCAAAACAATAGAAATTATAACAGGTTTTGTCACCCATTTGCTTGCAAGAATTTTCCCTGTGAATTGACAGAGCCGTAACAACTTTCAGTTTTGCCCAAATAAACACATGCATATTTTATAAAAATCCATCTCTTTTTTGCTCTCCTTTGATAGCCTCCTTTTTGACAATATTTAGGTGATTTTTTTTTAAGGCAAACTTGAACCACAAACCAGAGGGAATGACTCTGCTACATGGTCACATCTGCCTAGGTTGCCATGGTACCAGAATGAAGACTAACTCTTATTTTGAAACATCTTCACCATCCCTCGGCATCTTACATTGACAAGCAAGATACCATACCTTGTAGTTTCTGACATCGATAGATGTTCTTTTGGGATAATTCCTTACAACAGCCTAGTCCAGGATTGATGGGTTACTAAAGCTGTTTACTGGGCCTTGAGCTGAGTTGCAACTAGTGTTTAGATGCGTTGTATTTTCTGTTCTTTGTAACATAGAGATGTCCAGCCTAATTGAGTTTACTTTGATTTCAACAGCTTTTCTTACAACAGGTAGCCTTCTTGAAGCTCTTGAAGCTCAGGAGAAGCGTGTTGCTCAAAATATTCTCCCCCATTTTCTCAAGAACCAACATTCTTGTAAATCACGGGTGTCAAACTCGATCACGTCATGTGACCTATAGTGACCAATTGTGACTTTTTTGCTTTGCAGAGCCAGGATGGGCATGGCCTGTGCCTGATGCATCCAGCCTACAGGCTGCTAGTTTGACAGGCCTGTTGTAAATGAATTGTTTCTTCTTGATAATTTTGCCACTTTTGTCCCCAGATCCAGGAAAATGACAATAACTAGTAAAGCAGCTTTGCCCTTTACATCTAGAGCTAATAAAAAGCAAAAGTACGAAGTAGTGATTACCCTATTTTCCATGTTACTAGAAAGCATTCTTGATTTAAAATCCTCTGTTTGAAGCTTGTTCCATGTTTGGTTTAAAGACAAGAGTGAAAAGAAAGAAAAGCAATGGACAGCAACTTGCTACTTAAGCATTATCTGAGACAGCAAATGTAACAAATGCAGAGGTCTTTTGGTGATGATTTCCCTCAATTTAGTTAGAAACATTGCTTTGTGTTTAATTTAAAGACTTTATTTCTAAATTTAAATCTATACACATAGGTTGGCAAATATAGATTTTAGTCAGATCTATATCTGTCTTCATTCTCTTTGCTTGATGATAAGTAAATGTTTATCACAGGGCAGATAAAATTAATGCTTTAAATTTAAACAACAAAATCTTATCACCTCTCATACCATTAGTCCTCATGAACATCCTAAAATTCAATATAAATCCAGTTTTTTTCAACTCACAGTGCAAAGGTGCAGATTGCTTATTTAAAAGTGGTAGTTCATCAAAATTTCCCTGCAAATGGAAATATCATGTTACAGAGCTTGAAACTACAATTTTCTTTCTTTTTTAATTTTAATTAGCTTATTCTACCACTGACTACCAAGATCTCCTGCAATTTACAATAAACTATGAAATCAGAATTAAAATCAGTTATATTAAAATAGTTCAAATCAATAGTTAGCCCACTGTTTTAAAAATAGTTAACAACTTTTTTGTCTCTATGGGGAGAGCATTCTAAAAATTTGGGGCAACTATAGAAACCATTCAACCTGGAATTCTCCCCAAATCAAACCAAACCCAGCAGCAGAATTGTGAATGAAACTTTTTGGATGGTGCTACTGACATGGGTGAGGAAATCTTGCAGAAAGAATCATTCATTCAAATAATTTGGGATTGAACAACACAGGAGTTTAAAGGAGTTTAAAGATAAACACTTCCATGTTGTATTTCAGTCAGAAGTAAACTGACAGTCTTTCCATGCTTTTAGCAAAAGGATAATGTGGTCTTCTTCAACTCTGCTAAGAGTTAAACCTGGCCACTGAGATCTCAAGCAAGAGATGCATCTGGTATAATAACCCCAAATGATAATCATTGTTTGATAATTGTCAAACTTGATGATCATTGTTGTGTATATATTGGTTCAGTGACTCTGTTTAGAACAGATACATCTCCCTGGATGTGTGATTTCTCACAATGATTATTGGTATTTATTGGGTTCATCCAACCAATTACAAGCATTCAGGGGAATCATATTATTATTTGACAATGATACCAAGATATAGATTTGGGCATCATTGGTATACTGAGAGCACACAGTTCCGAATCTAACATTCTGCTCAGTATCTTCATGTAGATATTGAGAAGCATTAGCAATATAATGGAACTCTGAAAGGCTATATATACATTACATGTTCCATTATGAGTAGGAAGAGGATTCCTGCTTTTGCATTTCATATCTGGAAAGGCATGTTAGAAAGGAAAAGGCAAACTCAGATTGAGACATCAACTAATAAAATTGCTTGTGAAATTCTCTTCACAGATCATTATAGAAACTGAAAAATAATAGACAGAAGTGAGTTCTTACTAGCAGCTTACAAACTTAGTCCAATTTGCATATGAGTGCTTATTTGAAAACTTTGGAACAGTATGATAGTATGATTCATGGTTCATTATGTCATATGAATCCCAAAAATTGAGTTAGGAAGCCATAGTTCAATTAATCAGGAGTACGATTGTCATGTGAACACAACCAATAAAAAGCAATAATTTGACATCATTAAGCTTGCCTCTGAAAGTGGAAGGAGTTCCGTTCAAAGATTTTCCTCCATCACCTTTTGGACATAAGATGTAGTTAGATATCTAAAATACTGTAAATACTACTATCTGTATCACCTATCTATAATCTGAATAAAATAGTTTGCAAGGGTTTCCCATTGGGTATCACAAGATGTTCTAAGATCCCTTCCAAAACAAAAACCACTACTTCATCTTAATTGTTAAATCAACTTCCTCAAAGAACCACAAAGTGAGAGGTTCTCATGGGAAAAAAGAAACCAACAATGCCTTTGCTTTTTATTTTTGATGATGCCAAGAAAATTTTCTACTGTGTAATGCCAGAAGAAAACAAACAGTGAAAGCCAAAGAAGAGGGGAGGGAAAAATGTTTATCAGAAATATGCTAGTCTAGCTTGGCTTTCCTTGGCTACTTTCCACTCTAGTTCTATTATATCCAGCTAATGTGAATGAAGACAGGAGGAACTATAGTCCCAAAAAATAGGACCACTCAAATGGGGAAGGATGGGCTAGCTCTTTTGAGGTGTACATTAAGAAGCATCCATTAGTTATTATCCTAAAGTATCCCTACTAACCTAAGGGTTGTGATGGCACAGTGGTTAGAGTGCAGTATTGCAGGCTACTTTTGCTGATTGCTGGCTGCTGGCAATTTGGCAGTTCAAATCTCACCAGGCTCAAGGTTGACTCAGCCTTTCATCCTTCTGAGATGGGTAAAATGAGGACTCAGATCATTGGGAGCGATATACTGACCCTGTAAACCTCTTAGAGAGGGCTGTAAAGCACTATAAAGCATTATATGTCTAAGTTCTATTTTTATCCTTGACTTTCATACCTCTCATTGAAATTTCAAAAATGAAAGTAAATTGTTCTTGATGATCAATGAAGTGACAGATACTATAGTGTCAAACTGAAGGCACTTAGATCACCCTTAGATAAGGTGCTTAGATCTGGCCCATGGAGCCACCCTGGAAACAGCAAAGGACTGGACCGCAGTGCCTCTACCAGAGAAAATGCAGCTCAGTAGGGCCATGCACACATGCCCCCCCCCATACTGTTTTTGCTGGCAGAGGGCTAGCAAACCAAACTAAAAACAAAACAAAGGGAGAGTGTTTCCTCTTTTGCATTTGAGCATGCAAGAAGGGACAGGAGAGGAGAAAGGGAAAGAAGAAAGACAAAGAAGGAGAGCAAGGAAGGAAAAATAAGGAGAGACGGAGAAGGAAGGAAGGAAGGAAGGAAGGAAGGAAGGAAGGAAAGGAAGGAAGGAAGGAAGGAAGGAAGGAAGGAAGGAAGGAAGGAAGGAAGGAAGGAAGGAAGGAAGGAGAGTATAATGAGAGTGAGGAAGGGTCTGAGGGAAGTCATCCCTTAGCACTTGCTACCACAGGTGCCCCTGACATGAATGACATCAAGCTGGCCGCGCCCATCCTAGCCACCCTCACCCTGCCAATGCCCATCCTGTTCACACCCCTCCCCCCCGAGATCAAACACAACCCTGATGCAGCTCTCAATGAAATTGAGTTTGACACCCCTGCTATAGCAGATCACATTAAATATCCAAATATTCTCTGGGAAAAGTATAAGACCCTGCTGGTATAATCATACAAGAGAGTTTCAGGGGCGGGGTATCCAAAGGCATCTATTGCAATTTCTAAATGTGCAGGTCAATTTGAGCAATATTTGAGCAGCTATTAAAATATTAAAGATAAAGTTCTGGGTTTAATGCTATATACTATAGTATATATAGTATATAGGAGCCTCTGTGGTGCAGTGGTTAGAGTGCTGTACTGCAGGCTACATTTGGAGTCAACTTCCTACAATTTGGCAGTTCAAATCCCACCAGCTCAAGGTTGACTCAGCCTTCCATCCTTCCGAGGTGGGTAAAATGAGGACCCAGATTGTTGGGGGCAATATGCTGACTCCGTAAACTGCTTAGAGAAGCTGTAAAGCACTATAAAAGCAGTATATAAGTCTAAGTGCTATTGCTATATTTAGGAGAAGACTCCTAGTTTAGAAACAATTCAATCAAAACTCTTGAAAATCATACTAGGAGTTCATTATTTAACTTCCAATGCCCCGACGCAACTAGAATTAGGCGGCATTTCCCTGGGGTCTGATTAAGACTTCATTGTCTTCATTTCTGGCTGAAGAAAATCTACTAGGGCACTTCATTAGTTCACCTGGCCTTTCTGGATAGGTTCTCTTTCAACCTACTGTAAGATCACAAATTAATAATTATTCAATCTTACTGTCAGCACTACCAGCTTTGGGACTTGATCAAACCCTGACAGAAATAGAGCACAGGAATTTGAATCTAGATATACAAAATGATATATGCAAAGTTTCCCATCCCTTTTATAGTACAGTCGATCCACCTCCCTGGTTTGTCCCTAGATATTTATTTAACATCTTATATGCTCCTCGTGACAGACTATTTACTTTGGATTGAATTGGGACACTACTTATTAGAGCAATAACCAATAGATACAGAAGCCTCCAATATGAAAGCTTAAATATCACTTAAATATGAGACAGCAGTGTGCTGCAGCTACCAAAAAAGCGAATAAAGCCCTTGGCTGCATTAACAGTAGGATAAAACCAAGGTCACAAGAAATGTTAATACCACTCTATAATGCCTTAGAAAGACCACACTTGGAACACTGCATTGTTTTGATCATCACAATATAAAAAAAGATATTGAAACTCTAGAACATGGGTCCCCAAACTCTGGGGCACAGCCCACTACTGAGCCACGGTCTGTTTGAAACTGGGCCGTGGGAGAAATGGACAAGTGTGCAAGCTCCATTCATGCAAGCAGAGGGCATTTGTGCTTATGCACAAAGCTCCATTTGTGCTAACGGAGCTTTGCATGCGAGCGCCCTCCACTCACACGCGAAGCTCCATTCATACAAGTGGAGGGCATGCATACACGCTCTCACTAAAATGGAGCTGTGTGCATGCACATGCACCTGCCACTCATATTGCCCCCTCCCCCTGGCAGGACCGGCAAGCTGGAAAAGTTGGGGAATGCTACTCTAGAAAGAGTGCAGAGACAAAGATGATTAGGGGACTGGGAGTCAAAATGTATGAAGAATGGTTGCAGGAATTGGATATGTCTAGTTTAACGGAAAGGAGGAGTAGGGATGACATTATAGCAGGGTTCCAGTATTTGAGACGCTGCCACAAAGAAGAGAAGTCAACCGATTCTCCAAAGCACCTGAAGGCAGAACAAGAAGCAGTGGATGGAAACTAATCAAGGAAAGATCCAACCTGGAACTAAGGAGAAAGTTAAAGCATTAATAGTTAAAGCATGATAGTTAAAGCATTAATCAGTGTAATGACTTGCCTCTGGAAGTTTTGGGGGCTTCACACTGGAGGTTTTTAAGAAGAGATTGGGCAACCATTTGTCTGAAATGGTATAGGAGGTGCTGCCTGAACAGTGGGTTATATTAGAAGACCTCACAGGGGTGGGAAGCTGCGGGTTCTCAGGAGTTCGGGAGAGTCTCTAGCTAAGATTCTGTGCAGTTCGGACAACCCCCAAACCCCACTCCTGTCTGGCTCCGCTCACCCTGCCCCTCCCAGGAGTCACCATGCGGCCTGTTTTGGATGCAGGTAAGTGTAGGCACGGACAGAGGCTCGGGGAGAGAGAAAAACTAGCCTCCTAGAAGTTCGGGAGGGCCAGAAATGTGCCCGTTTCCAACTTCCAGAGAGCCTCTGGAGCCTGGGGAGGCCATTTTTGGCTTCCTGGAGGCTCAAGGAAAACTTCCAGAGCCCAGGAAGGGCAAAAATGCCCCCCCCCCCATCCTGCTGTGGTGCAGGCCAACTAGGCCACACCCACCATAGCCACACCCACCCAGCAACCAGACAGAGAACCCTTCGCCAAAATTTTTGAAGCCCACCCCTTCCTCCAAGGTCCCTTCCAGTTCAGTGATTCTGAACTTGTTCCTGCTCAGATCCAGAATCTGTCTCCTATGAGCTATTAAAATGTGCATTAAACTTCCAGTGGTGATCGGGTTTAATACTTCTCATTGTGAATAACTCTATTTGCCATTATGACTGGTAACCTTTTCCTGGGGTATCAGAAATCTCTGAGAAGGTGGCAGAATTCTTATCTGTAACTAAATCGCCTGTTTCCTCCCTCATACTATTAACACCTAATTGTGGTTTTTTTTAAGGATTTTCTCACAGTGGTAAGTTTTCTTTTTATAGTTATTGTATTTGCATGCTAGTCTTTTATTGGGCTTGGTCTAGTCTTAGATCGTAAATAAATTTTGACTGATTGATTGAGATATTCAGAGATTTATAGGTTGCCACTGACTACAGATCAAGCCCTTAATTATAAAAAACATCTGGTGCTTACAAGGTAAAATTATGGGAGATAAAAGCATGCCAGAGGCACAGTATTATCTTACTCTCAGATCAAACCACTTTTTTTTTTCTTGTGAAACTTTGAGTCTGCAATTTTTGCGGGAGCTGAAAGAACAGTTTGTAGCTAAAGCTAATTTTGAGATAGTTGAAACAAAATTGAAAAGGAAGTAGAAAGGTCCCCATGGTTTTATTACGTGATTTTGTTCTAAACAAGCCTGTTTAGTCCAGGTAACAGAGCTAGAGTCTTTGAACCATGAGATGGATAGCAGAATGAATGAATGAATGAATGAATGAATGAATGAATGAATGAATGAATGAATGAATGAATGGTGAAGTGGAAGTCAGAACAAGTAACCAGAAGACTTTTAGAAGCCCAACAGCAGGATCTTCCCAAAACTAGAAGAGGGAGGCCGATTTTTTCTAATGCTGAAAAAAGAGCAGGTAGAAGTCAGTATCACCAAATAGATTCCTGGTCTGACATTGTGTTAGGCAACCCTTGATTTTGATGGGGAATCTAAGTACTGGGATCCGATTCAGAGAAAGTATGGCCTAAAGTCAGTGGTGTGATTCAAAAAATTTTACTTCTGGTTCTGTGGGCGTAGCTTGGTGGGTGGCAGGGGAAGGATACTGTAAACTCTCCAGTCCTACCCCATTCCATGAGAAGGATATTGTAAATCTCCATTCCTTCCCCACTCCTGGGGAAAGGTTACTACAAAATCTCCATTCCCTCCTCACCCCACTAACCTGTTTTCCAGCTCCATTCTCCCGTGCATGGCATCAAAAGAAGACCCAGCCAATCAGCTGGAACTCAGGAGGTAGAGAATAGATGGGAGCGAGGCCAGTCAGAGGTGGTATTTGCTGGTTCTCCAAACTACTCAAAATTTCTGCTATCGAATCTCCAGAACTGGTCAGAACCTGCTGAATACCACCTCTGCCTAAAGTATATTGTCATTCTGTCAGCAAGTGAAATTGTCTTTCATATTATCCATGGGGTGAAAAGATAGCTGTTTAATTTTAATGCAAATTTTAATTTAGTTCATTCTAGACCAAGGGTGGGGAACCATGGCCCTTTTATGACTTGTGGACTTCAACTCCCAGAATTAGTGAGCCAACATGAATTCCTGAGCCAGCATGAATGGCTGGCTCAGGAATTCTGGGAGTTGAAGTCTACAAGTCATAACAGGGCCATGATTCCCCACCGCTGGTCTAGATTAATGTTTTTCAAACTTGGCAACTTTGAATTGTGTATAACTCCAAGAATTGTAGTATTGCTATCTAGAGAATTCTGGGAGTTGAAGCACACCTAGCGTAAAGTTGCCAAGTTTGAAAAGCAATGCTTTAAACATTGAAATACAGTATATAACTTGGGAATAGAATCGTTTTGGAATACTTCAGGGGCTAGTTAAATGGGTTTTGTTTTTGTTTTTTTGGATCAGTGTATGTTTTGAAATAGGTTCTGACATTCAATGTTATAATTAAAATAGAACTATTAAGCTGCAGTTTCCAGCCATATAAATATGTGTCTCTATTTAGCTTTGTTTAATAGTTTTTTTTTCCTGAATGAAGACTAATTTTTATGATCTGTCTTCTTCTATGTGACAGTGTAGTAGGAATATCCAACAACAGCAGCCAGATAACTAAATGAAACTTCAGATTACCCATACTGGCTGTGTTATGCCAGAATAAATTCTTGGTTCATCTAGTTCAGTATTATATACATAGTAACCACCAGTGGTGGGACTCAATTATTGTTGCCACCGGTTCGATGGGTGTGGCTTGGTGGGCAGAATACCACCACTGGTGACGACCATCCCAGGGATTTCAGATAGGAACCTTTCCCAGGTGTCACTGGTGATTCTGAAGGTTTAAATCTAGGATCTTGCATGCAAAACACTGTTCAATCATTAAGTAGGTCCTTTATAGTGATTAAACTGGATGGTCAGATTGAATTTACACCCATGTTGTCTCAAAAATATGTTAATAGCAATAATTGTAATTTGGTCATCAATACCACCAAAAATCTGGCTCAAGAGTTATCTGATCCATTTTGGATCAAAGACCTTACATTTACTTTTAATAAACTAGGGAAAGCATGCATAGCATAGCTCCTAGAATTCTTTCCAACTTTTTCATATACATAGGAAGCATCTATGTTTCTTGTGTGTGGCAAAGCAGCGTATTGTGTATATGTGTGAGTGAGAGGGGCTAAGTGAAATGGATGCGTATGTGCTTCCTTATATGTGTTTTATGGATGAGCATGCATTAGGAAACCTAGTGTGCAAGTAATTAAAGCTATTACAACTAAAGCTATTATGGATGTGTTTAATTTGTGGAAAAGACCGTCCCCTTGTGGTGAACTGGTTATTTACTAGTTTTCCTCAAAAGTCCTGCATTCTGAAGAAGCTTATTGGAAACTGTTGACTTCCATTACTTGAACAGAAGTCCCATATATATTTAGTTTGGAAGCTGTCTCTTTGGGTGGGTGGTTCACACACGCCACTTGACTGCTTGCATGCCAGACAACTTCTTAGACAGACCCTAAGCCTGGAGACAGAAAAACGTTTCATTTTCTAAATGTGTACACTGCCTTGTGGTTTAGTTGGTCTTGGATTTGATTTGGAGGCTCATTGAAGCATGAACATCAACTGCTTATTCTTTGTATTAATTATTTGATATCTAAGAAGTGATGAGAAAATGTTGATGTGATAGATACCAAGATACATTCCCTTTTTTCATAAAAGTATTCTTACCCACCCCTAAAACAAAATTCTGAAACAAAATTCACATACAGTTCCTGTTGGCTTTCCCATTATCAGGAAATGTCAGTAAAGATTCCTGGAATGATACTAAATTCTTATTTGCACTCATCTTTAGAGGATCAATACTGGGATAGAAACATCTTGCCTGATTAAGGAAGACATTTATGCAGCACAGTCACATTGTAGAAAACAAATGAATTTGATCACTGCATCATGTTCCTTTTACACAAAGTTGGAAGCAACGGAATAAGGTACGGCATGGAAAAGTACAAAACAACTTCCAAATAAAATTCTGCATTTGATCAAAACCACGTTGTGTGAAAAGGCCAGCGGCTTCTGGATCTCTTGTGAAGATTCTTTCTTCCATAAGAGAAACTTCTTTATTGGAAGATGCTTATTCTTTCTTGGCAATGTTAAAAATGTGCATTTTAAAAAATTATATGCAAACCATATAATTGTTTTCATAGATCAAACAGTACAGCAGCTCTCTTCTCCAGGTGTTTTAGACTACAGGTTCCATCATTCCTAATCAACATATTAGTGAACAAACCTGTATATTTTTTTTAACATATAGTAAAGAAAGCTGTTTTTGAGAACAGTTTAATGTGATTCAAAGACACAACTTATATCAGAATAGAAATTAATATCTAAGCATTGCTTAGTTTTCCTCCAAGATTTAATTCCTGAATACCCAAAGCTCATACTAAAGCATATTTTTAAATGCTAGACATATCATCAAGAGATAAATGCAAGAACAAGTGGAAGAAAAAATAAGGAATGTTAAATCTTAAACGGGACAAATTGTAGTGCCAAAGTACAGGTGATAACTTTTGAAATTTGTGGATGTACTTTGGCATTCTTTTAATAACAATGTGACCCACATCAATTAGTAGATACTTATGTGTCGTTTCTGACCTTGAAGTTTTTCATAAATCATCGAACTTTTCCTTAAAAATCAAAGGCACAATTCCAATCATCATTGAGTTTAATTGACAACGTACTCAGATAATTAACTGAAGAAGTGATACTATTTGAGAGCCTAGGACCATGATGGCCAACCAATGCCACATGTGCCAGAAGTGGCATGCAGAGCCATCTCTCCGGGCATGGCATCTGTCACCCGTTGCTCTTGGGGGTTTCAGTGCACGCATGCTGGTCTTTGCGTGCCCGGGAGCACCAAAAATCAGAAGAGCAGCTCCCCAGAGTGCATGCACGTGCCAGCCAGCTGGTTTTTGTGCACGTATGCACATTAGAAAGCGGAAGACCAGGTGGCCGGTACGCATGTAAGTGCCGAGAAGCTAAGCTTCCGGTTTCTGACACTCCCACACGTGAGCATCGAAGAGCTTCTCTTCCAGTTTCCAGCATGCACACACACTCCCATTTTGGTGCCGAAAAGGTTAGCCATCACTGGCCTAGAAAATTGTACCTTTGACATATATCCAGCATTTCATTTAAGATATTTCACTAATGTCCAATAATACCTTGAAACAGCTGATCTGTCACCGACTGATCAATTGATTGGCTAATCATGGTTATTAAAGGAAGAGACAAAAAGATGGGATCTTCTCACACTTTTCTGGCTCAACTCCATGTCATTTATTCATGGGTTTATGAAAGTACAATCCAAATCAGGCCATGGGCAACATCACTTGTAGCAGCTTTTTACACTTTATTCACATGTTCACTTGCAAATTGAAAGACTTCTCCAATGTCTACATGCTGCTATTGTAATAAACCTTTAGTACCAGAAGAGGTCACACAAAGACAATTCTGGGACAAAAAGCATTATTTGTCAGACAACCAGATTTCTGAGGACAAAAGTGCTCTACTTTTACTCTATGGAAGACCAACAGGTGAAGTTTTCCCTATTATTTTACCTCCCTTTTAAGAAAAATCCTTCATTTGCTCACAATTTGTCTCCTATTCTGCTATGATGGCCTGTTGTTCTGACAACAAAACAAGGAAAAAACTGCTTCCATTCATCAAATAAGAGAATGAGAAATCTAAATTATATATCCTTATAATAGTGACAAAAATAGTTCATTAAAAAAGACTTGTTTAACAAGTGCTTTCAAAGTGGCTTCATATGTAATGTATCATAACCATTATATTTATTAGGACAATTATTACAGCTGTCTTTGCTATTATAATTTTTCTAATCGCAACTGCCCTATAAGATAAGCCACTGTAAGTGCTATGTTATATGTGGTTATGCTGAGAAAATTGTGCCTCATCAAAGGCAGCTGAAGAATTCATGAGAAAAGCAAGCTTTGAATTCAGCTCTTCTCTCAGCAAAGACAGTGCCCTCATTCTATCTTTAAAAGAGAGATAACCAAAGTAGTTTTTCAAGAATGCTGGCCTCTTACCTTTGCATTTTTCATCCTGAAGACCTCTCCGGAGACTGCAATAAGGTTCCAGCAATAGCTTTTACTTCTTTGAATAACAGCTTCTATTCACGTCATTGGGCAGTGCAACTCAGCCAACAGCCTTTCTTTTTCCTCTTCTTATTCTTTCAACTTGCTGCTGCTCTGCAGCCTTTGACTTGAAAGGGGTGGGGTTCCTTTAAAAATATGTGAACTCCTGTCCAATGATACTTTGGCAGGCAGGCTTCCTGTGAGGATCATCTTTAAATCTGTTTCTGTGTATGAATGTGCATATATTGAAGACATTTACATATACAAGTATACCTGATCTTGTTTTACCAGACTTATCAAGGTAAGTGGGGCATTTGCAAAGAGGCTAATTTTATTGTTACATTATTAGTCCAATTGCTTTTGTTGATATAATGCATTGTATCATCCAATCACACTGATTGGGTTCACTCAATCCATTGAGCCACAAATGAATCAACTACATTTTAGTCTAGCATGTTATGCAAAACCAGCCAGAGTTTGTTCTATAGAATTAGATTAAATTGCCAAAGGAACTGATAATCCAAAAACCTTGTGCCTATTATTTTTGATCCCACAAGCCCTATATCAAGGGTCCTTAAACTTGGCAAGTTTAAGATTTGTGAACTTCAACTCCCAGAATTCCTGAGCTAACATGACTGGAGGAGGAATTCTGGGAGTTGAATTCCATAAGTCTTAAAGCTGTCAAGCTGGCCTATATTATGTTTCTCTAGAGAAAAATGAACTATCATTGGCCTAAGTCAGAAAGAACATTCTTCCAAGAAAACACTGAAGAACAACCAGGTATATTATCATGGCCATAGAAGTCTAA
Source organism: Pseudonaja textilis (assembly GCF_049901715.1). Classification (NCBI taxonomy): domain Eukaryota; kingdom Metazoa; phylum Chordata; class Lepidosauria; order Squamata; family Elapidae; genus Pseudonaja; species Pseudonaja textilis. The sequence continues at coordinate 40,763,063 of NC_141990.1, read as the reverse complement.
TGGGAAAAGAAAAGTGACATTACAATACCCAAGTCTGATTATACAACATTTTTCCTTAATGTGTATTTCATCAATCGTTTTTTATGGGGGAGGCTCCAGTTTTATAATTCCCTTTTGCAAGCGTGATGACTATTCAGAATCTGGAAAACCTTTTGCATAGATACAAATATATTTTCTGTTACATATTAAATATAAATATGGGACAATATCTTTAACAGATCAGTTGCAGTTATGTAAATACACACAACCAGGAGTGCAATTCAACCGCTCTAACAACCGGTTTGGTGAGCGCACTCTTCACGCGCATGCAGAGCATTTGCTACTGACCTTCTCCAGCAATCTGCATGTATTAAACAGTTGACGGGCAGCAATCTGCTGTGCCGTGCAAATCAGCTCAGCTTGAAAACAAGGTTATAAAGCACAGACTAAAGGCAGAACGGATGGGTGGGCCCAACAGCTGATCATTAGAGTGAACCAGTTTGGTCACAGCTGATCCTTGGAGCTACTGGTTCACTTGAACCAAGCCAAACCAGTAGAATCCCACCCCTGCATGCAACCTTTAAGGCTTCCAAGAGTTCTGCTAATTTGCAAAACACAACCAAGAGAATCTGGCTAACCACATTTTCGTCTCATGCAATAGGCTCATTCTGTGTTTGCAATTTAATTTTGTATGTTGTATAAATGCATACAATTGGCTTCATTGCCAATTGGTGGTCTGCAAGAGGACTTGCAGGTGGTCCCTGGTGAAAGAAGCATTTTTAAGATTCATATATTAGCATGGCTGGCCGGAGAATTCTAAAAGTTGAAGTCTGCACATCTTAAAAGTTGCCAAATTTGAGAAACACTGGTCTATATAAAGGAAAAATTAGAAGAATTAACATAATTTTAACATAATTATAGCATGTCATGAAAACAAAGAGAAGATGGTAAAATTATAGGTAAGATAGGTAAAGTGGGGGAAAGGTGGCTGATATTTAAGCCTCTATTAAGATATTTTTTCGGTGAAATATGAAGATGCTTCACTATTTGTAGGGGACATATCTTCATGGTGTGACCTCCACTGACACAAAACAGGCATTTTCCCATGGAGTCCTGAACCCTCTACAAGATGGCTTGAGCTCTCTCATCTCTCCCCCAAGATTCCTCCATAGTTAATTAAGTGCAAGTGTGTTTGCATGTTGAGTCTTGTCAGGAGAGCAGAGTTTTGTTCTGAGTCAGAAACAACATGGAAGCTAATATGTGAAGAGGAAAATGATGAGGGTGAAAGTGAGGAAGAACAGCTCAAGATTTTGGCTTTCCAGTTTCCAAGAAGTAACTATCCAGCCACAAATTTGAGGAGTCACAATATACTTGCAAGTTATTATTTACCATGTCACAGTTATATTTTTATTGATTGGTTCAGGGTATTATGCACCTGTGGTATGGTGCAGGGGCACCAATTGTTATGGTGCAACAGATAGCAAAATGTTTTGGGATATTTATACTAAAGAGTACATCCCTAGCCATTTGATTCCATTCAAATATTTCAGACTGTGGTGCCTTGGATTGGTGTTAAGAAACATCTGGAGGACTTTAGATGCCTTTTCTAATTTAGTTTTTCTTCAGTTCCATTCTACTAATGAAAGTGCATTTTATATGGTTGAATTTCATTTGAAATTTAATGTTCAATATCAGATCACCTTGACTCCCCTTTAAAAATAGTTCTATTTCCAATACTACTTTCTCAAAGCATCAATGTGCATACACAATATTTTTAAATTCCATGTCAATTTATTAATATTGAAGATTGAATGCTCAGATGGAGGGCAGCTCTTAAAAAGCCTTAAAAGGGGGAGGGGGAAGGGAAAATAACATTCAAGAAAGAGGAGTCCATCAAATCCTTCAACAGCCAAACCAAAACCTGCATTCATTGTGCACACTAGGAAACTTTAAAGAGTAAGGGCAAAGAGATGAGATACATAAACTTCAGGGAGCCATATTCCTCTTGTTTCTGTTGCTTAGAGTCTGCTGCTGTTCCAAGATTGTTTTTTTCTCTGTTTGTAATCCATGAGAATCTTCAAGAAACCAAGATACAGCAAAATGGCATAGCAGAATATGTGATGCTTTGTAATAAAATAGAAAACCAGCTCCCTTACTGTGTAAATAACATGGGTAAAGATGAAGCAGAAAAAAAATAGGGCATACTGGTTCTGGGGCTGGAATAATTCATGGAGTTGTTGTCCAATCTGTAAGCGAAAGGAACAAAATAGAAATAAAGGAACATGATGAAATTGTTAACAGGCCCATGCCTTCGAGGCAAAATTCAAATAAGTAAGCAACACAATTTGTAAATATTTATATTTCCCTAATGTGTAGCTCACTGTACCTGGGGGTTAAACTACACCTGATATTTGTCATATGTATAAATGAGCATGTTTAGTCTACCCGCTGCAAGGTTCTTTCTCCAAATTGTCTCTTCCACTGGCTGAAATATTCAAGACCTTAAAGATGCCAAAATAATAGACCCAAAGGGTAATCTTCTCAAGATTTCCCTATGTATTGTTTGCCTGATAAGCTTTGCAGAAAGAAGCCGCATAGAAACACTTTGACTAAACTAAGTAAAAATAATATACTGCATCATAACAGCATCTCATGCGATCAGACACTGATTGTGGTACTATTTCCCCACTTTCATCTGCAATATTTGCCTATTTTACTTCATCCTTTTAAAAGCTAACTTTACATCCTCTGACCTTTAGAAGGATGCACATCTGCCTCTGTTTGCTTTCTCAAATTGCAAGCAGTAACTTTAATAACCATAAAAATTGCATCAGTTAGCCTTGGGATTTTGGCATCTCAGCCATTCCCCTTCATTGTCTTTGCAGTTCAGTCAGTCCAAGGTGATGTCCAAGAGGAAGCACAGAAGAATTAGTGACAGCCAGAGGTGGTATTCAGCAGGTCCTGACCAGTTCTGGAGAACCGGTAACGGAAATTTTGAGTAGTTTGGAGAACCAGCAAATACCATATCCGACTGGAGATTTTACAGTATCCTTCCTCTGCCAAGCCACACCCACAGAACCGGTAGTGAAAAAAATTGAATCCCACCCCTGATGACAGCCCTCCTCAGCAGAATTCTTCCGTTCTTTCCAAAGTGGGCCAAAGCAATAGCAAGACAGCCTGTACCAAAGAGAAATCTCCATGGGACCCACATCAAAAATCAGAAAACACCAGGCTTGCTCCCCTTTTCTTGGTTTTCAAGGCCACTTGTTTCTGAAAGTTCATGCTGGAAATTTCTTGAGGCTATCTCTATCATAGAGACTGGAACTGCTTTGATTGTTAATCATTTTTCCTGAGAAATTGCAGAATTCTTTACAGCAGCCTTCCCAAGCTGTGGCTGCCAGTTGTGATGGTTTCAGCACATTTCAAAGACGCCAGATGGAGGTAGGAGCATTAAAGAAAGCTCTATAGTTATTAAGATAATAAGCAGTGACAATAAAGATTTGTAAACATAGATTTTAGTATGGAACTAAGCTGTTGAAGATTTTTATACCAGCAACGGAACAATGGCTAAGAGTCTATTGGACAAGCCAGTATACAATCTGGTTTTTGTTTTTATTAAAAGGTTTCTTATTTGCCTGCTATGCTTTCCCACTTACTGATTGAGAGGAAGCCTTTTGGTGTAACTGTTCCATTTTTATTTCATGCAGCCGCCGCTTTTCATTATCTTCATGCCTGTATTTTAGCCTAACCATGGCACCATCCAACCTCATCTTCTCCAAGTCAAGATCAGTGGTTGTGATCTGCCTTCTGTTCAGATGGCCCATCCTTTCCAAACTGCTGGCCTCACCTATCCCGGGGTATATTTCTGGTGGCATAGCATTGCCCCCTCTTTGTGTGGTGATTACCATCTGCTCTGCTTGGCTTTTGTTGTCTAAGATTTCTGTCATATCATCAGGAAAGTAGGAAGAACCTGGAGTATCCCTTGCAGCATCCTGAAATTGAAAAGTATGACTTTAGACTTTATGTTTTATCCATAGCGTTCAGCCACAAGAATTAAAGAAAGGATCTGCAAAATTACATCAAGGCCAGTTTCATCCATGTTTTCTTTTTCTCATAAGCTGATCAAACGTCTCTGTCAAAAGTGCAAGCAGAGCTCATTGGCATGATCGGATGCTTCCAGTGCCTGGGAAAATGTAGCTTTCCAGGCACAGTGAGTCATTTTCAGGCAACTGGAGACACAACAAGTTTACTTCAAAACACTTTTTTATTCCATTGCTGCGAGAAGCAGGCGAGGTCTTTTGTATTGAATGGATCTCAGGATTTTTGCTGTCTTTTTGCTGGAGAAATAATTGATGCATTGCCTGATCTACTTTTAAAGATGCATCTATCATTAATTACTGTGGGAGTAAATCCCACCTCCTGGAATCTGAGAATTCCTTTTTTAAATGGGAAAAAAATAATAGGAAAATAGTAATATATTATCTCTTTGTGGATGTTTATTATTTTTATTAATTTATAACACCATCATGCATCTTTGTTTGATAGCATGACTCAGTCTGTTCAGTGAGGGCTTCTATAAAGAAAGGTACGTACTTCATGGCCCCAAAGGTTAACCCTACTTCCTGTTATGAGTACACCTGACATTATATTTATTTAGAAATATGCATGGAGCACCTTGGCTTCTTTCAGGTCCTTTTTTATGTTAAGGAATAGCTTGCAGCATAAGAACCCATCTCACACATGTTGAATGTAAGCTAGTGAAGAGTGTAGGAAAAAAGAATATAGGAAAGTGCAAAGGAAGAACTGCCAACAGGTATGCCTTGTTCCCCTTTCTAGATGTATAAGGAAAGCAAACCAAGTTGCTAAAGTACTTCCTAAATGAAGCCTTAGAGATGTCGTTATTTTGTTATCTGGGGTAAAAGAAATGCCAACCTGGGGCAGGAGGATCATTAGGAAAGGATAACCAGGGGTGGGATTCTACCAGTTCGCACCTATTCGCTAGAACCGGATGTTAACATTCTAAGCAGTTCGGAGAACTGATTGTTAGAAGAAATTACTGGCCTAATCCTGTAAGGAAGGCAGGAATGAAACATTCTGGTGTTGCTTACAGTAACTGCCTCTCCATTAACCCTTATTACATTTTTGGCAGGATAAGACTTCCTGTCTCAGGAACGTCTCTGGAGGTTTTTTTCCCCTCCTTTGCTGGTACTTTGCTTGTGTGGAGTGACCATTCAAAGGTAACAATGGCCCTGAAAAAAGTGACTTATGACCATTTTTTCACACTTACGACTGTTGCAGCATCCCACAGTCATGAGAGGCCAGGCGAGGAGATGCGTGTCTTGATGTGAGTGATATTGAGTTGGCCACGCCTAGTCACATGACCACCAAGCCATGCCCACCAACCAAGCCACACCCACAGAACCAGTTGTTAAAAAATTTGAATCCCACCCCTGAGAGTAACCCAATGGTTTCAGAGGCCTGGCTGGGAAAGGAGAAGGCAGCTGACTTCTCTTAGTGGATAGCACGAAGGCAGTATGGCTGTAGGCTATAGGAATTACATCTCATTGACCAAACACTCCCTCCAGGAGAAGCTGCTACTGCATCCATACTAGATTAAAGTGAAGACAGATGGGGCCCAGGAGCCATGTTTCCAGGTATTTTGTTGAATATGCTCTCACTGGAAGTTGGGCTGGTTATCTAGTTTGTTAGCATTTCAGACATTGGTTGAAGCAGACTTTTTCCAGAGAGCATTTAGGGAATAACTGGAATTGTGTTTGTTTCTAGTTTAATTATTGTCTACACATGATTATACTATTCATGTTTTTATTTTTGTTATATATATTTTTTCTTTTTAGCAACCCTGCAATCCCTTGCATCAGAGTGGAGTTGGGGCGACTCAATGAGGCTGAGAATTTACTGGCCAGATGCCCCTCCTGATGCTTACACAGAGTTCACAGCAGATATTTTTCTTTGCGCCCAAAAGAGAAATATCTTCTGCTACCTAGGATCAAACTCACAGCCTCCTGACTATGAGGTGAGAGCTCCATCTCCAGGCCACCATGCCTCTCTTTTATTTTTGTTATATATCTAGGAATTCTTGTGTTGTTCAAAATCAATTAATTAACTGAATCTGATATTTTTCCAAAATAGGAAAAATAGAGTCCCTGTTCCTATGTTTGGAGGACAAGAACACTGTAAAGGTATTACTTCTACACCCTCTACCCTTCTGTACAACAGCTTCTCTTCTTGAGCTGGCCTGGCTGATTTCTGGCTTGGCACTTGTTTGAATTAAACTTCTCATCTTTGGAATTTCACCATCCATGCATAGGTTGCCCAACTAAGAGTAGCTCAGGATTTCTTTCTTGTCATGTTTGCATGTTGACCTTTTAATTACCTTTCTGACTTTCTCATGCCAAAGTTAGGAAACGGATGCCAGATTAGGGGGATAATTAGTAGAAGCAAAACCTACCAAACCACTAGAGGAGATAGGAGAACAGTATGAAGACTCAAAGGATTTCTGGAACAGAAAGTCTGAAATTCTCTGCCATTCATTCATCCATGGAGTTGATCATCATTACAAATATGTTACACTTCTATGACTGTTTTTACCAGAAGAGATGGCCCATTGACTAATAGTAGGGCAGAATAAAGGGCAAAATGAAGACTTCCCTCATCCATCTGCCATGTTCCTTCTCACTTACCATGTTTTCCTTATGTTTTTTTGAATCTTTAATTGGGGTTATCTGCACAGCAAACTCAATTCCTGCCTGCATGTCCTTGAATTCTACATTGCCTCCTTGATAAAAATAGTCAGACCCTTCCAGATTGCTAGTATGATCCAGATCTGCTTGAATCTCCTTGTCTGTGTGGTGCACAGACTCTGTCTCAAAGTTGGAGAAATCAGAAGATGAATGGTGTTCTCTGGATATTTCCTGAAAAAGATCAGATATGGTGAGAGAGGACTTGTATATAACCTAATAGAATAACAGGTCTTTATTCTCTTGTTTTGTTAAATCTTCTTCAAGAATGGAAAACTTGGGGTATTCCTATCTGCTTCTTCATTGTCCTATTGGCTTAAGCTTCTGAGAGATTAAATTCTGCAAAAGCACAGATTCTGTACTCTTCTTTTATAGGGATTATCCCTGAATGTGTTTTAATTGCCAAAGTGGGTGCGACAAAAATCATTAACTTTCCCCAACTGTCTGTCCCCCCGCACCCGCCCCAAGCCCTGATGAATTAAGACCAGCATGGCCAAGAGACTGTTAACTGGAATTATTCTCAAACTACAGCTATTGAGCATTTGGAAATGCTGCTTTAATTCCTGCCTTAATTGATTGTTTAAAAAGATTTGACTTTTTTTTAAAGGGGCTTGTTGGCTGGAAAGCTAGCAGCCCAGGTTCAAGACCCGAGCACCATGTGACTGAGTGAGCTCCCATCCTCACCCCAGCTCCTGCCAACCTAGCAGTTTGAAAACATACAACGCAAGTAGATAAATAGTGGGAAGGTAGCAATGCTCTGTGATGTCATGCTGGCCACATGACCATGGGACCATCTTTGGACAGCTCTGGAGATGAGCACTGCTCCTAGAGTTGGCAATGACTAGCAGAGTAAAATCTGCAGGGACTCCTTTACCTTACCTTACCTTCTTCCCATTTCCCACAGAAAAAGGATGTCCTAAAAGGAAAAAGCATCCCATCTCTTGGCCTGCTGTCAGCAGGGCTCTTAGATATGCAGAATTCTCTATGTCAAAACTCTCCAGCCAATTCACATAGTAGACCCATGATTTCTTATTCTGAAGAGCTGAAGAAGCTTCTTGGATGAGAAGCAAAGTGTCTTCAAAGAAAAACCACAAAGTCCAGTTGCCTTTTGGGGAAAAAAAGCACCTTTGGGACAACCATGACCTGGACGACTGAGAATCTCCATAGACACTAAAGTATTGGTTTAATCTTCCCACCAATCTGAATGGGGCATACAAGTTTTCAACCCTGCCTGCCTTGAATTTATGTCAACTTTGCAAATGGGTGTTGTTTGTATAACACGGTGTTTCTTATATTTTATTTAATGATTTGAAATACTCTTTCCACAGGCTTTAACACAGTGATGTATTAGAATTTCTTACCATCGCAGATCTATTCCCATCAAGAAATGTACGTCTGTCTCTGATTTTAAGGCAACAGCCTCTATTCTCCTATTTGCCCCATCTAGAAGACCTAAAAGCAGCTGCCCTGGTTTAATACACGCACTTGGGCGCACACACTCAAACTCAGGCCCCTGAATCCCTTCTAAACTGCCACAGCAGTGATGTCAAAAAAGTTCTACACTGTGATGACAGAATGGTTCTGGTTACCATAACATTTAAGATAACGTGTTGCTTAGGAATGAAGCGTGGATTCCAGACAAGCTGTTCACATCTCACCAAAGGAGGTTTTTTTTTTTTCATATTATACTGAGGCAGACTAGAAATTTATTGGCACTCTGTGGTTTGGCCCAATCAATGATTTATTTTAATTCACTGAAATGTTAGTCAGTCACTTTCTTCCACAATCCAGTTGAGGTGTAGGAAAAGGGAATTTTCCAGATATATACACACTGTTCTTTAAATTATGGTGATGTTTTAGAGTTTTTAGATTAACACAGTGTGCTTTTTCCTAATATATTAAATAGTGGCCTATGCATAACGAACTATAGAAATATTTCTATAAAGGCTTTTCTATATAGGTTTTTATGGATAGATTATTAACTGCCTCATTTCCTCTTCCCGCAAGCATTCTTATCCCAGGTTTGATATCTTCAGTCATTTAGACAGCTTCAGTATTTTCATTTCCTTGTGATCTTAGAAGGAAAAAAAAACAGAAAATAACATTTTCCTGAGCGTGGAATCCCAGCATTCCTATCCTGCTACCCTTGCTTGTTTCTGAACTATCCTTTCCAATTGTTCCATCAATCAATTATCTTTGCAGTCAGCTAAATAAATAATCTTGTATGCTCCTATTGGGTCCTTGCCTGTAGACACCTTCTCCAGCTGCACATGGATTTAGCATATCCAATCCATACAGCACATGAACACCAACAATGTCCAGCTACCAAGAACCACCGCCTTTATTGCTGAATATTTCTGCCCTTATATTTGCCTCAAATGATGTGCCTGCTTTCAAATGTCTATGTCAGGGGTCCCCAAACTTGCCAACTTTAAGGCTTGTGGACTTCAATACCCAGAATTCCTCTAGGAATTGAAGTCCACAAGTCTTAAAGTTGCCAAGTTTGGAGACCTCTGGTCTATGTGATAGTTTGTGTGGTGTTGGAAAGGGGGGAAAACTTTAACTTTGAAACCTTTTTATAACATCCCATGTGTTTTGCTGTTACCAGAAAAATTACCACATGTGCCTTGGAGAAATCACATGACTGTGCCTGAACCACAGACATAATGAAAGGAGGAAGGAGACTTAAAAACTATCAATGACATTTTTTATTATTATTGCTGGTGTCAGACTATACAAGCAGGGAAAGAGCACACAGATGATTTTGTACAGATCTGATATTAGGCCTGCTGCATTCTTACTGGGGAATGGAGTCAACAAAATATCACCCCTTGGATCAGAGCCTTTCTAAACTACTTTTTCTGCTGGGCCATGACATCATGTTCCAGACTGAAAGAGGAATACCTGGTGCTAGCTTCCTATTTCTCTTTTTTTCCAAATTGTATAAAGACAAGCAGAAACTAATCAGCTGTGTGTATTCAGTCTCAGATTCCCTTTGCCTTTCTTCAAAAACAAAGTTCTAATTCAAAAACATTTGACTTTCCTTACAACAGTGCTTATTTTCAAATAACATCTGTCTGTTAAAAAGACTGTCCCTCCCCTTAATACAGGGCTGTCAAACTCCCGGCCCATGGGCCGGATGCATCATGCGCTGGCCATGCCCACACCCAGTTTAGCAAAGGGGGGGAAAAGTCCTGATATGTCATGTGACATCACCATGATGAGTGAGTTTGACACCCCTGCCTAAATAGATATAGTTAAGCCCCTGCAAGTTGCCAGTGGTTCTGTGAGAGCATGAAGGAAGTTGAGCCTGGAACTTGTGACATCATTAAGACAGTTAGCCTGGAATGTAGATTTGAATAATCTGGTTTTGGAAACCAGGACAGTTGAGATCTGACTGAAGGCAAAAGGACAGATTTAATTTAATCTGTAAACATAGTGTTATCAAGCTACTTATATTTCTAACTCTGGTATCCAAATTCTCCATGGTAAGATCTAATCCCTTTCCAAAAGTGTTCAAGGTACAATTCAATCACTTTATCCTTACAAGAGTCCTGCATGGTAGATTGGGAAGATAAACTGGGATGGACCTCCCAAAAAGTTTCTCTGAGATTCATTGAGGATATACCAGGGATTACAGTTTCCTCACATACAAAGTTTCTAGCTGGCTTTTTTTTCTGTTCCTTTGAAAACCAGGTTTAGACAATTCATCTTTTATTTTATCTTGCTTTCTCTGTTTCCACATCTTCAGTTTCAAGCAAAGTGGATGTTGCCCGAGAAAGCTTCTTCCAAAAGATTAATCTTCCAGCATCCTTTTCCTCCTTCCCTCTTCAATTGTTTGATAGACTATAGACTATTTTTTAAATTCTCCCATATCTCCTGTCTTGCAATTTAAATCTATTGAATCTTGTCCTTCCTTCTTGGGCATAGTAAACCTTTGCCCACTTTTATCTTTTTTTAAGTTAGTTTTTTTTTAATCTGCCTCTCATAGGACTATCATCTTCATGTAGTGGGAGGGCTTAAATGCCTCAATGATTCTGGGATTAATTGCAGTGGTACATAATCTTCTGTAATTGACAGTTTAGCCTCTAAGGTCAAAAGGGAAAGTTAAAGCTAAAGGTAATCCATAATAGGAATGAGGGCAGGTGGGATTTTCCAGATCTCTTTGATCTTTGCAATCAAAGTAGGAAGATGACAATGGCAAGCTCCTTTTGCATTGCTGTCAAGAAAACAGTATGGACATGGCTGGAATATTTAGACAAGTTTGGGTGCTAGATTACGAGATTCTCGGGTTAGAATGTACTCCTGTAATTACTGGACAAGAATATCCAATTTTCATAAGTGGGTCTGGAGGTGATGACAAAGGCCAGATCAAAGCTGCAAGGGAGTCCTGTCACTGTGGCGGCAGTTATTAAAAAATACTTTGTTGTACTTTGTCAAACAAAGACATGCTGAATTGGAACATGGAATATACAAACATGATTTGAATTTGTCATTGTCATATGGACCATTCTAAATCCAATGAATTAGGAGTGATTTAACTTAGCTGGACTGGAATTTTGATTACATATCATTCAGGTCATGATAATATATAAGGAAAATGGAATGGCAATAATACTCAAAGAGGACATCACTTTGTGCTCAGCTATAATTTGCTCAGTAATAGGGTCAGACTTACAAATGCATGGATTACTACAAAAGTAAAAATGTAGATAATTATTTGAGCTCAATAATAAATAAAGATGAGCAATGTGCTGGAAGAGTAAAGATAAGATTAATGCTAGGGAGGGAGGATGATATTTGTAACACAGCAAAAACCAGAGTAATTAAAGCAATGCTATTTGTAATGATAATATACAGCTATAAAAACTGGACATTATAAAAGTACTGTGTGAGATAAAGAAGATTGAATTATAGATCTGAGGGTGGCTACACAAAGTACAGTGGACTGCAAGAGTCCTGACTAAATAAAGGCTAATTGCTTCCTTGAAGTAAAGTTCAGCAGGTAGAAACTCATATTCTGAGTATGTTACATGAACAGATAAAAACTAAAAAGATAATAGTGCTTGACAAGGTTGAAGGAAGTCAAAGGAGAGACAGCAAATAAAGTGGCTGGGAAGTTTCAAAGAGATTACAAGATGTAACTGGAAAAGCCCCAGCTTATTACTAGAGCCATGTCCAAATGATGAGAATTTACCCATGGTCTCACTAGGAAGAGAGATCAATGACATCTAACTAAGAAATAAGTTTTTAAATTCATTTTATGGACAAAGAGAGTTGGATTTTATATCACTACCACCCCAACAATATCAAAAAAAGATTCAGGCTTTTCTTATTCATTGATATGTAATTTTCCCACATTTCAGGTGCAAAAATCCTCAGGCAGTAGAAAAATACAGAAATCTCTGGCCAGAGTTTATGTCTGGCTTTTTGCCCCACAGAAGTAGTGCAATCTATGTTAGCCAAGTATGTTAGACTCATCTTCACACACCCTTAATCGAGTTATGAATATGCCATAATAATGATTTTCTAAAGGCAGCGGTGAATTAATCCTTTGTATTATATAGATGTTTGATGGTTGGCCATGCCCACCTTTTCAAACATTTAGTAAAAATGTTCACAAAATTAGCTCTAGCATATCTGGCCTACAAAAAAAAAAAAAAGAACCCCTCCCTATGAATATTTTTAGCATTCTCACTTCTCTACCACTATCTAGTGGAAGTCCAGATTTTTGTAGCCCAGATACAGTAATCCTGTATAACATACTCCAAAAATCCCAACTGCGTTCACTGACATCAAAAGTTTGGGACTCCCTAATAGTAAAGGAAGGAGCTCTGATATTGGAAGAAATCATATCAGTTGCCAGAATCATCATCTTTTTTCATTTTACTTCAATTCACTTAACTTTCATATTCAATGTTTGCAATCTAGGATTAACTGACCACCTTTGTGATTCCACATCAGTGACCCTATTTGGCAGCTCAGCTTAATTTCTTTCCAGGTCAACTTTGCAAATCAAAATAATGCAAATCTATTTTTCAGCTGAAGTTCTAGAGCTCCATGGAGCTTTGGAGAGGGATATTCTCCCATGGCAGAAGCTCTCACCTCTCATCTCCCTCCCCTCAAATAGCCATGGTTTCCTGATGCCAAATGTGATCATTCACTATTCTTTTAAATTGTGAACAGAGTGATAATGATATGCTTGCTTTCCCTCATTTCAATGGCTATGGCATATTTTAGCAAACTTCATTCATTCATTCAATCATGTTAATTCATTAACATATATACCCCCCATCTTACCTAAATGATTTTCAGCAGTTTTTATAGCCAATCATTTAAAAATAATGATTCCAGAGTGAGAACTGTGGTATTGTAAGACACTTTTCATGTATTTCCATGGACCATCCATAAGACACACTTCCAGATGTGAGGGTTTGGGTGATTAGAGACTGGTTGTAGTAGGGACAAATGAGCCAGGATTTCTCAAAGTTTGGAAACTGAAAACAGTGCTGTTGGAAGAGAATTACATTTTTTAAAAAAATTCATGGACACTCATCTTAGTGAAACTACATTTTTTTTCAGTCTATGGATCTTCTCTATCCTTTCACTCAGTTGACCTTTACTGATACCATTCTTCATCTCTGCCATCGTCTTTTATATCTTTTCTCCATTCGCATTGAAAATATATGGTGAAAATTGAGTGGTCTACATAGCTTGTTTGTATACATCTGCTTTTTCATGGTCTCTCCACACTTTCAGCAATGTGTTTCTACAGTGGCATTGATGAGAGCTGGATATTTTTCATTTGTTCAGAAAAGAATCAGTTTGGCCTGGGACATAAAACCATTTGAATGTGTATTGCAAGGGAAGAGAAATCTTTCCTTTCATATGTTACTCAACTATAATTTCCAACGTCTGTTACCACAACTAGTGCTCTCTGGAGTTACTAGAAACATCTGGAGGACCACAGGTTCTCCACCTCAGATATAGAGAGAAACACCAAGATATAATGTTAATTAGGCCATCTTGGAAATGTATGCATAATGCCTCCCTCCCTTTCTTATGTTTTAGGAGGTCAGTGAAGATATGCCAGTGTGTCCTGCCAACCTCTCTGTTATGACTGATCGTCTGGCTAATGGAGATCAACAAATGCTCTTAGAGACCCTGAAGCAGATAGAAATCATAAACAGTCCTTTGCCATTAGAGGCAGTTGTCAAAAAGGAGAAAAATGTCCACAAAGATGATAAGTATGATTACGCTGAGGAGCAGGAACAACGAAAAGCCAGGCACACGCAAACCCATGAAACTGACAGCGAAATAGAGAGGATGCGGTTGGAGTTTGAGCTGACCATACTGAAGCGGCAGCATGAGGAGAATGATAGGCAACGGCTGCATGAGGAAAAGATGGAGCGCATACGCCAGGGATCTCCCTCCAGGAGTGGTGCTCATGTGGAAGAGGAGCAGTTTGTGGGTAAGCTGGACCCCATTACAGAAATTGAACTGGAGAAGTTGCGCATGGAGTTTGAACTGGCCAAACTGAAGCACATCTCTGAGGAGAATGAGAAGCAACGACAACATGAGCAAAAACAATATGAAGAGAAAGAGAAACAGAGGCAGCATGAAGAGAAGATGGAGCAAATGCGCCAGAGGCAAGGAAACCTCCATATGGTGAGCCAGAAGGTATCTGGGTGCAGCCCAGCAGAAGCCACAGCTGAAACAGCTTCTGTGGCCTTTACTGAGATGGGTAAGATGAGGATAGAGCTCCAGCTGGCTTTGGAGGTATATAGGCCAGAGATGAAAGAAAAGAAGCTCTCAGGTGAGCAAAATGGGCATCAAGAGACCCCAAAATGTGAACAGCAATTAGAGACCACCCCAGAGGTAAAAAAAGCCAATAGGCCCCCAGAGCAACGGAATGATGGGGTGACTGAACACCTGGGCCTGCAGGTACCACGCATTGTGGTCAATGGGGCAGAGTCACAATGGTCCAGCAGCAGACTGGACTTGGCCATCGAGACAGAGCTGGAAAAGAGGCGGATGGAGTTTGAACTAACGAGGCTGAGATATGAGCATGAAGAGAATGAACGTCAGCGCCAGCATGAGCAGAAAATGGAGCAGTTGCGTCAGCAAGTATCACCCAAGGATATAGCATAAGATATACAGGGTGTAGGTAAGAAAAAGATGCCCATATTTTCCCCTCTTTACTTGAGGATCCATGTACTCTGACCGAGAGGAGGATGGCAAATGATAAATAGTACAATTTTCCAATGGGGATGCTAGGATTAGTAGTCCCAAGTGCCATTTGTTTTGAAAGGAAACCCCACTAGGCGTTTGTTAACTATACAATGCTCTCTTCTAACTAACAGTTAACTACTATTGCATGTTAAGAAACTGTCTTTGGGACAAGCATAAATCGAAGCTGATTCAGAGCTTGGGAATGGATGCAAGAATACACAGGTAGTCCATTCAGTCCACATCCATTCTGAAGTTCTGGAGGCCACAAAGATCTAGGAAATCCTTGACTTACAACAGATCATTTGGTGGCCATATGAAGTTACAATGGCACTGAAAACAGTGATTTATGACCACTTTTCACAGTTATGACCATTGTAGCATAATCATGTGATCAAAATTCAAACGCAACTGATTCATATTTATATGGTGGTTGCATGTCCCACGGTCATGTGATCCCCTTTTGTGACCTGGCAAGCAAAATCAATGGGGAAGCCACATTCTCTTAACAACTGTGTGTCAACTCATAAAACATTTTGTATATATGTTTTATACTTGTCAACAGAAAGGAGGGGGCAGTTTCAAAGAGCAGGCTGCAGTGTGGAATCGAAAGTACACTCCATTCATATTTTCTTCAGAGACTGATTAGATGACTGAAGCTTCTGCCGCACGCAAAAATCTAATTGGAGAGCATGATTGATGACTCTTGGCTATGGACATTTTTCGTTGGATGACACACCCAGAGAGGTGGGGGGGAAGCAGGATCAAGGGTGACAGTGAATTATGTGCCTCAGAGTTGGTTACCCCCCCCCCCGCCAGGCTAATGCCGGAATGTTAATTTCTAATAAATCCTTTTTAGTTTTGGGAGTGTGGCTCGAGGCTCCTGATTTAATTGGAGTAACGGCAGGGATCCTGACACTGTGTTACTAACTTAACAACTGCAGTGATTCACTTAACAACTGCAGCAAGAAAAGGTTAGGCAAATCTCACACTTAACAAATATCTCACTTAGCTATATTGTGGTCATAAGTCAAGGACTACGTGTACTTTCTATTAACTTAGCTGGAGCATTAGAAATCTAAATCAACAATCAGCAGGAACTCAATAACATTAGAGCATTAGCATTGTAAACCCTTGGTCACAAAATGGGAATTTTAGCCACACATACACTTCACAGCTGCTTGTTGGGTTTGAGTCAATGCGGGCTTTTCTCTTGAATTACTTTATGGAATGGGTTGAATTTATGTGTATATATTTATATGTACAACCTAATGCATTCATTCTTTTTCATCCCTACAGTGTGAATGTGAATGAGGAGTCCATGTAATTATTGCCGTACACCTTCGATTAAGAGGCTGTGTTATCAGTGGCTGGGATCACTGTTCTGTATGACTATAATCCTTCACTTTTAATTGCCCAGGAGCATATTATACTTTATTGGATTACTCTGCTATCTGTGCATTGTGTTTTTCTTCATTAAATAAGTATTATACAGTGTTTTTCCTGTGATGTTTCCCTGGTCAAACTTGTTTTTAGAAGTTTTATGGGGAATCAACTAATTTTGTGGAACTGCATACATCAAACTGCAATTCAGGTTCTCTGGAACAATGTTATGAGTCCAGAAATGCCATAATGAAAGAATAGGTTTCCTGTAATGTAATATTTGTGTTGCGTCTAGCTGCTGAAACATCTTCTTTTTGACCTATTCCATCTGGTATCATCCTGTTCATTCTAGTAGTCATAATCAGTAGGTTTTAAATGTCCATGGGAATTCTCAATCATGGTTGTCCCAAAGGTTCTTTTTAAAGAGGCAACTGGACTTTCTGTTTTTCCTTTGAGGACATTTCGCTTGTCATCCAAGAAGTTTCCATTCCCCACCATCCAGTCAGAGTTGAAGAAGCTTCTTGGATGAGAAGCTAAACGTCTTCAAAGAAAAACCAGAAAGTCCAGTTGCCTTTTGAAAAAGCACCTTTGGAACAGTAGATTTTAAAGGCTGCGCTGATCTTTAAAATACCATAACCAACCACAGGCATTAAGGTGCTCTGTGAGAAATATTGCTATGGATGACTCATGATGACTTCTGGGTTACAAAAGATAGATGAGGGAGGGAGGGAGGGGAGGGGGAAGGAGGAAGGAGGGGGGGAGAGAGAGAGAGAGAGAGAGAGAGAGAGAGAGAGAGAGAGAATGAATGTTTTCCAAACTTTTTGTGGTGAGACTGTAGTATGACTTGACATGCATAGATTAAGACCGCATCTTTGACCATCCTAATGTTGTTACTGCTAGGAGAAATGTGACTGTATGCATTAATCAACTGTAGAAACAAAGAATTAGTGCCAGTCAGCTGCTGAAAAGACTGGAGCTTTTTCCTCCCTAATCTCCCATAGTGAGTTTCAACTATCCCTGTGTGGAAGAAGAACAAGCTGGCTGCATAAAATTATCTTGTCCTGCTCTCCTCCCTTCTAACACACAAGATTATTTTATTTATCAAGAGCTTGCCTTCTTTTGTTCTATCATTTATCTCCTCATCTGTGAAGTGAAATCAGTTTCTTCTAGGTTATAAATCAGCTATCTTAATGAGAAATGAACTGTGTGTTGTGATATCCAGCGGCAACTTTCAGTTTAATAGTCTTCTTGCAGCATTCAAGATCTGCAGTCATTGTTCAGAGAACTGAAAGGTAAAGATTTGAAAACAAAGCCTAGGGCATTACTAATAGCACAATGGCAAGTGACCCTGTACTTCTAACATGCTAAGGATATGAAACAAAAATGGAATCAAAGTACATGGGAAACACTGCCTCCTGTTGGCTATTTGTAGTGTTTGTTCATTTTTTGGGATGCAATATTTTAAATTCATGGGAAATTGTCACACACACTTGTTTTTGAATAAAAGCCATTTTGTACAGGACTGCAAACTTTTGTCAAGAGAGCAACTGGTTTAGTAAAAATCTGTTTTATTTAAAACTGCCATTAGATAAACAGTTAAAACCCTGCTTATAAAAATACATTTCGTCATGAGATGGACAGTCATAGATAATGCTGACTATCAGTCATGTACATACAACATTTTCTAGAGAAAAGAAAAAAAACAGTTGCATCCCAACTATATTGATGTACAATCAGTGAATTGGAAAAGTTCTGCACATAGGCACCTCCTTTTCTGTGAAATATTGAAAATATATATCCACCCGCCTGCCCAATCCATCTGGTTCAGTGGTGGGATTCAAATTTTTTTACTACTGGTTCTGTGGGCGTGGCTTGGTGGGTGTGGCAGAAATATCCTGTCAGAGGTGGCATTTGCCGGTTCTCTGAACTACTCAAAATTTCTGTTACCGGTTCTCCAAAACTGGTCAGGACCTGTTGAATGCCACCTCTGATCTGGTTTCTTGTGATACTTCAACCATGAGGTGGAGTGGTGGTGGAGCTGCCCCATGCGCCCCCGCACCAGCTTACCTCAGGGTTCCCACAGCCAGGCCATCCACGTAATGATGCCTGCCTTGTGGCGGCAGCACCAACGGCCATTTGTAGCAGGAGCCCAAGTGGCCACTAGCTCACTTCTGCTTGCTCGCAACCACAATGGAGCAGAGGTTGAGCAGCCTGCAGGTGTCAGGGCGTGGGTGGCCTGGCTGCAGGGGCCCTGAGGTAAGCTGGTGCAAGGCCTGCCTTGCAGTACTGGTACTAATGCACCACATGACCTCTTGCCCTGCTGTCAGCAAGCAGAAGAAGTGGGTGTCCCATACATGGAAAAGAAATAAGACACCCTCCAAAATAAGGCTTAGTGCTTATTTTGTAAATTGGTACAATGATATATTCTGTGATTTATAGTACATAAATGAATATTGGAGGGCCAGTGTGATACAGTATTTGAAAGCTAGAAAACCAGGAGATAGCCAGCTAGGTGACTTGGGCCAATCACCCTCTGCCTTAAAAAGAAGGCCAGGGCAAATCATTTCTGAAATGATCTGTCTGAGCAGTCACCAGGTATCAAAACTGACACAAAGGCATGAAAAAGAGGACAAGACAAGACAGAAAGTGGCCATCCCTCCAATAGCAATGCATTTCTAGGCTAACAACTTCTGTTCTAATTAACTGATAACTTAATTTTCATCAGCAACTGTGGCTAGGTGAAAGTATCTTGCTCTGTAATGTACTTCTCAGCAGCTCAGAGACAACCCCCAACCAACTCCCCTCATCCCATTAAAAGAAGATATCATCACTGTTGGCCAGGCTTTGTCCCTCGCACAGGAGATCTCTGCTCACTTTAAAAATGATTCAGAAAATATATTATGGATTTTAGCCACAAACAGCCCCTCTCTGCTATTTAGCATACTATTAGGGACCAAGGCAAGCCTGGCATTAAAAAGGAAAGGGGAGAGGGGATTATAAAGTTTCCTTAGTTCAAGGAGAGGAATCCCTAAAGCAAAAAAAAAAAATTTACAAGTTCACAAAGTTGCCTAAAAACATCCAGTTAGCATAAATGAATAGCAAAGAGGCATCATGCTTGTCCAAGGGCTTTGGTGCTGCACCACACTATTTTTCAAGGTCCTGCCTGCATCCTCTCCTACATTGGGATCCGGATCAGTATTCTGCCCAGTTAGGGTTATAAATCAGAAAGAATTTATTCTTCCTCATATGCTCATCTGCATATGAAAATGAAGAAGTCAATGAGGTGGCATAACTATAAGAGTTGCATGGGAGAGGACAGAGAGTGGCAGAAGGAGATTATGGATGAGTAGCTAAATTTAGCCATGCAGAACTCAGAATTTCCATTAAATTGAATCAGGTCCACAGTGTACCTAGCTCGGTTGCAACATGTGTCCTTTTAACGCAATGGTAGAAAATAGTTCATGTCCTGGTTTCTGCCACCAAACATAGTTTAGTTCAATCTTATCTGAGCTGCTGCTTTCAGATATACAGTATGTTACTGCAACTCTCATAATCTTTGTAGGAATTGCAATGCTAGGTGACAATGAAATAATTTATTCATTCAGAGCCCTCCAGTTGCGCTGGAGATCGCATTTTCCACAATTCATGAATCTGGAGACCAAGTTGAGAAGACTGAAATAGTCTAACAACTCTAGATTGCGTTAAATTGTGAAATGATGCAGTACTTCATTTAATGCCACTCAGGTGAATAGCCATCTCTGATGATTGGCTGGCCCAATTCACCTACAACATAATTTGAATAAACCATAGTTGGTTGAGTTCACAGAACATGCTAAATCATAAACTATGGCTTACAAATCACACTGGCTAGATGTACACAACTTGTTAACACAGTAAATTATATTTTAGTATGTTTTGTGAATTCCTTCAGTATATTTCTGTCTGAAGTGCTTGCAGTTTAGTGATAAGGCATCTTACTCCACTGCTAAGTTGAAGGTGAAATCTCCCACTTTGAGTCAGCAGATGACTGGCAAGAAACTTGTAATTGCTGATTCCTGTTTTTTAATCTCTGTGTGGCTTGTTTTTGGAGCAATTGTATCCTCTGATATTTTCCAAGGTAACAGATGAAAAACACCTAGCAGATGTTATAATACACATAAGACTGCCATTCTTGAACAATATCAGAACATGAGGGACATTTTTTATACTAGTATAGGTAAGAATTGATCTGTCACTCTCACAGGATACAGACAAGATGAAGGCAATGTCATGGGGATGGAGCAGGAAAATAAATGTTGTCAGGACAGGTTTTTCTATTATTAGATGAAAGTTTGAAAAAGCCCATAGCAAGTAGCCTGGAATATGAAATTGTTTTCCTAATAGACTTCACCCTACCAGCAGAAACCTAGGGAAGAATATAATGTGATTATTTTGATCTTATTCAAAAGTGGCAGCATAATGCCTTTTTTTCCCCAGAAAGTTGTTTTTTTACTTTTGGTTATAGTTAATATTACCCTGATTAACTAATAATAATAATATCCAGTCACCTTAACATCACACCAACCTAACAAGGTAAACCTGTCATCTACCATACAAAGTATTCTTCCATTGAGCTCTGGACCAGATGTAACAATAGGCAGGCGAAACATCACAGTGTAGAATCTGTGACATCAGTTTAACGGTTGGATCTGTAAACTTGGGTTTCATGTGAATGTATCGCCAGAGACAACAGTTATAGAAGTACATGATGGAAAATTGAAAACTAGTGGGATTGAAGGCAGCTTGTTGCATCTTCCAGCCTTTATATTCTTACTTCCTGCTGCCTTGCATCTAAATTCATCATGGTAAGGTTTATACTTGTTCTTGAATAATAGAGAGTGAGACCTTTCCTTCTAATGCAAACAGTGGGCCTAAGATCCTAAATCCAGATTGGGATTCCAGGAGGAACAAAGTGTTACACTCTTGTTCTTCATGCAAGGACTCAGATTCATATTACAGCTAGTTTCATTGACATTACAGCTAATTACATTGATGGGGACGCTACCAAACTCACAGTTTTAACATCAAGAGAATAAAAAACCCAGCAGCGAAGAAAGATCAGTCAACTCAGTAGGTTTCTTTGAATAAATTGATGTTCCCCGAGGGAACAAAGGGATCAGATCAACATTTCATCATCTGAGCTACACCACTGAGAATATCCTTTCTTGTGTACTCAGTAAACATACATCTGATGTTAAGAATAACCTGTTCCTAAAAAAAAAATACAAAAAAATGTATACATGTTTTGACTATGCTGAAATTCAAAAAAATAACTGAGGCAAATATATATAAACTACCAATTTACATAATGGCATTGTTTTCTTGAATCGGTTTTTGCTTATCTAAAGGAAAATTAAATAACTTATTTATAACTAATAGCAAAATGTTATGTGCTTAAATAATTCTTCACTGAAAAACAGCACAGAATTCCCAAATTCTGTGAAGGGTTCAAAATTAATTGATATATAGCTTTATAAACAATATCAACTTGTTTTAGAAAGAACTTCACAATTCAGAAGCTGAGATTGTCATATACACTTATGGAATAACCATTTTCATGATAATGCAGATTTTTTCAGTTATAATTCTACCAATTTTGATATTGTTTTTCTTCTTTTAATTGTTAACTACCTAGCTGAGGTAGTCCTCATCTTATGACCACAAAGGAGTACAAAATTTCTGTTGCTGAGGAATTTAAGTGAATTTTGCCCATTTTATGACCTTTTTGCCAGTTGTTAATGAATTACTACAGTTATTAAGGTAGTTGACATGGTTGTTAAGTGAATCTGGCTTCTACATTGACTTTGCTTATCAGAAGATGCAAAAATCAGTCACGTGACACTGCACATGACACTCCAACCATCATGAGTCAATTGGCAAGTATCTGAATTTTGATCATGTGACTATGGGGATACTGCAATAGTCTTAAGTATGAATAACGGTTGTGCTGGTTAGACAGTATATAATTAGTTTGGGAATGGGAGCTGTCCCCTTAAGGGATTCCTTCATGGGAATGTAGTTAATGCCTCTTGGGAGATGTAGTTCATGTGATGTGGTCACATCTGTAATCCTGATTGATCACTGAATTGACCTCTAGTTGGGCTGGGGGGAGTTCTGGTCATTCTTACCTGGACCCCAGCATTGTGCTGGAGCCTTCCCTTGCTGTATCATTATGGGATGAAGACAACTATCTTTTCACACTATGAAGATGACAATGCAAAGATTGGACATTAGATGAATCTCAGCATAACTATGAGTTATACCTTGAGGATGCCTGATATAATCCAATAAAGAAACTTTGTATGGAAGCCTTTGTAATGTTTATCTGCCTGTCTCTATATTCAGCCAGAAAATTAGAGACTTGATAATGGTGATAAGTCACTTTTTTCAGTGCAGTTGTAACTTTGAACGGTCACTAATGAACTCTTGTAACTTGAGGACTACTTGTATATGGTTTTGAAAATGATTTTCCTTTTCTTGCTTACCCTAATTTATATTTATTTTATATAATAGTAATTGGTATTCAAATTATTATAAAACAATTGCCAAATCACACTAACTATACCAAAACTTTATTTTTGGCTTTATTTTCTAATTATTCAGAGTATTGTTTTCATGTTGCTTTATATAGCTAGTCCATTAAACATCCCCTACATCCACATCTTATGCTAGGAGGACAACCCTGAAAATGTATCTTCGGCGGCTGACAATGCAACTGAGCAAACAACAGGTCCTGATGATTTGACTGATCCACCTTGTACACCTAATGATGTAACTGATCCATTGGACATTAGAGATGAAGACGCACTCATGAGGACAAAGCCACCACTGGGGCTGAGCAATCTGCACTCTGGCTTAGCCAACAGAGAGGGTGAAATGGATGCATGGGTTCAAAAGGAACAATCAAATTCCAAGCAGGTCAGTAACTTGGCAGCCCAGCTGGAGAAAATGCGCCTTGATATGGAACTCACCATGACCAGATACCGTTATGAAGATAAGGAGAAGCAGCGACAACATGAGGAGAAAATGGAGGAAATGAGATTGCAGGCACCATCAGGACAGGTGAGGTTGGCAGTTAAAAAGAAATTCTAAGAAGATCAATAGAAATGGAAATTGCTCCACTGTTTTAGATTTAGAAACTGCCGTTTATTGTTATGGATTTCTTCAACAATCCTTCTTTCACTTCTAGTAATTTAGGAATCATAGATCAAGGGCTCTTTAGAGAGCTACTGTCATAGTTAACTGCCATAACTATTGTGAAACTGATTGACAGCCCATATTTTGCAAAAGACTGGATCTCCTTTGTTAAGAACATATTAATGCTAAAGATATTAAAATACAATTGGGTTGTTGAGTTTCCTCATAAAAAGCAGGAATAGCAATAGGAAAGTAGAACTGATCAAGAAAAACAGGGGCAAA
Source organism: Pseudonaja textilis (assembly GCF_049901715.1). Taxonomy (NCBI): domain Eukaryota; kingdom Metazoa; phylum Chordata; class Lepidosauria; order Squamata; family Elapidae; genus Pseudonaja; species Pseudonaja textilis. The sequence goes on along the minus strand of NC_141990.1, from coordinate 40,739,256 downwards.
TTACCTACTACTGCTAGTATTTCACTTTTTCTTTCCAATTAGGAAGTCAGGTCAAAGAGCTCAGGCAGTGTAGATTTGGCCATATCATTTGCTTTGCTCCTGCACCATGGGAAGTGGGGCAAGCAATACCACCTTGTCATGCCATCAAGCGAACCCCTAATGAACCCCCTCATTTGCACAGGGTATTATTTTGCTTGTATCAAGTGCCTACCATTTTTGCTGCCTATTGTTGCATAATATATTTAGCCTTTTCACTTATTATCATTCTCTAATTACTAAGAAAATACATGTCTCCTACTGGATAATGAGCAAGTGTTGAAATGTACCATGTTGGCTAAGAATGATTGGGAAATATTAAGCGGCCCTTTGTGACCAAACAACACATGTTAGTCTCAAGAAAGTCCTGAACCCATTGCCTGGGATAAGGAAGATCTGAATGTGGATTAACAAGTTGAGATTAAGTTCAAAAAGAAGAAGAAATAAAACAATCTTGGTTAATCCACTGACATGTTTCCACTTGCTTTGAAAAATCAGCGTTGCAATTTAGAGATACCCCTGGCTACTCAATGCAGGTATGTTTTTGCCCGGCTTGGCAGTTGTATTTTTTTTCTCAGGCATGATTGCTCTAGCTGCACCTGATAAATATTGACTTTCTGGTCTGTTCAATGTGCTTTTGATGGAGCTGCTCCTGAGAAATCTTTTGGAAATATAACTGGAACAAAATTTGTCATCAAAGTTGCTCTCAAGTGTGTAGTGGATGTCATGTATTACAATTATGTGAGGCAAAACTGTCCAATTTGTTTCTGTGCTAAATTCAAGACAGTGGCATCCATAGCAGATCATGATGTGAGCAAAAATAATGACAGGCTAATTACTTATGTACTTGATCCTAGTGTCTGGCCCAGATGCATATGTCATGATATTTTGGTGAAGAGGGCATGCTTGGTTTGTCATTTATCCCCTCTATCAATCCCAATAAATGTAGCTGTGGAACAAAATTACCTGACCTTTATTTAAATTCTTTATAACCTCATTAACAATGTCAGGGAAGCCTCTAAGATAAAAATCTAAACTCATGTTCAGTTGAAAGAGAAGAGTAGCTGAATAAAGATATAGACTGCAGGATCCAATCTGAGATGGTTAGCTGGACCAGAGGGTTGTTCTTCCAAGCTTTCACATCCTGGAGCATGAGAAGTTCCCAGAGGTTAGGCTCCAGCATGAGTCCAAAAGCTTGGAAGAATGAACCTCTGGTTCTTGTAATTGATCATATTGGATTCTGCAACATTATCCTGGGACATATATATTTACCTTCATTCGCAAAAGATCTGGACTTTTTGAGACAATCTCAAAACAATTGGAGCACCATTTGAACACCATTGGCATTGACAAAATCACCATTAGTCAATTGCAAACGGCAGCTTCACTCAGAACAACTTCTATCCTGTGACTATATTAACACCTTCAAACATCCACATCTCCCTATCCTGGGTCCTTGAAAAGGACTCAATAGGTAGACAAAAATGCCAAATCCAGTCTGAACATCTGGCTGACTGGGCAACAAACCATAATAAATAAATTGCACTGAATTTAATGAGGTTTATTTTCTGAATAAGACAGAACTGTGGTATCAGTTCCATGGAACAAACACAGAAACTAAAATTATAAATCATAATTATATAAATTTCATCCAGAAGAAACCCCATATTCTGTTCTTCAGCTTAATGTGAAGAGGCAATTTGTTTGATTCAACAAATCAAACAACTTAAGTATTTTATAACAGAAAAAATGTGCTTGCAAAGAAGGCCAAAAAAGTACCTTTGTTCTTTGCATTTTCAGTGACTGATAGGATAAGAAATGTAATTGGAATGTTGTCTTTCTTCTTTCCACAGGTTTCAGGAGGTGGCCATCATTTCCTCTTACCACATGACCCACTTACCTTATTCTTATACTGCTTCATCTTCATACACCTCATCTATATAGCAAAAGAGCTTATCTTCTTTTTTTTTAAGAAGCACGGGATGTTTGCCATTGGTGCTGTCCTAATATTTGCAATTAAGATATTCTGGAATTAGAGCCTTTGACCTGTGAGGCTCTCTTTTCATAAGACCCTGACAACAGCCATGCTCTGCATCTGAGCACTTGGTAGACTTAATTGAATGAAACCTTCTTATCTCCTATATTTGATGTATAGAAACTGGAAGCCCTTTCCTGCAAGAGCTTTGTCAGCTCTATACAGTACATGTATATTCATATCTACTTTGTGCAGCACAATAAAGCACACAACTTGAAAAAAATTGATAAATATACCATTGAGTTTGAATAAATTATTTTAATAACTGAAAAGAGGGATGGCCTCGAATCTAATCTCTGTTTCTTTTTCCCCAAATTTCACTGAGTTCACTCTTTCTAGTAGTTCTCTACATAAGGATGTTGGTTTTTTTTTTTTAAAAAAAAAAATCTAAGTTACTGTATCTTTTGATTGCAATCTAACTTTATGAAATGAATGCAGGTCTGTTTATCATTAGAAAACACACATGGATTTAATTGAGTCAGCTTTAAAATAACGAAGAACCGATTTATCTCCCTTTAAATTTAACATGGAAAAATGCAATCCTAACTGAGCTTATGGGGAAGAAAGCAAAGTAGCAGATTTGCTAGTATATATCTAGTTGCTTATTTTATTTGTTTATTATATTTAAAACATGTAATTGCCTGTCCAAAATGGACAGGCTTTTGTTCCATCTATCTGTAGTTCCCATATGTATGAAAATTATCACCTGTGGTTTGGATGAACAAAACATCAAATCTTGAGCCAAATGAGAGAATGGAGGATTCTTGAAGACAGCAGGTTTCCAGAAACCCATTTTGGAGACTTACCATGATATGGAGTGCCACTTATTTATCTTTTTCAATATCTTTATTGACTTTTCTTTGGGAGATCAAGGCAGCCCATATGGAGTCTCTCTTCATTTTTATCTACACAGCAATCTGTGAGATTTGTTGCATGGGCAAAGACTTCCGTTTGGACTAAAACCTAAGTTTTCCATTCTAAAAGTTTAACTATATTGTAGTAGACCTAGTTCTATCCCAATGTTTCTCAGCCTTGGCAGATTTCAGATGTATAAACTTCAACTCCCAGAATTCTCCAGTAAGGAATCTGGCTCTATCCAATACTGACTGTTTTCAGAAGCACTTTGAAGCGTGGATTTTCTTTTTCTGAAGAAAAGGGAGAACGTGCTATGATTAAGCAGCTTTTCCCAATTTGGAACTTTCCAAATAAGTTTGCTTATGGCTGCTTTGGACTGAAGTGAGCTGTAGGTCAATATTCTGAAGGTGAGGTGAGACTTAGATAAAATTCTGTCTTTAGAGCAGTGTTTCTCAACTTCAGTCACTTTATAAGATGTGTGAACTCTAAGTCCCATAATTCCTCAGTTAGCATGAATGAATTCTGGGAGCTGGAGTCCTGAAAGGCTATTATGGAATAAAATTTACTGGGTTTGCTAGGTGAAATATTTATCTATCATCTATCTATTTATTTACGGCAAAGGAATAATATTCTGATTTGTAATGCATTTATAATGCAATACAAATAGTTCTAAATACAAGAATCTGCTTTCTTTCATTCTTTCATCAGTATGAATATTATGAGTAAAGAGGACAGTTTCTTGCTCTGAGGACTTTATAGTCTAAAATTCAGCAGTAGAAAGGAAGTGGAAGCAGAATAAATAGGGAAGCAACTTGTGATTATTTCACTTGCACGTACATCAACTTTGTGCAAGCTGACTCATAAGCAGACATGAGGATGTATTTCCTATGCCTACAAAGTGCATGTTTTTCTCAACCTCCCTGAGAGAATCAAGCTGGACTGGCTGGAAAATTTGAAACAAGGATAAATAATTTAGAGAGAAAAGTTGAAAATGGCCAGGGGAAGCTTTAACTATGGCAGACACAAATAACTTGTGCCTTAAAGTCTTTTGAAGCGGGCAGTCATAATAAATTGAATAATAATAAAAATAATACTCATCAAACCCACATGTGTTTGTATATTCCATGTACCTCTTATTTGGTGGGATATGGTGATAAAGACTGGGATTGCAAGGTAAGTCTCTAGTTCAGTGATTTCAGGTTTCATAGAATAGAAGGAACATGCTTGGGTAAAACTGAATTTTGTGCTTAATGCATTTGGGCCACAATAGATCAGGAATGAAGTGTATGTCCATACTATAAACAGAGAATTTTACATATAGCATAGGTATGACCAAAGACCACTCTGTATCCATCTTCATTGCCCCATTTTGGGATTTATTCCCAATTAAACAGGGCTGGCAAAGCTCATAAAAATTTAAGGCTGCCCTGATTTATTTTGCCCCTCCATTCTCATGTTGGGGCAGCATGTTGGCTGAATGGTTAAAATGCTGGGTTTGTTGGCTGGAAAGCCAGCAACCCGAGCAGCATGTGATGGGATGAGCTCCCATCCTTGCCCCAGCTCTTGCCAATCTAGCAGTTCGAAAGCATGCAAATGTGAGTAGATAAATAGGTACCATATTGGTGGGAAGGTGACAACAGTTTACAGGTAATCCATATTTAGTAACCATAACTGGGACTGGAAACTTGGTTGTTAAGAGAAGCAGTTGCTAAGTGAAATCATGACTATGCTTATGATCTTCAGCTTTCTTCTGCTTTATGAATCTGTGAACTTACAATTCAAGGATCGATTGCAGTTACTTTTTCATCACTGCCATAACTGCAAATAGTCATTAAAAGTGGTGGTTGCTAAACGAGGACTACCTGTATGACCAAACGACAATTTACCAAAAGGCAAACCAGCAAATTTGTTTTCACTAACACATCTAACTCCAAGAATGTAGTCATTCTGTTTCAGTTTTCCCCTTTTTCTCTGGATGGACATACAGCCAAGCAAATGCACTGGGCCATTTATTTTCCTAAGAATCCTCATATAATAAACCATTACATCCAGAAGTATTCTTGCAAAATGAAAGTGTATGCTAGGTTAGTGCTTTCTGGTATTTCATCCTTCCATTTATTATTCTTAAGTTAAATTTAAGCAGGGAGATTAACAAGGGAAACTATTATCCACTCCTGTCCAAGTAGATTCACCATTGTGCTCCATAGTTTTTTCTATAACCCAGCGGTGGCACATTTGCCTGCCTGCAACTTTATTTAAAGAAAGATTAGGTAAGTGATAATGGAAGAGATGTTTAGTGTATTCTTTATTTCCCAAGAATTATTAATTGAAGTAAGTAAAAAAAAATCCACTGCTGTTTGTTTTAGCTGATAAAACAACAAACAGGAACGAACCAGAAACTGAATCATATTTTTAAGTCTATCCTCAAACTTATATTGAGAGGAACATTTTGAAAACTTATATTGAGAGGAACATTTTGAAAACCAGGAAATAATATTTAGTGTGGTGATTTTAAGCATCTCTAGCACATATGCAGAATGGACACCACATCTTATTGGGGAGTAAACCCCATTATTGGGCCTTCAGTCAAGGGACACAAAAAGGCAACTGCTATAACATGGAGTCAGATTATTTGTTCTAGGCATTCTTTCACAATGAATTCAGTTAAAGAAAATAAAAGTTTCAAATGTCCAATCTTGCACAATATGCTAGTGGTTTACTATTACCTTTTTATTGGGTTTTTTTTAAAACTTCCCATTCTAGCCTACATTTCTGGGCGTCTTCTAGACAACTGCCATTTAATGACTAATCCGTACAGTACTAAAATCTGGGCAGTAAAAGCTTGAGAAAACTCTTTCTGGCCTCTAGTGCTTATTTGGATTTTTGCAGTCCCAAGATAGAGCCCTAATCAGTCTAACTATGAGCATTTTTTTTCTGCTATTAGAAGGTAGGCAGCAGTTATGGATTTAATTACTGCAGCTTTGCAACCACTTTTTTGAAATAATTGGGGAAACTGCATTAAACAAGACGGTACATTATTATAACTAGTAACAGGTTACTAAGAATATACACAGATTTGGAAGAAAAATTCAAATCCTTGTTCATTGTGGAATTCTTCAAAAGGCATTTTTACCTCTAATAAGGTTGCTCGCATGTGGCTTTTACAATATATCAGCCAAGTCATTATGATAACTCTATGCAACATTTGATTCTTGTCATTTATTTATTTATGATTTTTAATAAGTTCACAGGCCCTTACAATCTCTTTAAGGATACCTCCCATACACAAAAATGAAAATAAAGAGACCAGGAATGAGTCTTCTTAGCTCCTTCTTGATCTTAGCCTTCCACTGGGTTGTTGTGAACAATTTGTCCCACCATGGAGCAAATACAACCTGCTTCTTAGTTTCAAAGTGACATCTGAACCAGGATGCAATGTGGCAGTTCCTCGCTGATTCGATTAGTTTTATAATACCTAGGACAAGATGCTTGAGTTTCTACTCAATGTTATTAATGTCATCTAGTAAGTTTCCTTGAATCCATCTCTGCAATAATTTCACACCAACACTATCTTTCATGAAAGAGGAAAATGTGCTTTATATTTTTTGCACATTGTTTTCGAACCGGTACAAGAGGCACAGACTTAACGTCTCACTCTGACAGAAAAGAATATAAAGAAGAGCTGTCAATGGAGATTCTCAGTCATCCAGATCGTGGTTGTCCCGAAGGTGCTTTTTTTTTCAAGAGGCAACTGGACTTTCTGGTTTTTCTTTGAAGACGTTTCGCTTCTTATCCAAGAAGCTTCTTCCGAGCCGATATGTCCAGCTGCCTCTTGAAAAAGCACCAGTGGGATAAAGGAGAGCTGCGTCTCTAAACATCACAACATCGCTTGCAAATCGCACAGAGGCGACCATCGCTGACGCTGCTTTGGGATGTCATTTACCACCACCAGAAACAATCGTGTGCTTAGTGATGTAGGAGCAAAAAAATAAAGGGGGGGCTGGTGGAATTATCCGCCTCGAGATTCCAAGCCGTCTGTCTAGCTGACGTAAATGCCGCTTGACTGAACGTCACCGTCCAGCTGCAGAAATCTTCCGCCCAGTTGCAAAAGAGGGGTTCATTCATTGCCTGTCCACAAAGCTTGAAAGTCAACAAAACCTGCTACATCCTAGGCCTTCCACCCACGCGTTTCGCCTCCCCGCGCTCCCAAGTCGAGCCTCCCGGATGAGCGGTGTCCCTTCGAGCAGGGGTCTCCAACCTTGGCAACTTTAAGACTTGTGGACTTCCACTCCCACAGTTGTCAAGGTTGGAGACCCCTGCCTTCGACAGTCGCGACACGTGCGGCGCTTGTGCAACGGGCTCTCTTTTGGGTACGTGCAGTTTCGGCCGGCCGGCCGGCCGCTTCCTGAGGCATTTTGCCCACTTCCGCGACCGCTACATGCGTCGGAGCATCCTGTCCGTGAAAGGAGGGATTGTTTTCTTGGCTCCCGGGCTCTCAAGAGTTCCCGGCTGCGCGCGCCCCCTGGGCTCAACTCCGGCGCTGGCGACTCCTAACTGCGGAAGCCTTTGCTTCCATCCAGGGCGCGAGGGGAGGGGTGGCTTTGTCACTCGCGAAATGGCCGCAAGCGGTGGAAGCGGCCACGGCCCTCAACTCTCCCGGGATGGCGAGGTGGGGCGCTTCTTTCTTCTTCTTTGCAGGGAGTCCTTGGCTCACGACCGCAACTGAGCCCAACATCCCTGCTGTTAAGCGAGTTTTGCCCCATTTTACGACCTTTCTTGCCCCAGTTGTTAAGTGAACCCTTGCAGTTGATAAGTCAGTAACCCGGTTGGGAAGTGAATCTGGCTTCCCCATTGAGGCTGCTTGTCAGTAGGTTGCAAAAGGGGGTCCCTGCAACCTTCATAAATATGAACCAGTTGCCAAGCATCTCAATTTTGAACACATGATCACAAGGATGCTGCAAAGGTCGTAACTGTGAAACACAGTCGTAAGTCACTTTTTTTCAGTGCCATTGTAACTTTGAATGGTCCCTTAACTAACAGTTGTAAATCAAGGAGTTACCTGTGTTTCCTCTTTCACCGCTTGTAAAAGGAACTGATGGTGTCAAGGGAGGGACGTTCCTTGCGCTGCGGAAATACATCGCCTGTCGTAGAGGAAAAAGTGCTCATATCGATCGATGCCACAGATGGAAACCTAGAAATGACAGTTGATGTTTAAAGATGTGAACCTTACATCTGTATATGTTTATAGACGGACTGGCTCTTGAGATATGAGACAGCTCTGGAAATAAGGCTTCAGATAACATTGGAAATTGCCAATCTGAATTTGAGGTGAACCCTCCCGTATTTCTGTTTAAGAAGACTGAAAGTCAGTCTTTACACTCTAGGTTCTGTAGAATTGGTAGGCATTTTAGATTGCTAATTTTGGTTTTAAATAGTTATATGTTTATATTGCAAACTCTCCAGAGCTGTTAAAAGATGAAAGATGATTGATAGATAGATAGATACCGTGTTTCTCCAACAATACGGCCTCCACCAATAGGAAGGCTCAGCATGTTTTATTGGCATAAAATCAAATTAAGCCCCTCCCCCCAAATTAAGGCCTATATTAAACATGTGAAATGGGGGGGGATGGCGGGGGGGTGCTTGCCATTAGGAAGTACTTTTGTTGCATACCCGGATATGGTGCTGCCTGCATTGGTGGGGCACTTCGTATCGGGAGACCTTCCGCCACCATTTCTTTCCCTTCTTCCTTGCAGCCGCAGCATTTAGAGCAATGCCGCGGCGTTTGGTGCAGCCATGTGCGGCCAGCCAGGGCTCCTCCCTGCAACCAGAGCCCTGCGGAAACACTTGGCTTCAGGCGCTCCTGTCGCCGCCTTCCCTTTGCCTTTGAAGGTAAAGCCAATTCTTTTAAAAATGACACCCTACTACAACAAAGCCTCCCCTGCCCAAGAGGGCAGCCCAACCCCATGTGGGGAGGTGAATCTCTCGGGGCTGCAGCGCAGGATCGGCCCACCCCAGGAGAAGCACCCAGCCACCATCCCTGCCTGGCGCTGGGCAGAACGCGAAGAGCTTTGCCTGGGGTGCCCAGCACAGCTGACAGGCGGGCCCTCCTTCCCGGCAGCAGAGCTCTCGCCAAGGCAGTGAGCGCCTCCCTGCCAGGCCCTCCGCTCATCCCACCAGGACCACGCCGGAGCTGTGCAGGCTGGGAAGAGCTGGGAAAGTAAGCTGCGGGTGCGCGCCCGCCTGCCAAGCGAAAGAGCCAGGCCGACCCAAGCTTGGCTTCCTTCCCAAGTCCCTCCAGCCCGAACCCGAAGGGGCCACCAGGAAAGGCCGCCCGAGGCAGTGATAGCGCCTACCCATCCGTGGACAGGGAGGCAAGGTGATGGCCTGCGCTGCGCCCTCCTCCGAGCTGAGCCCACTGAGTCAGCGCCTCTGCCTGATGCCCGTTCCACTGCAGCGTTTGGAGCTGCCGGTGCATTTGGAGATGCGTGGGGACGGGGATGGGCTGGGCAAGGGGTGGAAAGGACAGAGGGCTTCAGGCTCTCTCCGACGGCCAGGGAAGCAGCGCTGCCATCAGCTCGCCTCCCTGTCTGCGGACGGGTGGGCGCTATCACTGCCTCGGGCAGCCTCTCCCAGTGGCACCTTCGGGTTCGCGCTGGAGGGACTTGGGAAGGAAGCCAAGCTCAGGTCGGCCCGGCTCTTTTGCTTGGCAGAGTTCCAAGCTTGACAAAGTTCTTGCTTGACAAAGTTCCAAGCCCAGGTGATTCTGGTCTTTTACCCTAAACCAGATATTATCAGAGACCTCTTTAGATAAAAGAGTGCCCTTCAACTTTGATCAAATACAGAGCAATCTTTTAAGTATAGTACATGAGTGCAACTGCTGTTTACTAAAAACAGCTGTTGCACTCATGTACCATACTTAATCTGGTCAGTGCAAATTTAGCAGCTGTGTTCACATAACTTTAACTATTTAGTTTATAGCCCAGTATATTTGGTAAATTCTGATACAAGCTGCTTCAGTAATCAGGTTAAGCATGTTGTTTGTACACAGCCAAAATCTGCTTGCCAAAATGGATGCCAACTAATCAGTTAGAAAATAGAAGTTGATTTGTTCCTATACCTAAACAATACACTTTATCAACAAAAGAAAAGTTGAGCCAGCCTTGGCCCCAATTCCCATTTTGAGACTGGTAGTATTCATCAATCTTCTTTTTTGTGTAATTTGAACAGCATGCTTAACACTTATTTATTCTGGCAGATATTTTCCATCTTTAACAGCAGTTTAATAGAAGAAATTAAGCTGATGTGATTTCCCAGTGAAATAACAGAATAACAAGAGTTAGAAGGGATCCTGGAAGTCTTCTCATCCAGCCCCCTGCTCAGTATAGGAAACCCTGTACTATTTCAGGAACATGGTTGTCTAATCTCACCCACAGCTTCTTGAGGCAAGTCATTCCACTAATTAATATTAATATTTCATTATTATTAATATTTCATACTGGCCTTATTTCTGTCATGTAGCTCACTAAACATGGTTAGCATGCAAAAATAAGAAAGATGGCAGAATATAATTTAATATAATTTAAAGTAGATGTTAAAATTCCGCACTAGAATTAAAGTAGATCTTTAGTTAAAGCAATAGCACTTTAGACTTATATACCACTTTACAGTGCTTTACAGCTCTCTCTAAGTGATTTACAGAGTCAGCATATTGCCCCCAACAATCTGGATCCTCAGTTATCCACCTCGGAAGGATGGAAGGTTGAGTCAACCTTGAGCCTGGTGAGATTTGAACTGCCAAATTGCAGGCAGCCAGCAGTCAACAGAAGTAGCCTGCAGTACTACACTCTAACAACTGCGCCACCACAGCTCAAGATGGTATTGTTCAGTCATGATATGACTGTTACCAAAATTCTATCATCTGTCTGACTGTCCGTCCATCCATCCATCTATCTATTTCAACAAAATAGATAGAGTCAAGAGGACTATGGCCAAAATAGTCTTCTGAAAAATCATGAAAGGTGGTATCTTCAAGCAGGAGGTAGAAGCCAAAAATTGCAGAATGGAAGGTGGGTTTGGCAGAAAGGCAGCTCTGGAGTTGTACTTTCTCATTAGGATTAAATTTGCTATCTGGGGTTCTCCTGCGTTTAGCACTTCCAGAATAACTTTATTTATTGTGTAAAAACTATAACTAATTCCAGCTACATTTCCAACATGTTTCTGATGGATGGATGGATGGATGGGTGGGTGGGTGGATGGATAGATAGATAGATAGATAGATAGATAGATAGATAGATAGATAGATAGATAGATAGATAGATAGATAGATAGATAGGACTAGAATTCTGTCTTGAATCTGGCAGAGCTTCTACCTACTGGAAAGTTTCTTAAAAATTCAGAGATGTTCAGGAATGTATCTGGCAGATAGATGACAGGCCAGTTGAATTAATCCTGATTAGGGATGCTCCCAGAGAAAACTTTATATGGAATGCTCTGCCTCTAGACCACAATTTTAAGGGCAGAACAGACATTTATTTATTTGTTTGTTTGTTTGTTTGTTTGTTTAATCAACTAATTAATTAATTAATATTGCCACCTATTTGCCCATGGCAACTCAAGGCGGCTTACAGAATGTAAAACCACATTTAAAATAAAAAAACAATAAAACTAACAAAAAGAATCAAATAAATTAATATAATACAGTAGAACAAAACCTGGAAAAAATAAATAAATAAATCATCAACTCCCATCCCCCGCCCCAACGACAGCAGATCACATGAGCCATTAGATGGGCTCCATCCCACTTTGGGTTCCCCAGGCCTGCTGGCAGAAACAGGTCTTCAGTGTCTTCCAGAAGAGTATTAGATAGATATTTTATTTATAATTTATATGAATTACTATTTCTTTGGGGGTTTTTTTCCCTTTCTTACAAAAAACTGAAAAGACAAAACAGCCACAATGTAAGCCTAAATTTAAATAATTTAGATTTGCAAAACTTTGGCTATTTTTCTTGGATTTGGAAAATTTGGATTTATTTCTGAAAAAATATATATGGATTTCCATAGGCATGTTAGTTTGGACTGACTTAAACATACATTAGTTTGAGTTAGCTATGCCTTTGTTTCAATTCGCAGAGCACTAATGTCTCAGTTGCTGATCATTTTAAAGATGTGCCTCTAAAGAAAAAAGCATTTTCAGAGATCTATATCTCTATTACACCAACAGTCACTCTAATAGCATCTATAAACTTTATTAAAGCCTTTATATGTTAAACACTAGAGGTCATCAGTAAGCAGTTTTTGGAGTGATCTGGAAATTTTAATTCCCAAGCGTCTTAGAACACTGATAATTGTGCTTTTAGATCAGGGGTGTCAAACTGGATTTTCTCAAGGGCTGGATCAGCATTGTAGTTCTCTGGGGGCCAGCCCAAGGGGGAGGGGAAGGGGGCAGCCCAAGGGGGAGGGGAAGGGGACAGATGCCTCCTTCAGCACCTTGCCAGCCAAAATACGGCATGGAGGGGCTGCACACAGCTTCCCCTCACCCCATTTTCAGCTTGGATGGCCTGCAGCACTCTGCTGGCTAAAATGGGGCACCGGGGGGGCCACACACAGACCCCCGAGTCCTATTTTCTCCAACAGAGTGCTGCAGGAGGCTGTCCATGCTGAAAATGGGGCACGTGGAGGCTGCATGCATCCCCCCCCCATTCCCCATTTTGGCCAGCAGTAGCACAGTGGGCTGGTCCTTTGCTATTTCCAGGCCAACCTCCTTTGGCCAGATTTAAGCACCCCATGGGCCAGATTCAGCCCGCAGGTCTTGAGCTTGACACCCCTGTTGCAGATTATTTGACTTGCTTCACTTTTTTTAGGCCCCTATGTTTAAAGGAATATTTAGTGCAAGCATGGATCGAAGTTTCATGTGTTTTAAGAACATGAAATAACTGAAGCATGTCCAAAGAGAGTGACCAGATTGGTCAAAAGATCTATAAATTAAGTCCATGAAAGGCTAGCAAATTAGGCTGAAGAAAAAAGTTTATAAAGCGAAATATTCAAGATCTTCCAGAAGAGCTGACACATAATAGAAATTGCTTGTTCTCACTGCTATGGGCAGCAGGATTAGTCCTAATGGATTGAATTGCAGAGATTTCAGATTATAGAAAAATTATAGAGATTACAGGTGAAACTCGAAAAATTAAAATATCGTGCAAAAGTTCATTTATTTCAGTAATGCAACTTAAAAGGTTAAACTAATATATGAGATAGACTCATTACATGCAAAGCAAGATAGTTCAAGCCGTGATTTGTCATAATTGAGATGATTATGACTTACAGCTCATGAAAAACCCAAATCCACAATCTCAGAAAATTAGAATATTACATGCAATCCATAAAACAAGGATTGTACATAGAACAATATCGGACCTCTGAAAAGTATAAGCATGCATATGTACTCAGTTTGGGCCCCTTTTGCAGCGATTACTGCCTCAATGCAGCGTGGCATGGAAGCTATCAGCCTGTGGCACTGCTGAGGTGTTATGGAAGACCAGGATGCTTCAATAGCGGCCTTCAGCTCTTCTGCATTGTTCGGTCTCATGTCTCTCATCTTTCTCTTGGCAATGCCCAATAGATTCTCTGTGGGGTTCAGGTCAGGCGAGTTTGCTGGCCAATCAAGCACAGTAATCCCATGGTCATTGAACCAGGTTTTGGTACTTTTGGCAGTGTGGGCAGGTGCCAGGTCCTGCTGGAAAATGAAGCTAGCATCCTCATAAAGCTTGTCTGTGGAAGGAAGCATGAAGTGCTCCTGGTAGATGGCTGTGTTTGAACCTGGACTTAATGAAGCACAGTAGACCAACACCAGCAGATGACATGGCTCCCCAAATCAACAGAGACTATGGAAACTTCACACTAGACTTCAAGCATCTTGCAGTGTGTGCCCCTCCATTCGTCCTCCAGACTCTGGGTCCTTGGTTTCCAGATGAGATGCAAAAGTTGCTCTCATCAGAAAAGAGGACTTTGGACCACTGAGCAACAGACCTGTTTTTCTTTAGCCCAGGTAAGATGCTTCTGACGTTTGTTATTCAGGAGCGGCTTGACAAGAGGAATACGACATTTGAAGCCCATGTCCAAGATCTGTCTGTGTGTGGTGGCTCTTGATGCACTGACTCCAGCCTCAGTCCACTCCTTGTGAAAGTCCCCAACATTTTTGAATAGCCTTTTCCTGACAATCCTCTCCATGCTGCGATCATCCCTGCTGCTTGTGCACCTTTTTCTTCCACACTTTTCTCTTCCACATCACTTTCTATTAATGTGCTTTGATACAGCACTTTGGGAACATCCAATTTCTTTTGAAATTAGCTTTTGAGGCTTTCCCTCCTTATGGAGGGTGTCAATGATAGTTTTCTGCACAATTGTCAGGTCAGTCTTTCCCATGATTGTGATTTCTGACTGAACCAGACTGAGAGACCATTTAAAGGCTCAGGAACCCTTTGCAGGTGTTACAGCTTAATTAGCTGATTAGAGTGGGACACTTTGAGCCTGGAATATTAAACCTTTTCACAATATTCTAATTTTCTGAGATTGTGGATTTGGGGTTTTCATGAGCTGTAAGCCATAATCATCTCAATTATGACAAATCACAGCTTGAACTATCTTGCTTTGCATGTAATGAGTCTATCTCATATATTAGGTTCACCCTTTAAGTTGCATTACTGAAATAAAAGAACTTTTGCACGATGTTCTAATTTTTCGAGTTTCACCTGTATAACTAATCACTAGCAGAAACTCTTAACTTCAGTGGGACTTTGGCATCAGTTTGCAATACTCTATTTCATGATTGGAAGGGCCTTGCAAATATCATTTAAATATTAGAAGGGATGGGCAAGCTTGATCTGGGGTTTCAATTTTCAATTCACTTTTGACAAAGAAGAAAAACTACATTTGGGGTAGTGAGGAGGGTGAAATGGGATATTGGGAGGGGGAGACACGTGGATCTCAGAAAGAAAAAAAGGGGTTGCTTTATATAAGGGCATTATTTTTAAGCCCCTTGTTTAAAGGAATACATAATCCGAGGGCAGGTCAAAAAGTTTGGTTTTGAGGATGGTGCATCTTGCTTAATTGATGTTGTTTTATGGATATTCTAGATGTAGGATGCATGTGCTTAATATATTGTTGCTTCTGCCTTTAATATATCTGTAGACTGCCCTGATACAATATCATAAAAGTACCTATTGTAATTGAGGAATTATTCTGAATAACTTTTTTACCCTTTTCCTTCTCTACCCAAGAGTTTCTGCCATAAAAGGACTGTTTCCTCTCTTTTTCTACCACATCTGTGTTCCTCAGATCTCTTAGACTTCTACCAAAGTGAGATTGAGCCTGGAAAGTACTTAGATGGGTGGCTATCAAGATTGCAGATAAAGACTGAAAAGTTGGGGGGCGGGGGAACATCCCACAAGAAAGGAAGAGCAAACCACATGCATATCATTGTCAAAAAAAATGCATGGGCATATCCATGAATTTACTGGGAGTCTAGACCAAGACAAATGCAACTTTTATCAAAGTAACACAGAGAGACATTCAAGATAATGATTTTAATGGGTTTTTAATTGCTTTTCAAAGAGAGACAAATAGAAAGGGAAAAAAGCCCCACAAGGATGAAAACACAAAAACCTCACAAAGTAAATTCAAAACAGCATTTTGCTGAGATGTAGTGCTTTTTTAAAAAACAATGCAATGTCCTACACTTCTTAAGTTTTGGAAGAAAATACTGGATTATCTAAACATAATTGTGTGACAAAAGTTAAAATTTTCAGATGATATTCTTTTGAACTAAATACTAGAATCAAAATTTTACAACGTGACAACATAAATGGACACTCTATGCCAAAAGACTTGTACTGCAACATTGAAAAGATAAATCTTTCGCTGCTTTTTCTCAATGGATTGAGTATGAACACATATAATGAAATATGGGACTCATTTATATAAAATACACTAGGTTAAAAACATGATAGTTATATAAATATATTAGAAATATATATGTAATTGAATAATTACATTAGAGAACTGTGAATAGAATTATAATCAGTTACTGTGAAAATGATATATTATTCTTATTTTTTTCCTTTGTTGTATTTTTTGCAGTTGTGGTCCAAATTCCTCGATGATACTAGATTGTGAACAGGTGATCTACTCTAACTTTCTCCATCATAGGATCCTCCAGATGTGTGAATTCCAGCTTCCAGAATTCCCAGCCAGTAAGACCATTGTTGTGAATCTTAGGAATTGAAGATTGTGCTCCTGGAGGATGCCTAGGATATCTAATCCAATGCCTGGATAAGATTCCATTCAAGCGACTTCTGGTGACAAGGCAAGGACGAACAGAGATGCAGAAGCCCGTCTGTGGTTTCAGTTAATCTTTTTTTGCGGTTGGCGCAATCCTTTGAGGGTGCATGAGTCCCATAGAGGTTTGTGTCGGTGTGGGGGAGATTCGGGTTGCAGTGTGGGGAAGGCAACCCCGCTGCAGCGAAGAGGAGCCCTCCAGAGCCCAACGAGCAAGAAACAGCCCCCTATCAATGGTGGCTCCGAAGTCCGGACTGCCACCGATGTAAAGAAGCGAGTGAGTGACAGTTTGTGAGATCATTGGGGAAGAGTGTGGCAGAGAAAATTAGCCACAAAGAGGATGATTGGAATGCTATAGACTTTTATAAGGCTGTTACAAGTGTCTGTCTGGAGCCCTAAAAATGCTGATATAGTATGCCTATAAGAAACTCATATAAAGAAAACAGATGAAAAATACCTAGAATGTCCGAAATTAGGGAAGCTATTTACCGCACCAGCAGACATGAGGAAAAAGAAAGGGATTGCAGTATATATTAAAGAGGATTTGAAAGCAGATTTAATATGGTCGGATTCTGAGGGAAGAACTCTGGTGTTACAGATCTGGATTAATGCCATCCCAATTCTCTTAGTGGTAATCTATGCCCCGAATGGAGATCAAAAAGAGTTTTTTAAGCATCTTTATGGAAAAATAGTAGGATTGGAAAAAAGAAATATTTGTATCATAGGAGACTTTAATTCTATTGCTGATTATCAAAAAGACCACAGTAATGGGGGAAAGAACAAAGGCGGGGAAAGAGAGCTTCCCAAGATATGTACGGAAATGATGGAGTTAAATTTGATTGATATATGGAGAAGATTACATCCCGAGAAAAAACAATTTACATTCTATTCAAATCCTCATCAAATATGGACACGAATTGATATGGCATGAATGAATGGGGAAACAGCAAATGAGATAAAAGGGATTGAAATTTTACCTAATGAATGGGCAGATCACAATCCAATTCAGATAATATGGAAGGGTAGGGAAAAACCCAAGAAAAGATGGACGTTAAATACTCAGTTAATAAGAGAAAAAGAATATACCAACAAACTCAAGGAGGAATTAAATTATTTCTTAAAGGAAAATGTTAATGGAGCAACTACAAAACAAAACATTTGGGATACAGTGAAGGCAGTAATAAGAGGTATACAATCTCTTATAACGCCAAGAGGAATAAGGAAAAATACACCCAGCAAAACAAATTACAACAAAAAATTAAGGAATTAGAAACTCAATTACAGAGTACCCCAAAGGATTCAAAATTGCAAACTCAGATAACAATAGCTAAACATAAATTGAATTTAATTGAACAAGAGAGAATGATTATAAATTTGAATATAACTAGAGAAACTTATTTTGAGCATGCTAATAAGCCAGGGAGATGGCTATTATATAGACTTTAAAAAGTAAAGAAAAGAGATTGATATACCAGCTAATAGATGGAAAGGGGATATACATCAGGAGATAGAACAGAAAAAAGAAATTGCCCATAAGTATTTTGAAGAGTTATATAAAAAGGAAGAAGTTAACAAAGATAGAATAAGAAACTATTTATATGAAGTGAAGGATAAAGCAATTGGGGAAGAAATGGAAGAATTATTAAACAAAGATATTACTTGGTTTGAATTGAAATCAGCAATAGAGAACCAGAAAAACAATAAATCCCTGGGCCCAGATGGGATTCCAGGGGAGCTGTAGAAGGCAATAATAGAACAAATAGGACCTCTTATGGTGGAAGTTTTTAATGACGTCTTATTAGCAGCCAGGATGCCAGACTCATGGAGGGGGGCATTGATTTCGCTGATCCTGAAGGAGGATTCGGATCCCCGATATATACAAAATTATAGGCCAATTTCATTGTTAAATGCTGATTACAAAATATTTACTTCTATTATAGCAGGTAGACTAAAAAGAATGTTAAATGAACATATACATGAAGATCAAAATGGATTTCTCCTGACCAGACAAATCAGGAACAACTTAAGAATAGTACTAGATGTCTTAGAATTTTACGAAGCCCACCCCGAAAAACAAATTGTACTTATGTTTTTAGATGCAGAGAAGGCTTTCGATAATTTAAATTGGCAATTTTTAATCCAAAAAATGTATAATATGAATTTAGGCACAAAATTTGAAAATATTATAACAACCGTTTATGATACACAACAGGCTAATATTATAATAAACGGGGAATATACCCGCCCAATAAAAATAGAAAAAGGAGTCAGACAGGGCTACCCACTCTCACCCCTGCTCTATTATCACTAGAAGCACTATTAACGTGAATTAGACAGAAACCAGACATAAAAGGATTAAAGGTTAAGAAAGAAGAATATAAATTGCAAGCATTTGCGGATGATATGATTTTTTTTATTGAAGAACCAATAGAAAGAGGACAAAAATTGATGAATGAATTAGAGCAATTTGGAGCAGTAGCAGGACTAATAATTAATAGGAAGAAAGCAAAATTAATGACCAAAAATTTAACAGAAAAACAGAAAATAGAACTAGAAGAAGTTATGGGAATACAAGTGATAAGAAAGTTAAATACTTAGGAATATGGTTGA
Source organism: Pseudonaja textilis (assembly GCF_049901715.1). Taxonomy (NCBI): domain Eukaryota; kingdom Metazoa; phylum Chordata; class Lepidosauria; order Squamata; family Elapidae; genus Pseudonaja; species Pseudonaja textilis. The sequence continues at coordinate 40,720,383 of NC_141990.1, read as the reverse complement.
CAGCACATTGTAAGACACTTAAGGAAAATAATTATGATAAATTGATGTAACAGGTAAAGAAGGATTTAGAAACATGGGGCAAGCTGCAACTTTCATTATTAGGCAGGATTGCTGCTATTAAAATGAATATTCTTCCAAAATTCCTCTATATATTTCAGATGATGCCAATCAAAGTACACAATATTTTTTTTTTGAAGAACTTAATAAAATAACTGTAAAATTCATCTGGCAAGGGAAAAAAACCTAAAATAAACTTACAGGCAATGCAGGATAAGAAGAGCAGGGGAGGGCTGGCACTTCCAAATTGGGAGTTGTATTATAGTGCAGCCTCTTTAGTATGGTTGAAGGAATGGGTTTATTTAACCAATAAGAGAATATTATTCTTAAAAGGCCATGACTTGCAGAGGGAGTGGCATGCTTTTTTATGGGATGTAGGGAAAACTAGCCAGAAATATTTTCACAGACACCTAATCAGAGACTCATTATTAATTAATTGGAAGAAAATATGGAAAAAACACTTTAAAAATACCAATTTGGATTTCAAAATTGGAGGCGATGATTCATCCAAATAATCTGGATATCACTAAAATGATTAAATATAAGGACCTATTGGATACACAAGGAAATTTGAAATCGCTGCAAGAACTTCAAGAGCGGGGACTAAAAATTGATCAGTGGGCATATCTTCAAATTCAAAGTAGATATAAACAGGACAAGAAAGAATTTGGAATTAACAATAAACTCTAGCAATTAGATGAAATTTTATTAGGATCAGGCAAAAAAAAAAATAACAAAATTTTATAATTATTTATTAGAAGTAGAATTAGAAGAAGAAATTGTAAAAGGGAACATGATAGCCTGGAGTAGGAATATAGGATGTAGCATCACCATAACAGAATGGGAAAAGGTCTGGGGTAGAAATAATATAATTACAAAATCGGTAGCATACAAAGAAAATGCCTATAAAATGTTTTATAGATGGCATCTTCCACCTTCGAGATTAGTGAAGATGCACCCCAATATAAGTCCGAATTGCTGGAAATGCAAAAAAAAAAAAAAAGAGGGAACTTTTTTCCATATGTGGTGGTCCTGTACAGAAGCTCAAAAATATTGGCAGAAAATTAGAAATTGGCTGGAAGAAATGACAAGATCGAATTCAAACCAGAGTCCTTTCTGTTAGGGATCTTTGGTAAACAAATATCAAAAAAAGTGAAATATATAAAGTTGTTTCCTTTTATGTAAATTTACTTGGTTAATCCTCATAAACTTTGAAAATTGACCCTGTAATCTTGTGTATATACTTACTTGGAAACACAGTTCTACTGAATGAAAGTTACTTCTGAGTAAACTTGTGTAATATTGAATTATGATAGATATTCTGTGGCTTTTAAGTAAATCTGGAAATAGTTTTATGACATGAAAATGTAAAAGCCAAACGTTCTGGACTGTTTCTTTAATAGGACTCCTAAAAAGGCAAAAATACAGCTACAAGTTGCAAAGTAACACTTATTGCAAGGAGTTAATACAAAAGTATCTCCTGTTGTAACATTTTCACTCACTCTTTCTTAGCAAGTGCAAACTAATTCAGAGTAGAAAATTCTAAGAGTGCAAACATTGCTGTTTGATGATTGGAAAACTGAGGATAGCATTGCCTGCATTTGGGGCATAAGAAAAGAGAAATCAACACCTCATTTCTTGTGGCATTGTGTGGTGCAAACACAAATTTAATCCTAGAAGAAGCACTGTTGATTTATCTAATTCAGAATCCTGGATTTGATGCAGGGGATCATATTTATTGCTTCTGCAGTGGTCATAAAGAGGTATCTCCATGTGTACATATATCTCATTTTAGCACAGGAGAAGAGTGATTATGTGGTGAATTGGTTCTTCCTTCATCAAGAGTAATTGCAAATTGTGCTCTTTCTCTATAGAGCAGGGAATCATAATTCCAGAAAATTTTTCAGAAGATGAGCAGTGTTGAAATGCTAAAGCTATAAAATGATTAATTGACTAGCCTCTTTGCTCTGGCAAGTGAATGTGCATGACAGATTAGCATGGGTTCTCAGAGCCCATATGCTCTCATTCTTAATTTTGAAAAATAAATATAAAGAAAAATGGTGTTGCCAATTTTGCCAAAAGACAGAGATTGCTGATTGTTTTATCTGTAAAGGTTATGTGGCACCTTCTCTTTTTTCATGGTATTTGTTTTTCAAGATAGCAATTTAAAGGGTGATATTACTTTACAATACTGGTTTTCTAATTAAAAGTTAAAAGGTTACAATTGAACTAGTAAAAGATTATTTACAAAGTTCAGTGCATTTTACAAGCTGAATTTCTCCTATTAGAAATAAGCACCAATGAGTTCAAGCAATATTTATTCCCAAGCAACATGTTCAGTGGAGCTTTCCCCCAATTAATTAGTCACATTTACCCCAATAAATTTGGCATCATACTTTATTCTGTTGGATAAATAGAACTAGACTCAGATGCCATGCTAGGCCACTGGATATTTACCACAAAGTCAGGATTTGCACCATCCATTAAGTCAAATCAAATAACATTTTGGTATTGTGTGGTATATAAAACCAAACGCCTATGTCCTAGTTTTGAATTTAAACCCTTCAGGAGTTATTGTCATATCTCTGGATATAATTGATTTAATGAAGGTGTTTAATGTAGGAAATTCTAGAGGAATTAATTTGGGTTTTAATTTTCCTTCTTCCAAATTGTCCAGTGGCATGAAGCTAACAATTGGACAAGAAATACCTTCTCTTATCTCATCTTCAAACAATGGAATTATTCTTTTCTCATTACATCCAAAATTTTGGCAAACAAAAACAGATATGAAAAATAGCTTGAAAGTTTTTTTAAAAATTTTGTGATCTATAACAAACAACAATCTCATAATCCTCACAATTGAAATCTGTACAACACTAAGTATTGGTGAAATCCATGTGGAAAAACATGTATAAAATATATTTTATACAACTTGTCTTTCTATGAAAGGGGAAATGTAAAAGGAATTAATTAAGGCTTTGAAGTTTATTCTATACTAATCCCTTAGATGTCCCAAAGGTGCTTTTTCAGGAGGCAACTGGACTTTCTTGTTTGTTTGTTTGTTTGTTTTTCTTTTGAAGACATTTTGCTTCTCATCCCAGAAGCTTCTTCAGCTCTGACAGGATAGTGGGGAATGGAAGAATTTATATTCCTTGCAGACAGCTGGTAATTTGCATCCTTTTAGAGGGTCCTTGAAGAACTTGGAGGTTTATCTGTGTCCTCAGGGTCACCTGAGTAGTGCTCCTGGTTCCTGTAGTCTGCAATTTTTCTCTGGAAATCCATTCCTAGTCCCACAGCATTGAAGTGCTTCAGTGACCCTCTAAAAGGATGCAAATGACCAGCTGTCTGCAAGGAATATAAATCTTTCCATTTCCCACTATCCTGTCAGAGCTGAAGAAGCTTCTTGGATGAGAAGTGAAATATCTTCAAAAGAAAAATAAGGAAATCCAGTTGCCTCCCGAAAAAGCACCTTTGGGACAACCATGACCTGGATGACTGAAAATCTCTACAGACCTTTAGACCCTTAGATATTCCTAGACAATTTCTATCCTTTATCTTCTGGTCCAGAAATGTTCCTCCAGGCAGCTTTAAGTTCAATCAATCAATCAACCAACTTGCAATGCAACCCTATATTTAAAACAACAAACAAAAACTAACAACCCATCACACATTCATCCACTTGATCAACCCCTTAAAAATAACGTCATGGAATACCCTAGGTCCATTGTCCAAGATCAGTACACATAATTTTCTCCTTCCTCATTTTAGCTTTACTTTAACTCTATAAGCAGATTAGAGTGATCAGTACAGAACATTCCAAGACCATCTAATGAGATTCAAACCTAGAATCCAGAATCAGAAGTCTGGATTCTGGATTTCTCATAGATAAAAATAATGGTACTCTTTGGTATATTAAATAGAGTAGTGTACATTAAGTCAGAATAAATATTTAAAATGCACAAAAACATACCCTCCCTACTCTTGTTTTGGTGTGACAGACTAACATAGTCATTCTTCTGGAATCTAAACCTTATAGGAGAAAGGGTCAAAAAATTGTACAGTATTAGATCAGACTCACATATTGTGTCAGCCATCTATACTTTAACAAATTTATTGGGTACACATATTTCATTAAACCAGCTTGGTCAACTTGCAAGCAACATACAACCTACTCTGGCCTCTCTTCTACAGTCTTCAACACCAGATCATGTTGCCTAATTCTTCAGAAATAGTATAACTTTCTGCAAAAATTGTTGTAGTATTTAATAAAAGGCAGAGATATATCAAAATGTGTTTGCTCCATCTGTAAATCTTTTTATTCTGCTCCTTCCTTCCTACCCAGTGGCTGGAAATTGTCACTATTGCCTCTCCAGTTATATTACCACATTACCACACTTATAAAACAAAGATTTGCACATTTACAATTCTTAATAACTAGATTCATATACCCAAATTACAATGTTGATTAGAGTGGTATGCAGACCCAGTTTCATTGGGATTTATCAAACAAGGTTTGCAATTAGCCAGCAAATCAGCTCTCCTTGTTTTTGGTTGCGCATCTGGAAAACAAGCTTAACTGGACATGAAAGGTAGGTACTGAAAAAGATTTTTCCCCTCTTCTCCCTACTTGAACACTGACAGTTGCCTGGGTTTGCACCTACTAAACCAAACCAAACCAACCAAACCACATAAATAGCTTGGTTATAAAATATGCAAAGCTTGATCCATGTTGATCTGTTGCTGTTCGCATAGCTTGATGATTAACTTTTCCTGCAGAACTTCTAAAAAGCTTACATATTGAAATTACTATAAAAATCATCTTGGTCCCAGGAGGTTTTAGCATTTGGGCTTCTTTACATTTTTGTTACAACCAAGATCTCGATGAATGACTTTTCCATTTCTGAGAATTATTTCCAGGCAATAAAGAAGTGCACTTCAGCTGCAAGAAGGCTGTTTTTTAAATAAATAAACTTCACAATAAGATTGACACTACCTTGGCATAATACATTTGTAGTTGTGGAGCATATGTTTTTACACATAACATATCAGGCATCTTATAAATGGGTCCTTAAAATGGTTTGTCATGTTTTGGCTTAGTGAACTGCAAGAATCCAAGCAGAATCTTTTTTCTTTTATATCAAGATTCAGATCTACAAAGCAGTAGCCTAGAGACCAACCAACCCAAAATCTGTCAGAAGTACTGGTTGCTTTCCTATTTGTTTAACAGAATAACAGAGTTGGAAGGGACCTTAGAGGTCTTCTAGTCCAACCCCCTGCACAAGCAGGAAACCCTATACTATTTCAGATAAATGGTTGTCCAATCTCTTCTTTAAAATCCCCCGTATTAGACCATCCACAAGTTCTGGAGGCAAGTTGTTCCACTAATTGTTCTATCAAGAAATTTCTCCTTAATTCTGGCTTGCTTCTTTCTTTGATTAGTTTCCATCCAGAGGTGGTATTCAGCAGATTCTGACCAGTTCTGGAGAACCGGTAGTAGTTCAGAGAACCGGCAATATCACCTCTGACAATATTTTACAGTGTTCTTCCCCTGCCATACCCACCAAGCCATACCCACAGAACCGGTAGTAAAAAAAATTGAATCCCACCACTGTTTGTATCCATGATCTGTTCTCAGCTGGACATCCTGTTTCAGCGAATATTGGTCAGTTTACCTACCCACAATAGAAGATCAACAAGCAGCATAGCCTGGTTAGGTGCAGGTAAGCCGAAACACCAGGGACAAAATAGCCATTCAGTTGCCTGGAATTCTTTGGAACGCTGGGCTATAAAAAAAAAACTTAAGAAATTTCCATGAAGGCCTATGGAACCTAGTTGCTACCTATGAAGACCAAAAATGGGGTACCCATTATAACTGGGTACTCAGAAGGGGAATACAGGTAGTCCTCAACTTACAATGATTAATTTAGTAACCAGTTACAATGGAACCAATAAAAGTGACCCATGACTATGTTTCACACTTATGACAGTTGCAGCATCCCCATGGACATGTCATCCAAGTTTGGACTCTTGACAAATGGCTCAAATTTTTGATAGCTGCTGTATCCCAAGGTGATATGATCACCTTTTGTAACCACCTGACAAGCAAAATGTCAGGTTTCCAATTAATACACCCATAACAAACAGAGCTCTGAGGCAAGCCAAGATCAAAGAACAGGTTTATTGGACATATCATATTGGCACAGACTTATAAAAACTGACTCTAAAGGTTCCCATGGTTTTCACCTACTTTTCCCCCCTTTCACAAACAATCAGTCACATGGTCCAATCAAGCTGGTGTCCAGTTGCTTGGAAACTTCACTTCTCTTTTCAGCCACCTGCAGGAATGTCCTTGGTTCTCAGGGGAAGCTATTTTGTTTTGGCTAAAAAACCAGAGCTATCTCTATTCCCTTCCCCCTCCCTATCCCTTGCACCATTGTGGCAACCTAGAAGCATCCAAGATGGCCTCAGTCAGGCCAGCTTTAGAGTTACACAAAGTCAATGGGGAAGCTGGATTCACTTTACAGTCATGTTACTAACTTAATAACTGCAGTGATTCATTTAAGAATGGTGGCAAGAAAGGTCATAAAATGGGGCAAAACACACTTAACAACTGTCTTGTTTAGCAACAAAAAAATTGGGTGAAACTATAGTCATAAGTCAAAGGCTACCTGTATATTCTCATATGTAGGAAAATGAATGAAATGGCTGTGAGAAGATGAGAAGAAAAGGGACAAGAAATCAGACTTTCTGGCAAAGATGGAAATTGCATGAGTTAATGGAGCTAATTAAGTCTGTGCTATGGTATCAAAATATATTCTGAAATAATATTTGGTAGGATAAGTAACCCAGCAATCCCACAAATCTAGGCATATTATAGCAAAAGGAGAAAAGCTGTAAAAACAAGGGAAAATGACCAGGCTTTTACCCAATTAAATAAATATTTGAGATATATAGTAAAGCTTAGTAGCTAGACTTAATAGCTGATCTTAGTAGCTAGATTTAATAGCTGATCTTAGTAGCTAGATTTAATAGCTGATCTTAGTAGCTAGATTTAATAGCTGCTTTAATAGCTGCTTTAATAGCTGATACACCATTCCATTTTTTATATACGAAGCTGAGTGTTGGAATCATATTTTACATTACATAATCCTGCAAAAAAAAGGATAGCAAATCCCTAGGAAGATATTCAGAGTGCCACAAGTTTCTTCCTTCTGTACTATACCAGAACTACCTAATTGCCAGAAAATTATATTATTGTTTATTGCAACATAAGCTATAATGATTTTGGTTTAATGCGTTGTGGTTTCTGGTTCAATAATTTAACCACAGTAATTCCTATATCCGTAACCACAAAATTGTACTGCTGTACATAACATGTTTTACTAGGGCTTCCCTTGAGAGTGGTTTGGAAGGATCAATTAATGCAGAATGAGAATCAAAGGTGTTCAATAGAGTTTCACATGTACATGGCTGCAACTGAAGTCAAACTTTCTAAAATAATTGAAAAGGGCGAATGGGGGCGGGATTATTACAGAACAATAGAGCATTGGGCCTGCTGATAACATTCTGAAACAGCCAATACAATCCTGACAGATCCCATCTGCTACCCATCACTGACAATAAAGTAGGCCAGATTTTACACAATTTGCAGTTACCACTGGATTGCTGTTGACTTAATGGAGGAAACATTGCTTTAGTACTGATACAGTTAAAGATTTTGTTCTATCACCAGAACAAAAGCAGACTCGAGACCGGAGTTGAATTCAGCTCTTTATTAACAGTCAGTAACTTCAACTAAAGTTGACCCCGGCAGCCCCTTTTATAGCGGCTGCTCGCGGCTCGCAACCAATGGCATTTATTTGAAACTCCCGCTGCTTAGGTGGCCAATTAGAGTTGTTGTTATCTACCAATAGTTAAGCGATGGTATCTGTCCAATAGGAATGCAGTATTATGAGTATGCAAACAAGTACACTACAGATTTCTACATCTTTCTTACTCAAGGGTTAATGAAGGTAATGCAATAAGGACCCAGAAAAAAAGATCATGGGTATTATTTATTTGTATCCTATTTTATAAATAACTCAAGGTGGCAAACATATCCAACACACTTTCCTCCTTTATTTTCCCCAGAACAACCCAATAAGGTGGATTGGGCTGAGAGTGAGTAACTGGCCCAAAGTCACCCAGTTGGCTTTCATGCTAAGCAGGGCTTGAACTCACATTCTCCTGCTTTCTAACCTGGTGACTTGACCATTAGACTAAACTGGCTAGTATTTAATGGCATGTTTGCATCATAGTTACATGAAAGTAGGGAAAGGTTCTCAGTTCCTAAATTGTGGGATAATTTCTCCCTTGATATTAGGTGAATCCCAGCATAGAATATTACACCTAGTAGTTATACATCTCTTTGCCAGGCAATTCCTTGATTTTTCTTAGGTAATCATCAGTGTTTTTTTCATTTTAAAATTATTTTCCATTTTAACTGTAATATCTTATGACAATTATATTCTAAATTACCTTGAGATGTTTGTTATGATGAAAATGTTATGGATATAGACATCTTTATGAGTCTATTTTTAAGATTGTAGCTTTAATTTGATGCCCATCAAATTAAATCATTTTAAAGATAAAACCACAAAGAGTAAGACCTTGTAGCAAGCAAACCTTTAAGCTGGAGGTCTCAAATCTCTCTGGAAAAATCTCTTGATCAGTGTTTTCTAAAATTGGCAACCTTAAGAGGTGTGAACTTCAGTTTGCCAAGTTTGAAAAACATTGAGTTATATCTTCACTCTTTCACTCTGCTTCCTGATCTGTAGTAAGAGCTTGGTGGTAGTTCCTGCTTCAATCTCCTATCTTCCAAGAGGTGCCTCACCTTATCATCCTTCCCCCAATCTCCAACTTTTGTCTAAAATATTTATTTATTTCTTAAAGCTAATCTAAATCTTGAAGCAAAGTTTTCTGCTTCTTTCTCCTGGATTGCTTGACCTGTAAGAGTAATGAGACAACCTATGATTGGCAGAAAAGTAGCGCAATCTGATATGACCAGAATGAACAGTGTCATATGGTCAAAATATTGATCATATTTTTTTTTAACTCCAGTGTTGGACTTTGATCCCAGCATTGACTTAATTGCATGATCATCTAAAGCAGGGGTCGCCAACCTTTTGGACCTCAGGGACCACCAAACTCATAATTTTAGATCCCAGGAACCACTAACCGGTTCTGTGGGCATGGCCTAATTTGTAAGGTGTGGCTTGGTGGCCATGTGACTGGCTGGGCATGGCTTGTATGTAAATATTATAAATATTTATATAAATATTGATTTTTTTATAAAAAAGAGCAACTTTTGCCCAAAATCAGGCAAAGCAAGCAGACTGAGTTGCTCACAGAATCATTCAGTGATCTATCTATCTGCCATCAGCTAGCTCAGTCTCTCAAATTTGCTTGCCGTGAGTCTGCACTGAATTTGCTTGCAAGCAAACCTTCAGTCCTAAGGGAGGTTTGGCTGTGCTGAGCCGAAGATTTAAAGACTAGGAAGAAAGCAAGAAATCAAACCATTTCCTGCTTCCTAGCTAATCTAAATTTCCCCGCACAGCAGAACAGATGATGGTCGAAAAAAGGAAAAATAGCAATTTAGTAGCCAAGTTTACCAGGTAAGGAGTGAGTGGGCGGGGAGGGTTCCTGCGGGCCATGTGGGCGGTGCAGCCTTGTGTTTCTGTGCAGCCTGGATTAATTGCTTTGGGGGGGTGCTCTGGGGGTGAGATTGGATCCTGAGTTTAATCTGTGAATCAGGAAATATTCAATGGATATATTCATCTACCTTATCATTTTTGTTGGAATGATAATGATTGAATCTAATTTTATCAGCTGTGCCACAATATAAATGGGATTATATGGATAACTTGTGTTGGAGGAAACAAAATGAATTCAGACCACTCAGTATAATGTCAATTTCTTAGATGTTTTAAAGAGCACAACTGGAACATTTTGTGATTTCTTGCACCCTTCAATAGAATATTTATAATCATAATAATAATAAGTTATTTGGTTGAGAAAATACATTTTCTAAATTAGGTGTACAACTGCCTCTTGAGAACAGCTGATTGCATTCCAAGACTGAACGTCAAACCCATCCAGCCAATAGATTAGGTCTAATAAAAGAAAGAATCAAGAAGGCATCTGCATTTTTCATTACTACAAAAAATACTTTCTTCAGCCACAGGCAAAACAAGCTGAAATCAATTTTACAAAGCTGTAGAAGACAGTGCGTTGCACACTTTACTGATTTCAGCATTCAGATGACTTTGATGTTGAGGAATTTTATCCTCAAAATATCTAGGAAATCCATTATTGCAAGGAATCCAGTGTACTATCTCATAGGACAGGTGACATTAAATCTCAAATTAGAAAAGCTCCACAACTTTTGGAAGACTTTGCTTTTTTCATTGTCACAGCTTAAGCATGACTATGTCCTAGACTATTCCAACATTTATTTGATCATCCCCACAACACTTCATAAATGCCTCCAACTCAATGCAAAATGTGTTTTGGGATTTGTTTCTCTCCGACCTATCAATAACCAATTCTTGTTCAGATTTACTTCTGAAAAACTATCATACCATTCATGAAATGATCTGTCATATCTGGAATTAAAATGAGATGTTTCATAGCTTCCCAAAGCATCTTTCTTCTCAATCTATCAGACATTGTGTATCATACCTAGAAAACCTGCAAAAAAGAATGGAGCCTTTTGGACTACAGAGAGCATTTAGTGATCAGACCAATGATCCACTTTGTCTCACAATTCTATAATAAGACAAAGATCTGAACAAAACTGCCAGCTGTAACTTCCAGACACTCTCCTAGAGATTCAGGAATCCCATTTCTCTTTAATAGCGGATCATTTTATTAGAACCTCACCTCTGTTGCTGAAAGGCTTCAGGAAAATAATGTCACAAAGCCAAACTTCCTCAGGAAGTTGTTAACACTGACAATGAGGCTATACTTCTGACATAATGCTTAAAGAAACTAAGGACTACCCAACGTAAATTTTCCAGTAGTGTTCAATGTACATTAACAGATTTATTTGCATTGCAGCTCATACTCTAACCAATATATATAAATAATTCTTCCTGCCTTTTTTCAGCCAGTACAATATGCAGGAGCCAACCCTTCAGCAGTGCAAATGCTGGGCTCTCTGTTGTTGTTTCTGTTTTCCTAATAATGAACATTTTAGCATTCATGAATATAAGTAAAAGCAGTAATTAACTCATTGGTACAATTTTATGCTTACTAATCATGGCTATTAAAGTGATCTGTGGAACAGACTTCAATCAGATGAATGTTCTGTATTCTGTTGTTTCAAATGTTTAATTCCATCCTTCCTCCCCAAATGACAGTTAATTTCTCTTGGGAAAGGATGTTAGCAACTGGAAAAGAGTATCTTCAATGGATTGCCTCTGATGTGACCGCTAGCAGTTCTTCACCCTCATATTTATATAGTTACGCTTAGTCAGTGTAATTGTTGCTGTCAACCTCTCAAAATATAAGATCGAATATGTTGCTGTCAACCTTTCAAAATATAAGATTGAATATCTGATGTTCATTACTGCTACCAATTGTCATTAAATTAGCATTTTCTGTTTTTTAAACATGAAATAAATGTTACAATAATAATTCAAAATTTGTCTCGAGGACAAGAACCTGCAGGAAATCATATTCAGATTCCAGATCCCTCTGCAGCTTCCCAAAACATTTCTTCAGTTCAGCAAGAACATATGTACTTCACATGTTTCCACTGTTTATTTTCCTGATGCATGAAAAAGCCTTGGACTGGAAGATGCGTTTTTCACCTGATCCCCTTCTTCCCCTGCCTTCACTATTTAATTAATTAGTTATATTATTACATAAGTATCCAACAAAAGTAAACAATCAAAAGTAGAGATCTGCTAGTTCTTCGCTGTAATAAAGTTTATATCAGAGGCGTCAAACTCAATTTCATCGAGGGCTGCACCAGGGTTGTGTTTGACCTCTGGGGGCCGAGGTGGGTGAGGCCAGGATCCGTGCAGTCAGCTCAATGTCACTCATGTCAGGGCGCCTGTGGTAGCCCGAGTGCTGTACAGGCTCCTGAGCTCTGTTTCCGGCTGTGATGGACTCCTGCAACCTTTTGCCAGGGAAAACGGAGCTCGGGAGGGCCGCATGCAGACCTCCCAAGCTCTGTTTTCCCTGGCACAGGCACCGTGGGCTGGTCCCTCATTGTTTCCAGGGTGACCCCATGGGCCACATCTAAGCACTCCCATGGGATGGATCCAGCCCACAGACCTTGAGTTTGACACCCCTGCTTTGTATAATTGTCAAAAATACAGTTGCAAGAAGAAAGATATTGCAGAATGACAAAACTTGATGTTACATGATTGATTAGTTTTAGCAATAATTGACAGTTATATATCATTTATAAAACTTTTTATACCAATTTTTTTTAAGTTGTAGCTTAGAACAAATTTTACTGATTTTCCCTATGTTTCCCATTGATCCAGTATGATATTTCTTTAAAATTTTGCATCCATTTTTCATGCAGTGTTTAATTCGTTTCCATATCATATTTCACAAACAGTGTAGACACATAAAGTGACTTTATATCATAGGCATTTTAAGACTGCTTTTTATCTTTTCAGCTATTTGCAAGTACATTAAATATGGTAGGTTCCTTTCATCATAAAGCAATGCCTGTTGTATCTTTAATCTGTTACCTGAATCTGGCTATATCACATTGATATTGTGATTAAATTTTCCTTTCAATTATTTTCTTTACAATAAAAAAGCATTTGATGAAGATGCTAATGGTAAAATCATTGGACTTATGCTTGCTGTTCAAAGATGTGGCCTCATCTTACTCCATCTCTATATAGGAGTTTAAAGCTATGTGCTTCAAAACAACAGTTCTTTTGTGAATTATTGTTATTTTTTTCTTTAAAAGGAAGTTGTTTATCAGCCTAACTGATCATAATTAATGCCTACCTGAGAATAGGTCCTTTGGAAGGCATGAATGGCTTAGCAAGTAATTTAGCTCATCCATCTTTGATACATTCAGAAAAGAGACAATAGTAGTAATGTTTGGTAATGTTTGAAATAGGTCACCCTATTCCTGAATAAAATAATATCAGAAATTATTTCAAAAAGAAGAATGAATCCATGAGCATTAGTCAAATACAAAACTTGCTGTTTCAAACAGAAATTGCTAATTAAGTATACTTCAGATGAAATGTGCAGTGTGAACAGATCAAATCCCATGGGGGGGTGGGGTGTTTGTGTGTGTATGGTGTGTGTAAAACAGCAAATTTATGCCAAACTGTGATATTTTCTGCACAGGGACTAGAAGTTGGCAGGTTCAAAACCTTTATCAATCTTTTTGTTAATTGTGAGTTTGACTGGCTTTTGGAACTTTTTTTCCTTACACTGCAAGTTCTTTTCACTATAAAAGGCAGAAAAACAAAATAATCAGTCAAGAGAGTAACACACCACTTTGTTAATTGCACTGGAAGACATTTGTGCAGAGCTTTAATTGGGTGCAGCATTATTGAAAGACTCTGAAAGTTCAGATTGTAATCTCCAATAAAGGCCAATATTTGTAGCTCAGGGTTGAAATGAGGGGTCCTTGGTGCTCTCTGAGCTTGATTGTTTTCTTGCACCAAGGACCCCTCCGAACTATTCTCTGCTGTGTGTGTAAGGGTTGAATTGCTTGGTAAATGCTATCCAGGTAGTCCTTGACTTAAGTCCACAATTGAGCCCAAAATTTATGTTGCTTAGTGACGCATTTGTTAAGTGAGTTTTGCCCAGTTTTACAAACTTTCTTGCAGTTGTTAAGTGAATCACTGCAAGCATTATGTTAGTAACATGGTTGTTAAGTGCTTCCCCATTGACTTTAGGGTTGAGAAAGGTGATCAACATGATCCCAGGACACAGCAACCATAATAAATATGAGTTAGTTGCCAAGCATGTGAATTTTGTTCATGTGACCAGGGGGATGCTACAACAGTTGTAAGCGTAAAAAGACACTCATGTCACTTTTATCAGATCTGTTGTAACTTTGAATGGTCACTAAATGAACTGTTGTAAGGACTATCTGTAGATCACCCTTTTTTGGGGTAGTCCTTGGTACTTTCTGAGCTTGGTTGTTTTCTTGCAGACATTTCATTACCAAAACTAGGTAACATCATTAGTGCTAGCTTGCACTGATGATGTTACCTAATTTGGGTAATGAAACGTCGTTCAAGAAAACAACCAAGCTCAGAGAGCACCAAGGACCTGTTGCTGAAATACAACATTTGGGATCCCTTACTACTGGGCATGCTGGCAGGAGCTTCTGCAAATTGTAACTAAACAACACTGGGAAACCACAATATCCTCACTTTGTCTCTAGAAGAGACTGGATGTGTTTTAGAAAGTTGCTTTGGATTTAATCAGATTGTGTATTCTTTTAGGCAAGTTCTCTGCTTGCTAACAGGTAGCTGCTTCCAGGTTTTCAGGCATAGAAGTTTCCTTTTGACTCTGTTCTTTTTAAGTAGAGATGCTGGAGACTGGCCTGAGATCTCCTATATGCTAAACAGATCTTCTGTCATGGTCCTTACAATGTTTTAGAACTCGCCAGACGCCTGATACTATCACCAACCACTATCTGCCATAGGTAAATGTCAGTCTTATTTGATGTGTTTATATTCCATTATGTCTTGCCAAATGAAAAACAAGAGGTTATAGTAGGTTCCCACATAGAATCTCTAAGTATTACCTCAGATTTATTTAGCTGCAGCAAGGTGGCTGCATCATATGCATTCAGGCCTTGTTTCTATCCCTGAAGATCACACATATTTGTTATTACATGACTAACTGATAACCTGGCATTGCACGGGTATTTATTTATCCCAATCCTGTATTAGACAGGAAAAGGAATGAATTATATCTATAGTGTCAAATCAAAGCTCTATCTCTCTTATCTTGTAGTCGGAACTCACACTGTTATACTGTCTTTGAAGCTCTAGCTGTAGTAGCTCTCTCTTATCCTTTAGTCAGGCCTCATACTGTTGTACTGTCTCTGAAGTTCTAGCTGTAGTAGCTCCCTTGTGCAGCATCGCAAGTCTTCTATACCTCTCCTTGGGAGTTTCTTGTCTCTGCTGGTGTTTCATTTTTGTAGCCTTTGATTGCAGTTGGCCAATTGCCTGATGTTTCCTTGGAGGCATCTTGGGCCTTGTAGTGTATTTAAATAGAGACTTCTAGGGCGATGTTCCTATTGGTTAACAGAAGCAACGATTGCTTAGTAACATTAGTACCTGATTGGCTGCCAATAGCGGCGGGAAATTTAACTAAATGTCATTGGTTGTGAGCCATGGAGCAGCTGCTATAAAAAGGGCTGCTGCGGTTCGACTGCAGTCGAAGTTACTGTTATTATTAAAGAGCAGAATTCAACTCCGGTCTGCGACTCTCTTTACTGGCGACAGAACACTCGCGACAAAGGTGGGATTAAAGAGGCAACAATTCACCACCCGCACCGTTCAACCCAGCCGAAGAAGACTGGGAGTGGTACATTGACAGATTCCTGATGTTTTTAGAAAGCAACGAGCTGCGAGGAACCACCGACCAAAGGAAGAGAGCCGAATTCCTAACGCATTGCGGTCCGACTGTTTTTAAAATGGCCAAAGCGTTAGCAAGACCAAAGATGTTAAACAGATGGCATGGCCAGACCTGAATTGGATGTTGAAGAACCATTACGCACCAGCCATATCCAACCTAATTAAAAGACATGAGTTTTACAAGTGCAACCAACTTGAAGGTGAGAGCATTGGAGACTTCGTAGCAGCATTAAGAGACATGGGGGGGGGGCATGCGAATTCCTCAACATGGACAAAGCCATGAGGGATCGCATAGTCCTTGGACTAAGAGATGCCACTTTACAGAGCAAACTACTAAACCGACCAAACATCACCATCACCGAAGCCATTGCTGAGGCAACTGCCGATGAAGCCGCAAACAAGTCTGCAGCAAAACATGAAGCAGATGAATATGGCGGGCAGCCCGAGCATGAACAAAGAGAAGAAGACAGAGGGAACCCAAAAGCACGCTGCCACGTCATCTCACCATGAAGACATCGAATCATCAACTGATTCGGATGACGAAGACGAGGAAGTGAACAGACTCTACTCAGAAAGGAACCAGAGAAAGAGACAAAGCAGAAGATCCGAATTCCAGTGTGCTTAGTTAATTAATTCTTAATTAATTCTTAGTTAACAGAGCTTTGGTAATGCAGATTATTGTAGTAAGTGCTCTGAAGGCTGTCCAAAAACTTTGCTGTTATCAAATCTCACTTTCAGCTCAGTTCAAATGGTTGTTAGCTTACTTTCCAAAACTTCACAGCACGAGACACTGATATTTGCTAAACAAATCTCAGCCCACTCAATAGCATCACTATCCATGCAGAGGATAAGAGGCAAATAACAAAATGACTTTTGTGAGAGAAGCTCCAGACCTTTTGTATGTGTGTTGTAATGTTTTACTTGTGTATGGAAGAAATGGAATTTGCATAATAACATTAGTTTTCTTCATACTGATAACACGGTTGCATTCTAGTAATATTTCTGCTTGAAAGTACCTGATCTGCAAAATTGAATTGGCTACCTGGGAGGCTTGCTTGGTGCATATATACATACTTACATATTGTCATACTGTTTAGTATGGGTAAGGAACATTATGCAAAGGGCAAAAAAGGAGAAAAAACAGTAACCAATAGAATTACAGGCATGACACAATAAAAGGAAATATCATCAAAATGATTTACTCCAACACCATTCTCTGAATTTCACCCTTTCTTTCTTTCTTTCTTTCTTTTCTTTTTCTTTCTTTCTTTTTATTTACAAATTTAAAAATGTACAATTTCAAAAATACAAAAACAATAATAACACATAGTTTTTTACATTTGTTGTCGAATTTGGTGAGTCCTAAATATCATTATTGGCTAGTATTAGTCACATATTCACACCTTATCATATCCTAAATAATTCACAATATCCTCCATTTATTTTCACGTTGGATTATAACCACTCTTCTATTACTAATAGATTCATGTTTTTTAACTAATAAACACAGAAATATTAGAAATATCTAATACTAATAATAGTAGTAACAAAGAAAAGAAGATTTAAAACCTTTAATTGTACTTAATATATTATGAATCGCTGGATATAATTTGTATCTTAGGTTCATTTATATGTTTCCCCTTTTATTGTCTACGCACTTATGCCATTTGTCCCATATCCGGTAATAATCTGTATCCTCCTTCCCATTAATTTTAAGCGTAAGCCTCTCCAGTTGGGCACATTCATATGTTTTCTGAATAACAACCTGTATTGGTGGTACATTTGGGTTTTTCCAATATTGTGCTACTGAGATACGTGCCACAGTTAATAAATGGATGGTCAGATATTTTACTTTAGTGGAGTAGTCCGCTTTAATCTTTCCCAACAAAAATAGTTCTGGTTTCCACTCCAGCCCACTCTCTATAATTTCTTCTATCCACGTTTTTATTTTTAGCCAATATTTCTTTATCTTAGGACAAGTCCACCATGAATGAAAGTATGTACCAAATTTCCCTTTACATTTCCAACAGCAAGAATTGGCTGTCGGAAATATTTTGGCCAATCTGGAAGGCGCCAGATGCCATCTGTACATCATTTTGTATACATTCTCCTTGTGCGCTACTGATTTGGTTAGTGTCAAATTTTTCTGCCAGATTTCTTCTCAGTCATCCAGATCAATGCTATAACCAAAAAATTTTTCCCAAGCCAACATGGGATCTTTCACAATTTTCTCGGCCATTTCATATTCTAATAAATAATTATATAATTTGGAAATTGAGCTTTTCTCAGGATTTAGAAGTATTTTGTCCAAATATGTATCTTTTACCTCAATTCCATATTCTTTTACGTCTTTGTTGTATCTCACTTTTATTTGAAAGTATGACCAATTATCAATAGCTATCTCTTGTAATTCTAATTCCCGTTTCGTTTTAATTCTTCCCCCGCTATCTAATATTTGGTAGTATTTAAGTTTTTTACTGATGTCCATCGTGTTTAAATGAAACATTGCCTCCATCGTTGAGAACCACCTCGGGATTTTAGTATAATGATTCTTTCTTATTTCAGTCCAAACTTTAATTAAAGACTTTTGAAATACATGTCTGGTAAAATATAAATTGTTTTTACTATTTGGGTTCCATAAAAATGCATGCCAGCCAAGCTGTAAATCATGTCCCTCCAATTGTAAAATCCTGTTATTCCTTAAGTCAATCCAATCTTTTATCCACACTAATGCTGCTGCTCTATAATATGTCTCTTGGACAGGTAGTTTGAATCCACCCCTGCTTTTATTATCTTGTAAATATTTTTTTTTAATCCTTGTTTTCTTCTTTGCCCAGATAAATTTCATTACAATTTTATCTAAATCTTTAAAGAATTTTTGGTCCAGCAATATCAGGGTTGTTTGAAATAAATATAATATTTTAGGAAGAACATTCATTTTGATTGTTGCTGTTCTACCTAATAATGAAATTTGCTTATTTCAATTTTCCAAGTCCTTTTCAATCTGTTTCAGTAATTTAGTATAATTATCCTCTCGCAGGTTTAATGTTCTAGCTCTTAACCAGATTCCTAAATATTTAATTTTATTTACAATTTGTAATCCCATCTTTTCTTCCAATATTTTTTGTTTACTATTTGTTATGTTTTTAACTAACATTTTGGGTTTTTTCCTTATTAATTTTTAATCCTGCTAATTTACCGAATTTGCCTATTTCATTTAGCAGAGCTGGTCCTCAGCCTATTGGGTCTTCTATGACAAAAACCATATCATCTGCAAAGGCTTGTAATTTATATTCTTGGTTTTAAATTTTAATTCCTTTAATTTCCTTATTTAATCTAATTCTATCCAGCAAAGTTTCCAAAATAGTTATAAAAAGCAGAGGTGAAAGCGGACATCCCTGTCTTACTCCCTTCCTTATCTCTAATGATTTGGTAATTTGTTCGTTTAATAATACATTGGCCTTTTGTGTGGCATAGATTGCATTCAATATTTTTACAAAATTATCTCCAAAATCCACCAAATTAATCTGCTTTTTCATAAAGTCCCAATTTAAATTATCAAAGGCCTTTTGTGCATTCAAGAAGACCAAAGCCATTTGGCTTCCTGGATGTTTTTCATAATATTCCAATATATCTATTATTGTTCTTGTGTTATATCTGATCTGCCTTGTGGGAAGAAATCCATTTTGGTTTAGGTGAATTTCCACCATTACTGCCATAAAAATTTTGTAGTCTGAGTTTAAAAGGGATATTGGTCTGTAATTCTTTGTTTGGTTGGCATCTGTGCCCTCTTTCGGAATTAATGTTATGTATGCCTCCTTCCAAAATTCTGGTATTTTAGCATTCAGTAATACCTCATTGCAAACCTCTAATAATATTGTCTCTAATATATCACCTATTTCTTTTTTTAAAAAACAAGTTTTATTGATTTTACAAACAAACAAACAAAACAAAACATCATTAAACATTAAAAACATAAAACCTCTTTCCATTGTAAATCTTTACAAGGCAGGTAACACATTGCTTTATATCACATACTTATAATTTATCCCATTTCCATATAAACACGTAAATTCCCTTTACCAAATTCCACATTGTTTCTCTTTAATCATTATTCAATCATATTTCCTTTCAAATTTATCTGCTATTCAATCATCGCATTTATATTTTCCTCTGGCTTGTTTATAATTATTCTCATCTAGTCTTCCTCCGAGATTTTATTATTTAATTCTTAATTGGACACACACACATAAGACATAAACATAAAAACATAAAACTTTCTTTTAGAAAGTAACTTGGCCCCAGATTACCTCTTTTTGTATGGACTTCAATTGAATTCATGCTCTTCTTATATACCATTACCTATCTTGTTTACTATTCTATATCTATTATATAACCCCTCTCCACTTTTGCCTCGTCTTAATTCTGTTTTATATATTTAATCTTGCTTTAAAGAAAAATATTTTTATATCTTTTGTCCATTTCTCCATTTACATCTGTCTCATTTCCAATATAAAAAAGAATAATTTCCCCTGGAATCACTAATCAGAGTATGATGCCTTTCTATCATTCCCCTAAATTAAAATTTAAAATAACACCTAAATCCAATCAGATTCTGCTTAGTACATTCTACTATTTCAGAAACCAACACTACAATAATAAATCCATAACAGTCAACACATTAATCCATTAAACTCTATATTTAAACTAATATTTTAAACATTCCCTTTAGTATTTTATTAAAACTTAAAATCATTCATTATTAAACATTTTAAAGTTATACCTTAATATTTTAGTCTTTTATTAGATCTTAAAAAGTTCTGATTATCTACTTATAATACAAATACCACTATTACAATACTCATGTGTACTTTGCAGAATCCCCCTTTTTTTAAAGAAAATAAAACCCATACATTACCCATTATCCCTAAAAAAAAATTTCTTTTCTCCATCTTGTTTTATACCTTTGTAACTTTTTTCCCCCTTTTCCCTTTCCTTCTTAGCCCGCCTAAACTTTTTACCCCCTCCTCTCCAAGCCTCTGCCTTCTTGGTTTCCCCTTTCTGTTGCATTCCTCTTTCCTTTTGCTTTCTAGCATTCTGTTGTTTTTGCATCTTCTTTTTCTCTTTCATAAATATTTTTTTATTTCTTAAGTCCTTCCTTTTCGCTCCTCTCTTTCTCCTTTCTTAGTCACACCATTTAGTTCATTAAAAATGGCTTCTTCTTCCTCGGCTTCTTCCAGCTGTTGTTTAATTTGCTGACACATGACAAGCGCCATATCTAGGAAACAAAGGGCTTCTCCCATAACATCTTTGCCTTCTTTCCTTATTTTTAAATATTGTTTTTTTAGTTCATCAAGAGATAGAGTCATTTTAAACTGTTTCTTCTTCTTTTTCTGTATCCTCTTATTATTAAGCCAATCAGTTATTTCCAAACTTAAAACAGTTCCCAAAAGTCCCAAAATCCCGCAATCATCAAACAGTCCAGGCAGAGTACAAACTTCTTCTTTTTACAATTTCTCTTCTAGGGGTGAAGTCAAATTAGGGAGAGAAAAAACGTCCAGTCTGTGCTTTAAATCTTTTTTAGAATTAATTTCTATTCTCTTTATCTTCAAGGCATCTCCTCCAGCAAAGTCTTAGAGTAAATTTTTTTTTTCCAAGCCTCTCCCTTCCCACTTATAACAAAGGAGTTTAGGTTTTACCTTCTATTAAAAGGCAGGTTTCCCTTGTCCATTTGTTAATTCCATAAGGGAGGGAGAGTAACTTTCCCTTTTCATCACTTTTCTTCGCCGCTGAAAACATCAATCGGGAACATTGTAGCGTCCAGAAAAAAGCCAATACTTTCCCAGGTGTTGAATATGTCCTTAAGGTCCCAGTTCGACCAAGAAAAAACTTTCGTTTTAAAACTCCTTCTTCTTCCTCCTGCACATTCTTTATCCAGTTGCCGGCTTCTTTATGGCGGCCATTAAGACCGCCGCTCCACCGTCTTGAGAGAAGGGGGTTATTGCCGGCTGGGGAGGGGGTTTGCGATACCTCTCAACCCCTGTCCGGATCCCCCCTTTCTTCAGCTGCCCCAACACGGCAGCCTTAGCCTCCAAATCCATCAGGATCGGAGGCACCAAGGCGGCTAGCACAGCAGGAATCGCGGAGAAAAGCGAATCCCTGCTGTCACCGAAGCCGACAAACCGGAAATTCGTATCACCTATTTCTTTATATAGCTCATTTGGTAACCCATCTGGGCCTGGCATTTTATTTCTTTTTTTGTTTTTGAATCGCCCCCTTCACCATAGCTTTCTATCCTTGTGAACTATCCTTTCTTCCACAGCATCCATACATTGATTTGTACATTGCCTTTGTGTGGTAATATATCCATCATATTCTGCAAGTTCTTGTACAGCTTTGTTATTTCCTGCCTGGAGAGCCAGAGCTAAAGTCTCCATATTAAAAGTCTGACTCCCCACCTTTCTACATGCGTTTATCAAATCCGCTATCTCTCTCTCTCCACTCGCAATAAGCGGATTTAGAATTTTTTTACAATCTGCATTTGCCTGCTCTACTGCTAACTTCAAAAGCAATTCATTCCGGGCAAATTGATTGTCAATTTGCCTTTCAATAGCCACTTTCAATCTGCTAATGAAATTTTCATAGGGTTCATTGTTTCCTTGTTTGATGTTAGTAAAGGTCTTCTCACCACCTTCGCCGTCAGGGAGAGCCCGTACGGCTTGAAAAATTAACTGTGGGAGAAGAATGAACCCCTCCTCAGGCATTCCATCTCGCTGTAATTCCACTGTTGTAAAATTACCAGATCCATAAAGCTGATCTGGAGTAACATTTGCTGTTCCCCTTTGAACTGCCAGCTGTCTCCATTTCTGATCTAACACCAAATATTGAGCTGGAGTTAGAATCATATTAAATAGAGCTCTCCAGTCAGCTGGAATCATTTTATTTCCATAGCCAACTGCTTCTAACAATGCCTGAGTGTATGGCGATCTAATACCATACTCTTTTGCTGCTTGCTTAACTTCCTTTAAAATCTTAAGAGGCAGAGGCTTCCATATTCTCTGTGGATTTAAAGCAGCATCTACACCAATTTCTACTGGATTAAGTTGAATCTCCACTCCAAAATCTACCAAATCATCTCCTGATAATTCCCCTCTATTTGTTGCTTCTTGAATAGCTGCAGTAACTGCATCTACTTGAACTCTTAAAGGCAAACTCTTCTCTTCTGACAAAGTATTTTCAGTGCCTGACAGCCCTCTGGATTTATCTGGAGGTGCTGTCGGTGGCAATATACGTACCGCATTGTAAGGCGGCAAACCTTCTTCGGGGGTGATAGGAGCGGTTGTTCATGCGTAGCTAATGCATCCATAACCACCCTCCAGGTTAACAAAATTGAAGAAGGGGCACGAGGCTCCTCGTGCAAAAATTTCCCTATCTTTCTCCAGCGCTCTACTTTAATACTACCTCCCTCTGGATAACACGGAATATGTTTCCAAACATACTGTAATAAATCCTCAATTTCTTTCTTTCCTACTTCATGTCCTCTACTATGAACTCCAAACTTAAAACTATTCCCAGCGATCTCTCTCATTTCCCTAAGGTGCTTTGTCTGAGCTTTCGAGAGAACTTCCCCCATACTCACGAAAAGAATCTGTCTCCGTCCAGCGAAGAAGATGAGGGCCCAGTCGACGTCCGCGACGATGAGTATAGGATGCGGGAAACGTATAGCTTTCAAGCTATCACGCCAAAACGTATAGCCTTCCAAACTATCACGTCGGGGTCACCACTTGTGATGGACTGGCAATTGAAAAATGATGGGAGACGCAGGGAAGACGTCTGAGCAACTGCCAGCCCCGAGAGCCCTCGAGTAGCAGTATTTATTAAGAAAATGCAAATACAAAATCAAAACAATGACTTCAACATTAGCTCAGCAACATTATCTAGCTAGGCCTCAGCGAAGGTGATAAAGTTCCCGTGAGAAAGCAGGGCACCAAAGGTCTCATGGGAATGGCTCGGATAGGTACTGTGAACTCCCACACAGATTCCTGGCCTCTGAGCTTTGCAGATAACAGGATCAAACTCTCATCATAAAGACACTACTGCCCTCATGAGGAGCGTTTGTGATACCCCCAGATCTTACAAAGCTGTACAAGAACTTGCAGAATATGATGGATATATTACCACACCTTTGGATATTAAAATTCTCTCCTCTTTATTTTTGAGGTTCTCATTGATTTTATCCAACTAGAACTTTCTGTTATTTGTTAAGCATTCCATTTATTTTCATGCATGCTTCAGTTCCATCATATGGTGCTTTTATTGCATTTAGCAACCAATTTTCAGCTTGGTATCCATGCAAAATGTTCTGTTTTACAGTTAGTCCTTGACTTACATCTAGAAATAAGTATGGAATTACAGTTGTCATTGCAGTCATTAAGCCAATCATCATGTGACTGGAGCTGATTTTATGACTTTTTTTTTGCAGTAGTTGTTAAGCTAATTCATTTTACCCAACGAAACTGGAAGTAAATACCAGAAACCAGCAAAACAAAACCATCAAAAATTGCAGTCATGAGATTGTGGGACACTGTAGACAGCCATAAATGTGAATTGGTTGTCAAAATTCAATCATATGACCGCAAGGGTAGGGATGGTCATTGTAACTTCAAAATCAGATCATTAGTAGCTTTGGGAGGGGAGGTCTGTTATAAGTTGAAACAGTCACTAAATGACCAGTTGTAACTTAAGTAACTCAATTTCAATGCCAGTTACCTCTCTTATTTTCCCTTAGCTTTTAAAACTTTTAATTTTTTGCACCTGTTAATTTTTAGTGGTGTGTTGTTGTGTCCTCTACTTCTGTTTCATTATTATTTAAATGTTACTGTAAGTTTAAACATTGCAAGGTATATAATAGTTTAGTCAACAAACATCAGTTCTCCACTATGCAAACTATATCCATGAGCTTGCTTATAACACTGTTATGAGTTTGTCATCTTGATTACTGTGAAACAGCCTATCACTAGGCAACTAATGGATGGCCAGGGATTAAACAAAGAATATTAATGTTCCTTAATGGCTTAAAAACTCTTTTCTATGCCTTTGGGATGGGGAATGACACTGTTGGGTTAGCAAAGGGGCAGGAAAGAGATAATTTTAGAAAGTCTGAATGTAGCACAGAAAGTATGGAGATAAGTTAGTTAAAAGTGAAGCCATTTTTTGTAGTTCTTTTTCAGGAACCTAAAGGTACTGTAGGTTGTTTATTCTTCTTTTTAGGAGTATGTTTGCTTCCATAAGTTCTTAGCATTTCTAAGAAGAGTTCTGCTATTAATTAGCCCAAATGTCTTTCTTTTTTGATAAATCAGCAACAATCACATGCTCACAGTCATGATTCCTGATGCCATCCTTGAACCCATGTTTTAATGAATGCCACTATTTTCAATTTTCTTCAAGTCAAGGAGTTGAGATGAGAGATTTGTGGACTGGGACATAAGAGAATGTTAGAAATATTATTGCAATATGTTAAATTTAGTCACGGCATCGTCTCATGTCATCAATAGTCAGAAAAAATGGGCAGAGATCTCTCCTACTTCTATATGTACACCAAGAAACAGCGTTCTTAATTTACCATGATACTAACAAAGAATTTGGGCCTGGTGAACCAATCCCACAAGTTACACTGGGAGAACAATCATTGTCTTTTTGTTTTGGAATGTGTTACAGGTTAATGTTGTTAATTTAAAGTAGATGTGAATGGGATTAAATATGGTCTTGAAGTGTTTTTCCTAATCTTAGGCAAGGTCCAGATACATGGACTTTAGCTCCCAAAACCTTTTGCAATTGCCATGCTGTCTTGAGCAATTCTTAGAGGTTAAGTCCACTTGTTTGGAAGTGATGAAGATTGGAAAATACTAAAGACCCATCTCCTTCTTAGCCATGAAGATGACAAGATGATGCTGGGTCAATCATTTTATAGCCTGGTAGTGGGGAGATCCCTGATATAAAGGTTGGATCTATCTTAATTTTTTTTTAAATGGTGGGCTGAATGATGAAACTGGATTTTAGAGATTTTGATTCAAATAGCCTTTCCCAACCCAAGGGCTCCCAGATGTTACCTTGTGTTGCCATTGTCTTGTGCTATAAGGGTTCTGCCATTCTGTCAGGCTATCTAAGAGGTCTGCTTAGGGTCTCAATCCACATGAGGTAAAATGTGAGGAAGGCAGTTTTTCAATACAGCCTCCTTACTTCTGGCTTTCAGAAAACTTTTTAAAAATATTTTCTATTTAAGCAGTCTTTTGGCAACTTTTCATCTCTAGTACTGTTGAAAGGTGTCAAAATGCCTTTCCTTCGAGGATTCGATTTTCCCACTGGGAGAGCTCCGGCGCAAGGATACGGACAACTGCTTGAAAGCTGGATCTTTTTATTTTTCAAGAAGGTGGGGGACAGTGAGAAGTCTGCGTTCCTGGGCTAGCTAGCTTCTTATGGTAAGTCCCTGTTTTTTTATAACCTTTTCTCCCTTTGTGAGTTGATTTCGTGTGAATGTTTGTATTTGTGCTTAATGTTTCAAATCCTGTTTGAGTTTGTCTTTATTCCCACTGGAGGGCAAACTCCATGTGGTGCGGAAGGCAAACTCCGTGGGGTGGCTAGATTGTATTATTGGTTTTTTTCCTAAGCTCTTTTAGCTTTATGATGGTTTTTTCATATTTGTTCTGTGGCAATCTCCTGTCTGTCCTTTTGTAATTTATATTTTGTGTCTTTTGTCTGTTTGTTTTGCTTATTTGGTATGTCCTGTGTTTGTAAGGGTTTCCTTTTCTTATTTGTCTAGTTTTCTTAATTACTTAGGCTTTTGTCTATAGGGATTCTTTAATACCTTTTTTATTTGATTCCTTTTCCTATGTAAGTTTGTTTTATGGCTGACCTGATGTTCCCCTTGGGCTTTTCCTGTTTTTGTGACACTACGGTCTTCGTGAAGTTCCCTTTCCACAGTACATATGAATGGTACCTTTTGCATTTATTTTAGTCTGTTTCAATTACTGTTTTGAATTATTCTCTGGGAGTTTGCTATCTAGGATTCTTCCATTAATAGCCTAGAATTGTCTGATGGGGCAATGTAAAATTAATATATTGTATTAGTTATACTATATAGGTAATGCTCAACTTACAACCACAATTGCACCAAAAAAATTTGTTGCTAAGTGAAATATTGGTTGAATGAATTTTGGTCCATTTTATGACCTGTTGTTACAGTTGTTAAATGAATCACTGAAGCTGTTAATAAGTGAATCTGGCTTCCCCATTGACTCTGCTTGGAAGGTCACCAAAGGTGATTGCATGATCTTGGGACACTTGCACCCATCATAACTATGAGTCAATTGCCAAGCATCCAAATTTTGATCACTGACTATGGGAATACTGTAAGCGTAAGTGTGAAAAATGGTTGTCACTTTTTTCAGTGCCATTGTAACTTTGAACAGTCACTAAATTAACTATTGTTGACAACCATCTGTAGTTTACTATACTATATAAATATATAAATTGATGTGTTCAGTTACTATTATCACCCTTGCCTGATGCCTTAGATGGTATCACTTTGGAAGAAAGCTGGGTTAGATTTTTTTTCCTTAGCCATAAATATTCCTCAGTGACCCACCTCACCAACTGATTTTATCACACAGTGCTGTTATGAAAATAGATATGTTTGAGTTGGCATAAAATATGAAGTTAATACAGTATACAAAAATAGAACAACTTTGCTAACATCAATTCCATTGTGCTGATGTTGCTAGCTGAAGGATTTTAAATTGACACTGATAGATGTTTTCCCAATCGTACAGTTTATAACCCCAGCGTTCAATTTTTAAAAAAGGGCTTCCAAATTTATATAAGTATACATGACTTCCCCTCCCTCACTTAACCAATAGGAGGAAAGAATTTTATATATACTATATAAATATATAAATTGATGTGTTCAGTTACTATTATCACCCTTGCCTGATGCCTTAGATGGTATCACTTTGGAAGAAAGCTGGGTTAATCTTTTTTCCTTAGCCATAAGTATTTCTCAGTGACCCACCTCACCAACTGATTTTATCACACAGTGCTGTTATGAAAATAGGTATGTTTGAGTTGGCATAAAATATGAAGTTAATACAGTATACAAAAATAGAACAACTTTGCTAACATCAATTCCATTATGCTGATGTTGCTAGCTGAAGGATTTTAAATTGACACTGATAGATGTTTTCCCAATCGTACAGTTTGTAACCCCAGCGTTCAATTTTTAAAAAAGGGCTTCCAAATTTATATAAGTATACATGACTTCCCCTCCCTCACTTAACCAATAGGAGGAAAGAATTTTAGGAGCAGCTCGTCACTCTCAATCAAGAACGATTTCTAAAGCATTTTGCCAATAGCAAAGTGCAAAAACAAAAAAAATATTCTGTCGTGGGAACTGGGGGGAGGGAACCCTGAATCACATCCAATTGTTAGGATGCCTTGATCATTGACATCACCGCTCAAAGCAGGCAGGCACTTTGCAAGAGCCGTCGACGTTTCTCGGCGCTGCGGGCTCTTTGGAGAGGAGCCCTCAACTCTTCTGTAGCTACAGTCCAGTATTTGGCTTCGCTCCTCCTTTCTCCTCCCGAGCGAGGCGGAGGCGGCCTCGCTAATTCCCTGCTTTCTGCGCGCGTTGGAAAAGTGGTGCCTGAAGCCAGGGAGGGGAGGGGAGGGGAAGGGAGCAGAAAGAAAGTCAAGCGGGATCCCACTCCCCACCCTTGCTCTGGAAGGGAGTCTGGGCCTTCCTCTCTTTCTCCTCCCTTCGGAAAAGCGACAGAGCGAGGGAGGGAGGGAGGGAGGAGGAGGAGGAGGGCTTACCCGGCACATGCGAAGCAGTTTGGATTCGAAGAGGAGGGGGAAGAGGAGGAGGAGCTGGACGAAAGTGGTGCCCGTCTCGGTGCGGGTTTTGCTGCTCTTAAGTTCCTCTTCCAAGCCTGCTGCTGCTGTTGGTCTTATGAAAGCCTGTGTCATCGCGCCTAACTGGGGCGAGAGCAGGGGAGGAAATTCCCTGCCAGACAAATTTGGCACTAAAAGAGGAGGAGGAGGAGGACTTCGACCACGGCGAGGGACGGAAGAAATGCCACCTTCAGTGATTTGTGGCGCCTGCTGAAACGGGCGAGCCAGCCAAGCCTTGCTTGCCAGGCGCAGTCTAAGGCTGCCCAACTCCCGGAGTGGCTGAGCTGGAAATGCCACCGAAGGAGCGGCGCCTTTCCCGGCTCGGCGCGTGAACGCTTCCCCGCCCGCCTCTTCTCTCCCCTACGCCACCCCCTCCCCGCCTTTTCCCTGCTCGGCTCTCCCTCTCTCTAAAATGACGATCGGTTCGGAAACCTCATCATGGCCAACGGGACGGGGGCGGCGGCCGCGGCGGCGACAGTCATGCTGAAGTGCGTGGTGATCGGCGACGGAGCGGTGGGCAAAACTTGCCTGCTCATGAGCTATGCCAACGACGCCTTCCCGGAGGAATACGTGCCCACAGTCTTTGACCATTACGCAGGTAAACGGGGGCGGATTGTGTCTTGTTTGTAAGTGCTGAGTAAGTGTCTCCCTATCACCTTTTCCCGAACGCCCCCCCGCCTCCCACTGCCTCTCCCCGGCTGTTGTCTCGGTCGCTCCCTCCCGCCCCTTAGCAGGAAAAAGCAGCAAAGCAGGAACTTCGGCAAAAACTTTGCTCTCCCCCTCCCGCGTCTTCCTCTCTCCCCCTTTCTCTTCTCGTTTCTTCCCGTCTGCCGCCCTTCAACGAAAACCCGGGTCAGCCTTCCCCGATTGAGTCTCTTCAGGATGTGTACCACTGTCAAACGAGTTTTGAGAAAAGCTGGAGGGTGCAGTGAGTTAGGGAACGTCAGTCTGGAATTTACAACGGCTTGGATTGTCTTTTGCTCCTGGGACAGTTTGTGGCAGCTCCTCAAAATGGCTTGTGTACAGCTTCCTCCACCTCCCTTGGAGGGCTTCCTTTCCCTGCATTACGGTTGACGTGTTAGTTCTGGCAGGTGGGAAAGGGAAAAGTGACGGGATTTTTCAACTGTTCTCTGGGTTTTTTTTAATGAACCAGAAGTATCCCTCCTGCCCCCTCCCCAATGACAAAGCCTCTGGAAGAGAGAGCAAAGTGTTAAAAGTTGTTTTAGCAGAAAATACCTTTAGTCATACTAAGTGGGACCCTGCGAATCATGACAAAAAAGCTTTAGGAGAAATATTTCTTTTGAAGCACTTTAATTAGTTGCAGTAGTTTGATCTTGTTTGAGCACATGCCTGTTAATGGGGGTTGAGAAATATGCACTCAGGACATCTTTCCTGGTGAGGCTGTGATATTGAACGAGTGTTAATGTAGTCTTTCATGTTATCAAAGAACTAGCAATGTACATATATCTTTGTATTTTCAATGCCTGATCCCCCCCCTTCTTCCACCAAATTGTGGTGAGTGATTGTAAATGATCCTTTGCTTGTCCTCTTCTAGAGAGAAGGAACTAAATATGCCTGTCCCCTTTCCCCACTTCATTCTTTCTTTCTTTTTGCAGTCAGTGTGACAGTTGGGGGCAAGCAGTACCTTCTTGGGCTTTATGACACTGCTGGACAGGTAAGTACCTTTCTGATCTAGTAGAACCAGACAAGAGTTGTGTTGAAGGAAAAAAAATAAATCCAGCTTAGAGAGTGGACTTAAAAATAAATCCAGTGTAGAGTCTAAAGCTTTAGTTGTTTTTATGCTCACTTGCACATGCTGAATTATTCAAAGGTTCTGTTTGTTGACAAGTCTCACTACAGCAGCTTCTACTAATCGCCTCATTTGCTGCCTTGCTTCAGAGCTTTCAGAATGAACCTTCTTCCCCTCTTGTTTTCTCTGCACAGATCTCATTAAAAGACATTACAAACAACTCTGTTAGTGTGACTGTGCAACCCTGGCTTTACAGTGAAAAAAACTGTAGCTTTTTGCACTGCCCGATGCCTGGGCTGACTTTTGAGTTGCCTGTTAGTTCTCATTGGTGAATGGGCAACCAGAACTGCTGCCTCTGATTGGTGAATAATGGCATCATCTAATTTGGTAGGAAGGCATCCTGTCTCTTTATTGCAGACCATTGCTTTTCTGTCTTGAAAGAAGTCATCTGAACTGAAACATTTGCAAGGGATGACTGAATAATTTGAGAGCATAGGAGACTAGGAAGAATGTGTCTCTTCCCTCCTTGGGACACATCTACTCGGAGGCAAGGGAAGCAAAATAAGGGTATCCTAAACTATTGCCTGTGCATCCAGAACTATGATTTGCCACTGATTCTTGCAGTTTGCATGTAATGCTATGGGCCCTTAAGTGATATCGCTTCGAGAATTAATATAGTATTATTGTGCTAGAATGCTTTAAATAAAGACATTCACAGTCATGATACTACTAGGATCAAAAAAAGATTTAGCCAAAGTATATTTGGGAAATAGTGATGCAGTCCATGACTCACTTCCTTAATGACTGCATATCTGAGAAGCATCAAATACAATTCATTAAAAAGAATTCTGCCTCATCATATACAAAGTCTGTCTTATTCTGCCTTCTCTAATCTCTTAAAACCCCAACTTCCATAGTTCCCTAGGCAGCATAACTATGAATGTTGAGGCTCCAGTGCTTTAGAAAACTCTGGCTCTGAAAGGGCTCAAACTAACTTACTTTTTGTCTCACAGTAGCCAGTCAATAGCATGATTAAAGCATTTAGTCCCCTTCTACCCATATTTCCCATAGATTGGTACTAAAAGGCAAGGTGCTTCTGGTTTAATGTCCAGGAAACATTGAGAAGCTTATTCCTTTTAAAAACCATTTAAGTCAGGGCCCTCCTCTCTTCCTGAAGTGGAGGCTTGTTTATTTAGAATATTTAGGTGGCCACCCAATTCACTGAGCTTATGAAAATAAAACCCCAGTAAAAAAAAAAAAACCAATAAATCCCCACCCTCTTGGTGACAGCAATCAGACAATCCACTTGATGGGTTCCATATCACTTAGGGCCCATTGGCAGAACCATGTCTCCTATGCTGTGGGCAAATGCATTCATTGCATTTTCTGTAAATAGTTTGAGAATGTTAGAACACACAGAATTAGGCCTGTAATCTGAACTTTTGTACTTCAAAGATTTATGTGAAAATCTAAAACATGTATTGTAACAATTTATGAGTAATAAGATTTTATTTGTAAAGTCACAGAGAATCAAGGTATGACATATGTAGAACTGAATATTTGGCTAGTAGCTCCATATTAATATGTCAATTCAATCTGTTATTAAAAGTTCTTTAGCACATGTTGCAATCATACTATCAACCTTTCTCTAGAGCCGTTCTGACTCCAAAGGCTTTGTTTTAACAGCTAAAGCATTAATAAAATGTCTAAAAAAAATACCAAGGCCCTTGATAAAATTTCAAGGACCTAGACTTTAATTAGAATTAAATATAGTAAATTCTATAATTGGACTTATATCAAGCCTTTCAAATTCCCTCCTTTTTTACAAGAAAGGCAGGAGAGTCTTCGTAATCCACATAAAACATCCCAAATGCCAATTAGAGGTTTGCAGTGCTAGATTTGTGTTTGTTTTTGGTGCTCTTAGAGGCCTAGTGGCTCAAGAAAGCAAAATAGTGGAATATTTATCTGAAATGCTTGTAGCTGCAATAGCTATTGATTTAGGATTTCATATAGGGTTCAAGTAGTTGGCATAATTGGTGGCAGTCATAAAAAGCAATAAAGATTCCTATAGTGTAGCATTTTAAAAATTAAGGCTTTCGTTGTGATAGATTTCAGCAGGTGGGAGCAACTGGCTCATCTTCTTTGGGTTCAGAAATAAACAGGTTTAGGTCTGGTTAATACTTTAATGGGAGAATCCCAAAGAACCCTAAGCCTATAGGTACACTGGAAATAAAAACAAAAAAAAACCCCAAGGTCCTGGAAGAAAATAATTGTATTTGTGCCAAGGAAATTTCATCTATATATCCATATAGAGACAAGGAGTTAAACTTGACCAGAAGGTATCTCTATTTTCCTTTGTTACTATAGCATGTAATGAGGAAATTTAATGCTATAATAACTCTCATAATCTTAAAGTTGCTGCAAGTTTCGTTTTGTTGCAATGACTAGCATGTTAATTGATGTTTCAGAAATTATACATGAAATGTGATAAATGTCTCCAGAGGGCTGAAAAAATAAACCCATCTGGGTGATAGTTTATTCTAAATTTAACTTTTAAAATCTAAACTGAAATAGTCCTACAAAATAGTTATTTGGTGGATAACTAAATGTTATTTGGTTGAGACATTTCAGAGTTGGGAGACTGCTACAGAAGAAACCTGTTCCTGAGGAACGATCGCCTTGATTCTAGAAGTTGATTAGGCACACATATGTTAAGAGGCTTTCCTTCTCACATGGTAGCCCAAAGCTCCAAAGGGTTTTGAAAATCACAGTTGCCGCTATCCAGAGCATTACTAACAGTTATTAATAATGATCTTATTCAGTGTTATTTCATAAGTACATTTGAAAGGGATTTTTTTGGTCAGTGTTTGAGTATGTAATATTTGGAGAGTGAAATAATATAGGTGGGTTTTCCACAGGGCAGCCCTCTTCAACGTCATGCCCTCTTGATATATTGAGACAATTCTCAGGCAGCATTGCCAATAGCCATGTAGTAGCATAGTACCTGTATTTCTCAGAGTATAAGACGCTCTGAACTATAAGACGAACCTAGCTTTTGGGGATAGCTTTTGGCTATCACTGCCTCCGCACACCCCATTTTTCAGCCTCTGCATGCCCCTTTTTTGGTCTCCGCACACTGAAAATGGGATGCGCAGAGGCCGAAAATAGGGCATACGGAGGCAGCGGTAGGGCAATGGTGATCCCTGCAGACTGGAACAGCTGATCATCAGTATTCTGGGAGACTGATCCAACCGCCAATCAGCTGCTCATGCTAAATCAGGCTGTGCTGAAGCTGACCAGGCTGTTTGCTGCAAGGAGGCAAATTGCTGGGAGACAGAGGCTGAAGGGTGGGGGCAACGGGTGGGCGGGGCTTCAGCAACATTCTCTGTATAAGACAGACATTTCCACCTGCTTTTTTGGAGGGGGGAGTGCATCTTATACACCAAAAAATATGGTATAATAGTACTTATCTTTGCAATCCAAGTCTTTGAATTCTGAAGCAGTTACAGCAGACCTGTACAATAAACCAGACGGGTTAATTCTACATTACAAATGGGAACAGAGAAAATATTGCTTGTAAATTGCACCCCCACTCAACCCAGGCCGGAAAGTTGAACTAGAAAATTATGAAAGATTTCACCACTAAGCTAGGGCTGATTTCAAAATGTTATGCTTTATTAACACATGAGACATGTAAAAGAAATAAGCTGAATGTTTTTATAGTTGAAAGTTTTACACATGTATATTATATATATTATACTATATAGCATATCCTAAGGATCTAGGAGTTACATATATAATAACAGAGCATTTGTCAGGAACAATTCTGCTGCTAAGAAAAATACATTGTAAGTTGGCTGCCTTGCAAAAGAAAGAAAATTTAAATCATTAAAGTCAAACAAGATGATCTGTAAAATCACAAGTCAGTCTGTTGATGACCAAGACTTCCTGTGCAGTTTTAGACGACAGCTCAGAAGCGCCCAGCCACTGATTTGTCATAAGGTTTTTTTGACTTGAGGCCAGATGACATTTTCACAGCCTGATCGACATCTCTTACTAACTGCTTGTTTACATGACAAAACTAGGGATTTTTTCAGTATCAACTCATGTAGTGGGAAAATGGAAATATTTGCACTTAATTGCATACCTCAGAAAAGTAGTTGTTTTAGAGCAGGGGTCGCCAACCTTTTGGACCTCAGGGACCACCAAACTCATAATTTTAAATCCCATAGACCACAGACCTTGGGAACATCCCCCAAAAAGTCTGCAGGAAAATTCCCCACCCTGTTTTCCTACTGATTTATTCTTTATTTGGGATCACAGGATACTGTCTCCAACTCGGTTCTAAGGGGGAGAGAGAGAGAGAGAGACTTTTGGCTTCATGCAAGGAAAGCAGCAGAAGCAGCAGAAATTTTTCTTTCTCACCCATAAACTCTGCCAGAAATGAGTCTTTGTAAGACTTGTTGTATCGGCGCAGCTTCTTGGAGCCAGATGCCTTGCAGGGTCCCAAAGACTCATTTCTGGCAGAGTATGGGGGAGAGAAAAAAAAGACTTGCTGCTTTCCTTGTGTGCAGCCAAAAGCAGAAGAAGCAGAAAGAAGCAGCCCAGTGGCCAGGCCAGGTCAGGCACATGGGGCAAGTAGGACAAGTTCCCCGCTCTGCCCTTTCCCCCCTCCCCTCACTACCTCATGTTGTTTCCAATGCAAGCGACAGAAGCCTTGTGTTCCTCTGGGCCGTGTGGTTGGTGCAGCCTTGAGTTCCCACGCAGCCTGGATCAATTGCTTTGGGGGTTGCATTTCTCTGTGGACCACCAAAATTTTCTCGTGGATCACCAGTGGTCCCTGCCCACTGGTTGGCAACCACTGTTTTAGAGTATCATATCAAACTTCATTAGACCTTCTGCTAAAGCTACTTTGTGACATATACGATGCCAGACTTCTCAGTCTGATGACCATTAGAGGCCATAGACTACATATGAGGAAGGCTGTAAGCAGGATTCCTAACATGTAGAATATGCTGTTTGTCTTACTGTAAGTCATTCAAGACAGGAAACTTGTTAATGCTTAAGATAGATATTAAGGACATATGGCCTTTCAGTAATAAATATTTCTTTGCATGAGTGTGCATAATAAATGGGAATCAAAACAGTTTCTGAGGAAGATGCATATATCAAAGTGTGCCATAATGTAATTTATTTAATTTCGCTTAGTGTAGTTTAAGGTACTGCAAATGTTTTACAGCTACAATCCCAGTATCTCTCACTATTAGCCATACTGACATGGGATGTTGGAAATTGTAATTTAGCAATCTCTGGATGGCCACAGATTGCTTTCATCAATGCTTTAAACTGAAATGAGTATCTGGCTTATCTGTGGTAAGTGAAACTCATTATCTGATATTTAAATTAGGAATCAGTAGTAAATATGCTCTTCCTAAATTTTCAGATAAAAACAATGCTTTCAAAAGAGTAAATTCCCCCTCTCCCTTCAAATCTTTAGTGTATAAACAATTCACAGTGTTGACGTTTTCTGCCCTGCTGTTCATGTATTGTTTTTCCCAAGAATATCTGTTTCTCATCTCATCAGATATCATGAATTTCATGGTGAAGTAATGTTTTAATTGTTTACAGTTGTACGGTGATCCCTGATGTCAACACGACCAATTGAGACTGAAGATGTATTTCCTGGACTGCTCACATGGAAAGCTTAACCAGTGAGGGGTCATATAATGAGCCCCATCTGGTTATTGAGAGCAAACAAAATTTATTCAGAGTACCTCTTCTTGAATAGGTGTAGACTTTCAATTTTTTGTGTGGTAATGTCTCTAGAACAATGCTTTCTATTCTCTTTTTGATGCTGAGAAATATTTTTGTAGTTTTCCATTATTTTCTTTTTACCGTCTGACAATGAAATATGACAATTATGTATGTTCTTTGGAATGGTCTGTCCTTCCAACCTCATTTGTAGAAGTTCTCTTTGTTATGTCTTTTGATAGTTTTCCAGTTTCCCTCAGCTGTTGATACCTTTGTCCGATGAATGGAAGGTACTGTTTCAGTTGTTTAAAAATTGTAATTCAACAGATTCATGTCTTGAGTTATGTTTGCTTTTGATTTTATATATTGATTCAATAGGGCTGCCCTTTCTTTCCCATGATGTTGGATCCCATATATTTATTTAGAGGAATCCATAATTGCTTAGAGTGGATTTAGGGAAGGTGCTGAAGAAGAGAGGTGAGATCTGTTCTACTGTCAGATGATGCTCCCACCTGCGGATAAACTCTGCAAATAAAATTCTTCCAGTGCTTTAAGAACACAAAATAGGTGATGGGTGACTTAGCAGGTACTAAATTGTTCATTAAATTTATTAAGTGTTTTATATTAAAATAATTGTGTGTGTGTGAATACACCCATATACAGATGCACATCCAAAAACAATAGCAAACTATTGACTCTAAAATGCCCCAAATATTCTAAGTTTTTTTTAAACAAATTTTATTAATTTTCAAAGACAATACACAAACAAACAAAACATAAAACATAAAAACATAAGATATCTTTTGTGAAAACTGCTTATTGGGTTTTAACAAAACAAATAAAATATCTTATTTGAGTACAGCATAGTTCCAGGTTATCACATTTCCATACAGACACAATTTCATATGCATATTCATCTTATGTATTCAACTTCATATCTTATTACTCTTTTTCCAACTTCTCACTATTTCTCCCTTTACTTAATTTTCTTTTATGGTTATCTCATTTTCTTCTTATTCAATTGTATTTCTTTTGCCTAAATTTCTATATCTTTTTATTCATTATACTTATACTTTCGTCTGTCTTGTTTACAATTTCATATGTTCTTTTCCAACATTCTTCCATAATTTTATTAATTTTCAATAAACAAACATAGACAAACAAAACACAAAACATAAAAACATAAAACTTCCTTTTGG
Organism: Pseudonaja textilis; assembly: GCF_049901715.1. Classification (NCBI taxonomy): domain Eukaryota; kingdom Metazoa; phylum Chordata; class Lepidosauria; order Squamata; family Elapidae; genus Pseudonaja; species Pseudonaja textilis. Next base: position 40,683,058 of record NC_141990.1, on the reverse strand, counting down.
AAAGCGGCTTAGCCTCGGGTTACATCTTTTTGTACAGACATAGATCAAATTCATGCTCACCTTATATACCATTTCATATCTTATTTAATTCTATAATTTCTATATGTCTTCTCCCGTCTTTTCACTCTCTTAATTCTATTTTATTTATTTCATCTCAATTTAAATCATTTTACTTGTATCTTTTGTCCATTCTTTTTCAATTATCTATTTATCTTTTCTCTTTAATACAAAAATTTCTCCTGTAATCACTGGTTGAAGTGTGATGCCTTTCTATCTTTCCCCTAAATTTAACACTTAAAATAATATATAATTCCCATTCTGATTCTGCTTAGTACATTCTACGTACTACATTTTAAAATAAGAAAATAATAAGTTTATAATATAGTTCCATAGCAAATTAAACTCTATCATTAAGTCTTAGACATTTTACACATTCCCTTTAATATTTTATTAACTCATATAATATTCCAATTTTCTAACTCTATTTCAAATACAAATACTACAATACAATCTAATCTTACTTTTGCAGAATCTCTTTTTTAATTATATTTTACCCTTTGTCTCTGAAAAAAACCTGTTTTTTGACATCTTGTTTCAAGCTTTTGTAACTTCTCTTCCCTTTTTCCCTTCCTTTCTTGTCGAATCTAACCTTTTTACCCCCCATCTCTTAATCTCCACCCACTTAGTTTCCCCTCTCTGTTGTATTCCTCTTTTCTGTTGCTTTCTGACATTGTATCGATTTTTCACCTTATTTTTCCCTTTCTTGGTTGTTTTTTTAAATCTTGAATTCTCCATTCTCTTTCCCCTCTTTCCCTTTTCTTCCTCAACTAAAATTGTTCATTAAAGATGGCTTCTTCTTCTTCATCCCAGCCTTCTTGTTGTAATTCCTGGTAGGTAGAAATCACCATTTCTAAGTGAAAGTGAAGGGAAAAACAGATCCAGAAGAGCCCTTGCCTTCTTGTTCCTCTTCTTTTAGCTTTTTGAATTCCATTTTCAATTCTTCAACAGATAATGCCATTGTGAGATTTTTTTTTAAACAACCCAAATGTTTTTAGTCTTTCAAAAAATAGTTTCCAAAAGTCCCAAAGTCACCAAGCAATCCAAATCAATACAAACTGTTTCATTTAGCATTTTCTTCTTTTTATACTTTCTCTTCCTGGGGTAGAATTGAATTCCAAAGTTCCAAAGTGTATTTTTTAGAAGTTTTATTGCAGTTTATCTCTGAGTTTATAAGCTCCAAGCAGTCTCCTCCAGCAAAGTCTTAATATAAATTCTTTACCCCTCCCTTCCCACTTATAGCAAAAAGATTTTAATTTTTAATTCCAATGTTTAGAAATCTTTAAAGTCCCCTTGGCTTTAATTTTCAAATTTAATTACCTTCTGTTGCCAAAGTGGGTTTTTCCAATTTCCATCTGCTATCTCCATAGGGAAGGAGAGTGAGAAAAAACAAACTTTCTTTTTTCACTTTCATTCGCCACTTTTTACGATCATCTTAGGGAACAATGTATCTTTAAGAAAGTTGAATTTCCAGGGTATTTAGATGTTACTTCTTGTCCCGGTTCAGCCAAAAACTTTCAGTTTCTCAGCTTCCTCCTGCACATTCTTGTCCGGCTGAAAGCTTCTTTGTGGCGGCCATTGCTGACCGCTGCTCCACCGCCTTTGGAAAAGGGAGTTAAGTCAGCTGAGGAGGGGGGTTGCGATTCCCTCGGACCCCCGCCCGGATCTCCCCTACCTTCAGTCACCTCCACGGGGTAACCATAGCCTCCAAATCCATCTGGATCGGGGGCACTCCAGCAGCGAGCGCAGCAGGAACCGCGTATGATCGCGGATTCCGGCCGCCGCCGAAGCCTTGCAAACCGGAAGTCCCCCAAATATTCTAAGTTTTTAGATTGAAGAAAATTAGAAAATAAAGAATATGAAGCTGAATTTATTTTTTTTCTTTAATGTTTAATGAAATCAATTAATGACTAATATAATTTATAAATGGAAACTATTGTGTTCACAGATTCCAACTTTGCTCAATTATGCATCTGTATTGTATTCTATTTAGTTTGAACGTTGTAAAATGCTTTAGGACCGCTTTGCAGAAGATTTTTAAAACAAGAGAAATCACGTACTTCATGCTTTATTTGCTTTGTAAATGTTATTGCAACATCAGTTCAGAAGTTGTTATGAAAAGATGTAAGAATATAAATCCATACCACTGACCAGCTTTTCATCCGAAGTTTTGGATGCAGAAGTTTGGGGCTGTGAATGAAATGTGAGTGGGTGGATAAATACATGCATGTATACACATGTACGCACAAAAGTTCATTTTGTTGCTAGCTCATCCGCCTTATGGGTTGAAATATTCAAGGCTCTGTGGAGCAAAAAATAGCCACTTGTACATACACTTGCCGGTCAAGGATTCCTTATTTTATTCTGCAGCTGACTAGCTCCTATTTCTAGGAAGTGGGTGGAAAATGCCACTCTTTAGCGGACATAGCATTCTCCCATCAATTCCTAGCAAAAGCAGGGTTTTTTTTCTATTAACAAAATAGAGTAGAATTAAGGATTTTTTTAAAAGACTTTCTTGATTGTATAAGGAAACATAGTAATATATTTGGAGATGGTAGAAAAAAATTAAAACTCTGCAGTGGTCCACACAGGGAAAACAACTTCAAAACTATAGTTGGGTATTAGTTTTTGGGGAACCAAGCAATATATCACAAACTAATAAAATGGTTCTCTAAAATTCTTCAGCAGACTAGTTGCTAGCAATAACACTTGGTCTTATATACCACTTTACAGCCCTCTCTAAGCGATTTACAGAATCAGCATATTGCCCCCAACAATCTGGGTCCTCATTTTACTGACCTTGGAAGGATGGAAGGCTGAGTCAACCTTGAGCCAGTAAGGCTTGACCTGCCAGCATCCAGCAATCAGCAGCAGAAGCCTGCAGTACTGCATTTCTAACCACTGTGCCACTTAATACTCAACAAATGTAGAGAGAAGGAAGAAAAAGACAGGGAGGAAAATAAAAATATGCAAGGGTTGGGCTAGATGTTGTGCCTGTGATGTCTATATTTTAGATTGCATCTCAAAATTCAGATTGCAGACTGATGCATTTTTAGGAGGTTGTGTTCAAATTTTTGGAAATGCTTTCAGATAAGATTTTATTGTGCAATTACCCTGTTACTTTTCCCAAATTTTATAATTTGGGGTATGGTAAGCTTCCATTTGTCTAAATACTTGTCCACTCCTTCCTCCTTGATATTTTTTTGCAGAAAGATCTGTTAGCAGGAAAAAGAATAAATGTGCAAAATATATTGAGTACTTATGGGTTAGGAAAACTCCCATTTAAAAATGCCCTGGAGCCAGGAATCAGTCAACTCACGAATGCTAGTCTTATTGTTTTCATAAGTAGTTTTTATTAATTTGAAAAGCATTTTCTTGATAAGCTATAAAGTCAGAAACACTTAAAAGATTTGTCAACGTGAAGTCAGTGGAAAACGTGGAATTTTTAAAAGACATACATCAGCTAGTAGATTAGAGTATGCATTGTGTGTTTTCATCACAGGGGCGGCAACATGCCAATGAGATATTAACTTGTGTGATCTGCTCTAGGAAATTTTGGGTTCAGTAAAATCAAGTGATCAAGAAGGACATTTTGTAAACTAGAAAAGATTAATCAGGAATTATTTAGTGCACGTGAAGATGCAGTACCTGTGGCTGCACAATTAAGCCTCTAAACCCACTTACAGGAGGTTGAATGTAAGCTACTTCTACAGGATTCCAGCTCAAGCGCATGTGTTCAATACACAGACCACAGAAGTTAGTTTAGGGAATCCCCTATGCTTAGGAAATAAAGTACTTACATGACCACAGTGTTCTTGGGCTGACTAACTTATGCAGGAGGTTGGTTTGGAAGCCCAAACTATGGCTCAAAAGTTACCAAATACCACTAGTATGAACCAGATTTTGGTGTGATACCTGAATTAATTTTTTTATTAGAAGATTAGAGAGCAGGCATGCACACACACGGGAAAAGGACATTGATAAATTAAAAATAATTGCAGTTCGCAAAGAAATAACTGTTTGGTGGCTAGCAGAGTAGCAGCAGAGATGGAGCTAGTGGTGTCAGTGAGGCATTGGAAGTGCCCAGCTGTGGGTTTTTTGGGTAGTGATTCCTTCCTGACAATAGTGACATTTGGCAGTGATGAATTTAGAGAATGCAACAGGCTGGCCAAGCTCTATGCAGGCTTCATATTCTGCCGTACTTACTCCATGGCTCTCAAAAGGAAAATAAATCACCCCAATAATTAAAAATTACAATGATCTTATGTTAACTTGCATAAGCCAGAGCTTTCTTTGTCCCAAATTGTTTAATGTTGGTGTGTTGTGCGTGTTATTTTTGTAAGCATGTATGTTGAGATTATTACAGTCCATTCTCTTTTTTAGACTTGCCATAGTCTCCAACTTTGTCTTTATTTGAGTTGCAGCTTTAAAGATTTTGTGTTCATTGTGTTTTATAGAAGATTATATACTCTTTATTCTCTTTATAATAAAGCAAGCCATGCTCTGGCTTTTCTGCAACACCATCAAAAAGCAACTTTAAAGCACTGAACTTCAGAATACGATAAAAGAGAGGAGTTGGATGAATAAAAGAGAGGAGTTGGATGAATCATCTTCTGAAGAATTTTGCAGGTCCTCATTAGTGAGTTATGCTGTGGAAAGAGATTATAATGTGGATCCAGGGCTGGGACTGTACCTCTCTTAAGCCGGCAACCTTGAGTATAGAGGAGTGTTTCCTTGTACCATTTTTAGCAGTACTAATGGTTACCCTTCAGCACAGGCTGGCTGGCTTTTTTCACTAGCTTTGACCAATTGCTATTTTTGGTTCGATTTCTAAAAACAGATGGTTTTGATTGAGAACCTTTGCTTCCTGCAATTCTAAGCAATAGATGGTTGGCAGTTCAGCAGTTACAAAATCTAGAGAAGTTTCTCAAGAGCGTGAAGCCTTGTGTAATATTTGATAACATTTGCCCAACCCGTTGTGTTGATACTTTGACTTTTTGAAGGCATTACCATAGTATAAAATAATACATTTAGAACATTGAAAGAAACAGGAGGGAAAAGGAGAGATTTTTATCATTTGGTACGGATTGGAAGGGGATGGGAACAAGATTGTAACCAATTTATTCATTCTTTTACACAGGTTTTTAATTTTATCACCACCCATCCTTTTTAGAGAATCTGACCATTCTGTAATGACTCATGGAATGATAATTCTGTCAGCTGATTGTTACAACCTGGAATAGTGAAAAGGTTTTTCTCTGTGCTGTTTCTTCTTCGTGCTGTGGAAGTCTTGGATAATTAGACATATGCCAAGACCCTACTTCTCCAGGGAAGCCACTGTCAATCCCTAGATTATCCTAGCTATATATGCCTTCCATTTTACAGAGTTTGTCTGTCGTCTCTTCTAAGTAGGCAAGTAGAAGGTTTATGGAACATATTTTATCAAACCATTCTATCTGAACCTGAAACTAACATAATCTCTGTTTTCTTTTCCTTATATTCTATCTGTCCTGAAATATATTTTAGGACCTATAGAACTGTATTTCATACTGCAGAATTTCTGGAAATTATAATTCCAATGCATCTGAAATTTGTAAAATTGGGGGAAAATAGAGTAAGAAATATCATTCAGACATTTTCCTAATCATCCTAATTATTAAGAATTGTATTACAATACTGTAATATAAAATAAAAGCAGAAACCTAAGAACAGAAAGAAAGAAAAAAAATGGAATTATAGAATTGATGCCTAACAATGAAGGGTATCTTTAACATCTCTTAGTTTAGTTGCTTTTTTCCACATTAAGCAACATAATTCATTTTAGCATACATAAGAACTCTTAAAAGACCTTAGGAAAAGGATGTGTATGTATGTGCATCTATCTATTTGAATATTAATAAATTATTTTTTCTATGTTTTATGACCATCCTTCCATATTAAGAATGAAGGCCCCCACTGTAGTAGTGATAACACAATCATCTAAGCATAGCTAAATTAATTGCTATAGTGACCCAAATGAATAAATAGCTTTAGCTGTTACACAGGGGAGTCTCCCTTTGAAAAATGTCTAATGAGAATGGAGACAGAGATACAAAGGCAGTGAAAGCTGTTGGGAAACACACATATACAGGCTTTTGGGGGGTGAGTGGGGGGCCTTCAAAGCAGTGTCGACTCATGGTGATTGCTTGGACAAGTAGCTGCAGTTTTCTTGGCAAGATTTTCAGAAGTGGTTTGCCTGCTTCCTAGTGGCTTCCTAGGGCTTCCTAGAATTACTGGCCCAAAGTCACCCAACTGGCCTGGTGCCTTAACCATTACACCAAACTGACTCTACATGGCGGGGGAGAGAGAGAGAGAGAGAGGACTTAGGACATTGGGACATTTCTATGGCATATATCAGTTCAATTCCTGAAACAAAATTTAAGAAGTATAAAATTCATGAAGAATTTCAGATTAATCAGATTTTGGAAATGTCCTAGGTCACTATCTGACTTGTTGCTATCATTTTGAAAATGTGACTTTTTAAACTAGGTGCAGAAACCAGTCTTACAATGAAACTATTAAAGCATGGAGCGTAAAAGTTCTGAGGGGTCCTTGCTGCTCTCTGAGCTTGGTTGTTTTCCTGTAGACGTTTCCTTACCCAAACTTATACTAAATAGTTTGGATATGAAACATCTTCAAGAAAACAACCAAACTCAAAAAATACCAACCAAACTCAGAGTACCATTTTAGCCCTGAGCTACAAATATCCTCCTTTATCAGTTAAAGGGTCTCTTTTAATTGCCAAGTTGTCATGATATTCTGGCAAATTGTCTTCCAAGTCTCAGCATGAGATGTTTGCCCTTTTCTGATATATACAGAGAAAATAATTAATTCTATCTTTTTTTAAAAAAAAATCTTTAAGTAGTATATTTAGTGGCTATAAGATTATTTGAAGCCCTATGATGCTGTGTGTCTTTTGTCTGAGCTAACATTTGAAGTTGCAAGCCAGCTTTTAAAAGGAAACATTTTAAAGCACGTACTTAAAGGCAAAAGTATATATAGATTAAACTACAATTAGGTGTTCCAGCTTAAGCATTTCCTGGGTTCTTTGTTACTTCCTTCTCAGCAAGTGGCAACAACTGGCTGACTATATCTAGGAAGCTAAGCAAGGTTTGGCTAGGAGAGTATTTGGATGAGAGAATTCTAACTATAATATACTAGAGCTGTTGATCCGACTGGAAAGATAGGTAAAAATAAACATCCTGGAGGCCAGCAATATAAAATTACTTCTGTGCATTATTTTTAAAATAATTATGTAGAACTGTCCATAAAATAGCCAAAAAAATACAGCCTGAAGGACACATAACTGAGTTTTTCAGATTTCCTGTTGTCTGAAAATTCAGAAATAATTTGGGTACTATAGGCACTATATGTTACCAAATTTTCTCCAATTTCCATTTAATGATGATGTTGATATATAAATGTTGATATATAAGAATTAAAACATGAAATAAACTTTATGTTCAAATTCTTTATCTCCAGTACTTTTTATGCTTCCTATTCCTTTCTATGTGGATCTTGCTGTGGACATGTTTTCATGTAACTTGACAGGTACAATCCAAAGAAAGTAGGGCAATTGCTTCAGTCCTCTTTTCTGTTTACTAAGATGAACATAGAGGAGGGTAGCCCAGTTTTCATCGGATGACAGCCCACAGAGATTATTGCATGATACATCAATGGAGCAGTTTTACTTGTCTTTTTGTAGCTTTTAATTTATAGTATTACTAAACAATTTGTTTTCTTGCACAAAATAAGAAAAAAAAACCTGGAATTTATTTCGCTATCCCAGGACAGTATTAAGTGAAAGATATCTACCCCACATATTTTCAGGGTGTCCTGCAGTGCACCTCAGTCCTTTCTCCAATTCTTCAGCCTTTTCTTTCTTCTGCACCATTTAAGGATGGTCTGATATATTCTAGTAATTTTCCTCAAGGAAGAACAGAGGTAGATTAGATGTTGAAGGTAATATATTCCACAGTTGCTTCCTTATGGAATACTTCTTGTTCTACTTAGAAGAATGGAATTGAGTAATTTATCATCTTTCTCTTATGAATTTATTTTGAAAAAAAAGATGAATAAAGTATGGGGGAATATGGGAGGGTAGGTTCCAACAGAGAAACACCATCATTTTGGGTTTGATATAGGATGAATTAAATGTAAATGCTTCATCTTCAAACAGCCCAGTGTAGTACTGCCATGTGATGTTCGACTTGGGTTGTAGTGATTGGACTAGAGGAAATTAAGCAATGATGGGTTTTTTTTCATATTGTGTGATTTAAAAAAAGAATGCTGTGGATTGGAATGAAACTTTCTACTTCAAAGCACATGCTTTATCAGCGTCCTTTGCCAGTTTAGGATTTCCATACTTCCTCCACAGAATTACTAAATTGTTCCATAGAATTATGCTTTTAGATATCCAATGCCATTGAGAAAATTCAGTACAAATCAGACTACATGCTAATTTCTAGAATTGATTTTTAAAACAACTTCCCTATATCGGAGCCCAGTTTAATTTTTTCCCTGAGAAAGAACAGGGGCATAGATTGAAATTCACTGAGCGGTTTGTCATCCTTTCTGTAGGCTCTCTTTGACTCTCAGTTATTGATTGTAGAGTTTCTGGCTGAGGATAATTTTCTAGGACAGGGGTGTCAAACTCAAGGCCCGCAGGCCGGATCCAGCCCACAGGATGCTTAGATTTGACCCGCGGGACCACCCTGGAAACAGCAAAGGACTGGCCCACGGTGTTTCTGCCAGCAAAATTGGAGCTTGGGAGGACTGCATGCAGCCGTACCAGGCTTTTTTGGCCGCGACAGCCTCTTACAGCCCTCTGCCAGCAAAAATGGAGCTTTGGGCACGTGTTTTCTCAGTTAGACTTGAGTATATTCTTGAACTAGAAGCTTGAATGACTTCTCTCACAGCTCTTTTATTCTCCTTTTCTTTTCTCCTTTTCTCTTATTTTAATACAGGTAGTCTTCAACTTATGGCCACAAGATTTCTGTTACTCAGTGAGACAATTGTTAAATGAGTTTTCCCCATTTTATGAATTTTTTTTGATGACCATCTCCTCTGAAGGGATGGTAGACAATTTCCAAATTTGTACATAGCTTATTCTAGCTGCCGTTATAATGTCTAAAATTAAATATTGGTATTTTTTTTTCCATTTTTGAATCTATCATACCCAGCAAGAAGGTTTCGGGTTCAAGTTTTACTTCTTGTTTAGTTATATTTAAAATCCAATTTTTGGTATTTTTCCAAAACTTTTGCGCAAATGGACAGGTCCACCACATATGGGAATATGTTCCCTGGATGCAGTTACACTTCCAGCAGTTTAGGGAGAGGTTTCGGAACATCTTAGCCAGTCTCGCTGGTGGCAAATGCCAACGGTACACCATTTTATAGAGGTTCTCTTTATACAAGGCTGACAGGTTAATTTGTAGTTTGTTTTTCAAATAAGTTCCCACTTGTCTAATTTAATACTGTGGCCCACATTTTTATTATCTTTCTTGCCACAGTTGTAAAATGAATCACTTACAGTTGTTAAGTTAATAACACAGTTGTAAAGTGAATCTGGCTTCTCCATTGATTTTGCTTGTCAGGTCACAAAAAATGTGATGATGTAGCCATCATAAATATGAAACTGTTGCCAAGCATCTGAATTTTGATCATGTGACCATTGGGATGCTGCAAAAGGTCATAGACATGGAAAAATGGTTATATGTCACTTTTTTCAGTGCTGTTGTAACTTTGAACAATCACTAAATGAATTGTTGTAAGTTGAGGACTACTGGTATCCCGTTTCCTTGCAGAAGAGTGGCTCCATCACCAGAATTACTTTACCATCCTTTTTCATCCTTTTCAGTTCTGAAATATGCTTTTAGAGATACAGTAATTGGGGTTGTATACAGGTCTCTACGTATAGTAGTCTCAATAAAAATTTGATTATCTGCCCTTTCATGAATAAAGTCATAATAAATGATATGAAATGGTTTAAGGAAGAGAGGGAAGGCAGGAAAGAATAAATAATGCAAAAGGAGAAAGATTAATATAATTTTCTTTAGTACATTTGATAGAGATCGTTAATTTGTATTATTGTGGACTGTAAAAAGCTTGCCTGTGATCTCAGGAGAGTGTGCACAGACTTATGAGAATCTCTGATTTCACGGGATTTGAGGTGACCGTCCATTTACAGAAGATTGTATGATAGCTTTTTGCCCAAACTCTTGGATTAACCTCATGTGCAGAGCAATCCATTATGGGTTGTGTGTAATTAGGCCATTGTGCCTTGGTTTAAAAAAAAGAATCTGACATAGTGTTCTTTGCAAAACAGCCACTGACTGATAACAGTTTTGCAGCTCTGCAGAAGTGCCCCCAGACCTATTTTGAGTACTGAAAATGAAATTTTCTGTTTGCAGATCTTATGTTCTGCCATATAGGTTACATCTCTCATAAAAAGATATACTTTTCATTGTCATGGGAAGTGCTCTGTGTTTAATTGTTCAGTACAAAATTCCTAACTCCCAAGCATTTTTTCAGTGATAATTTCTTTGGTTCTAAAGATAATTTTTCAGATAAGGCACCAACATTGTTTTTGCTTAATAGAAAACAATGCACAAATTTATTACTTGGTGAGAGGTATGTACATATTTTAAAAAAGGGTATAGATACTGCATTGCCTAATATAGTTTGTCATATTTTGAAAGACTAACATTGCTTTTTAAAAAGGAGCTAGGTCAATATAAGGAGAATAGATATATTAGTAGCTATTGAGAGCTAAGTCAAAATTCTGTTGAGCCATGTACCTGTGAGTATCAAATGAGTAAACAGATTAGATGTTCTTGTCGTACCCGTTAGCATTCCACTGTGCAACCAAAAACTGATTGTTGGTTTTGATACCTTTTTGGTTTAATTCTTTTTTTTTCTCATCTGCTTTTGGAATGACACCTTTTTTATTTTATTTTATTTTTTACAATCATACATTTAAAACATTTAAAAAACAAACGAACATATAAACAGATATATATACATATATACATATATACATTTTGCAGCGAAAGTTGAGCAATGGTTACACATTTTTTAACAGTGATGTGATCTACCTTGTTTCAATACCTTCTTCGTTCTTTCAGTGTTTTAGTTTCACAAAATGCTTTATGATTAAACGCACGTCTTCAATAACTTTATAACTTATCCAGTTTTCAAATATTGCCTTTTCTTTAACCATTCACACCAACAATTCCATGTTTTATAGTAATCACTATCTTGGTTATTTTTTAGTAGTTTAGTTAGGCTATCCATCTCTGCGCACCCGTGAATTTTTTTTGATGACCATCTCCTCTGAAGGGATGGTAGACAATTTCCAATTTTGTACATAGCTTATTCTAGCTGCCGTTATAATGTCTAAAATTAAATATTGGTTTTTTTTTTTCCATTTTTGAATCTATCATACCCAGCAAGAAGGTTTCGGGTTCAAGTTTTACTTCTTGTTTAGTTATATTTAAAATCCAATTTTTGGTATTTTTCCAAAACTTTTGCGCAAATGGACAGGTCCACCACATATGGGAATATGTTCCCTGGATGCAGTTACACTTCCAGCAGTTTAGGGAGAGGTTTCGGAACATCTTAGCCAGTCTCGCTGGTGGCAAATGCCAACGGTACACCATTTTATAGAGGTTCTCTTTATACAAGGCTGACAGGTTAATTTGTAGTTTGTTTTCCAAATAAGTTCCCACTTGTCTAATTTAATACTGTGGCCCACATTTTTTCCCCAAATTATCATACACTCCTTTGACTGTTTCTTCTTTTAGTTTATAATCAATAGATATTTATATATTTTACTAATCATCTTCCTTTCCTCTCCTTGCCAAATTTTATCTAATTCTTGATAGGTCATGTTAAAGCCAAATTGTTCTTTATCTTTTTTGTAATGCGATTGTACATGCGCATAGGGCCACCATGGTATTTCTTTTCCTAGAATTTGTATTTGATTCCTAGCCTTTAACTCTCCGTTTTGATGTAATAAATCTTTATATCTTACAATATTATCAAAATCTAAAGCATTTGGATGTGTAACTGCCTCCATAGTAGATAACCACAGTGGGACCTTGCAGTAATGTACTTTTTTATCTTTTCCCAAATATTTAGTAGCACATTCCTTATATAATGGCTTTGAAAGTGGTGTATACTCTTTCCATCCCACATAAATGTGTGCCATCCAAGTTGGAGATCAAAACTCTCTAGTGTTAAGATCCTTTTGTTTACCAAATTAACCCAGTCTTTAAGCCAAGTTGCTATCACAGCATAGTAATATATTTCAAAGTCTGAAAGACCAAAGCCTCCTTTCTTTCTATCATCTTGTAATAATTTATATTTTATTCTGGGTTTTTTCCCTTGCCATATAAATTTGGATATATGTTTATTTAGTTCTTCAAAAAAGCTTTTTCCCAACTTGATTGGCACCGTCTGAAATAGGAACAACAATTTTGGCAGAACATTCATTTTTACTATTGCAATATGGTCTAAGAGAGATATTTGTAGTTTAGCCGAATTATCTAAGTCTTTAAATATTTCGATTGTTAATTTATTGTAATTATCTTTTTTAATTGATGAGCACCTAGCTGTCAGCCATATCCCCAAATATTTTACTTTATTTACCACCTGTATCCCTAATTTTTTGTTCTTCCTTTTGTTCATTTGTACAGTTTTTTGTTATCACTTTTGTTTTTTCTTTATTAATTTTTAACCCTGTCACCTTTCCATATTGTTCTATTTCTTTCATCAAAATAGGTGTTGTTTCCAGGGGATCTTCCACTATAAAGGCCATATCATCAGCAAATGCTTGAAGTTTGTACTCCTCTTTTTTAACTTTTAACCCCCTGATCTCTTGGTTTTGTCAGATTTGTACCAATAGTGTCTCTTCTGCTAATATATAAAGTAGGGGAGCCAAGGGACATCCTTGTCTTACACCTTTGTTTATCCTTATATTATCTGTATTTTCCCCATTTATTAATATTTTTGAGGTTTGGATATTATATATTGTTTTAATGAATCCTGAATGACACCTTTTAAGACAGTGAAAAATACACTGACTCAATCTACTTTTCAAAGCATGTTATAAAATGGAGAAAATTAAAATGAATATGGAAATATCCTTCACCTGTAGGTGAAGATTGCTTTGTTTGAATAGACTAGGTATAATAAAATACTTTGCATGTTGAAAATTAACATGTCAGCCAAGAAGCCACTTTCTCTCCCTGGCATATTAATTTGTTGCACAACATAAAGATTTTGCACGATCTCCATAGAAGTATACCAATTCTTCCATGCTTCCTGAAGCAATCAATTTAGTACAAATGGAGCCATTTTCAAAATAATGATATGTACAAGTAGAGAGGGACCAATACATATCCTGTTACATAGAGAGCTTAGTTTATTCTCAACTGGCGTTATGTCTGCTGCTGGCATTGCCTTTTTTCACTGGAAAATGAACTAAGCTCCAGATGGTTCCAGTAAACATCATGTCTTGAACAATAGATGAATAGCTTTCATCCTCTTTTCTATTGTAGGAGTATTTGACAATTCAATTTAAGGTCCAAATACTATATAAAGTATTTTGGTACTGGCCACAAGGATTAACCTTAATTAGACAATAATAAATTGTTTGCAGTAAATGCGTAGGATGACAACTAAGTCTGCACACTTTCTGTTAAATAGGATTCTTAGTCCATAAATTGTTATTTTTAATGAATTCAGTAATGTGTCTACAGTTTTGGTATTTATGTTGCTATAGTTGTTGATTATAATTGTAATTATACCAATTTTGTCTCTTGCATATCTTTGATTGTGAGCTGATAGGAAGGAGAATATGTGCATTCCACACTATCCAGGTCTACCGTAGAACATCTGAAAGAGGAGCCCAGAGTGGTCCTTTCTGAGTTGAGACACAGGAAATACCTATTTGAAATACCTGCAATTTTAACAGATGCCAATTTGTTTTTCCAGAATGTGCTGCAAACTGACTTGCCCTTAACATTGAAATCCATACTGTTTAAAATGTTGCAGTGCAGTCAGTAACAAAAGCCAACCAGAAATAAGCAGAGAAACTACAAAAAAAAAAAAGTCCTGCATCCTTCTTCAGACCTCACTTAAAGTTATGGTGCATTTAACAAGTCAGTAACAAACTGGCTTTAGTCTGAAGCTTGCTTCCCTAAAACAAACAATGGTTTATTTACTAAACCCATGTACATATCATGCCAAAGCAAAGCTTAAATCACATTATGATTTAGTTTAAAGTATCTATTCAGTCATATTTTTCAAATAATTAATGCATATGTAAAGGGTATCAGCCTTTGTCATGTTTACATTTACTATCAAGGTATCCCCTTTGACTTGTGTAAATAGTAGATTTTTGAATAATTGATAAAGTGATAAAATATTGTAAAGTCTACATATCAGCCTTCCCCAACCTTCTGTTGTCCAAATGTGTTGAAACAATCCCAGCATAGCTATGGTGCTCTGTGTATTATTGGAATTGAATTCTAGTACAAGAGAGAAAGCAAGTGTAGCGTGTATCTTGAGAAATGAGGTCCTTTTTACAAGACTTTCAGTTCCTTAAATATGACTTTATCTTCAATCTAACAACAGTTTGAGTGTATTATTGGAATTGAATTCCAGGACAGGAAAGAAGGCAGCTTTAGCGTGTATCTTGAGAAATGAGGTCCTTTTTACAAGACTTTCAGTTCCTTAAATATGACTTTATCTTCAATCTAACAACAGTTTGAAGACAGTACTTTCTGAAAACAGATTTAATTTGCAATTATGGAGTTACTTTCAGATTTTGCTGTGGTTTCCATCCAGAAAAGATCATGTTTTCCTGGGTATGAGACAAGAAAACAGAAAGCTAGTCTTAAAAACCTTAAAGATTACAATGTCCCAGGTGGCTTTTTTGTCAGATCAGAGGTTCACTGTCTTTTGTACATGAAAATTGTGCTTTTTGGTTGTTCGTGGCTAGTAGTCTCCATGAAATGGATGTTTAAAATGCTACGTGCTTTCAGCACACCCAATAACTGTAAATTTTATAGGTTGATTGTATTGTATGAATTTTTGTTTTGTGTGAAATCTGTTTTAGTTAACTGTCTCATTGGATAATCTTGAAAGTACTGTATTTTGAAAGGAAGAATATATTCTTATCAGCTACATATTTTACATCTTTTTGTTTTCAGTGACTTTTTTAAAAACAAAAACAAATATAAAAAAACATATAAAGTTTTTCTTTAAAACATATTCCATTCTAGCTAAATATAATTACAGGTCTTCATTACTCTTACATTACTCTATTTTTATTTCTTTTAAGCTAGGACATCCAAAATTGAGATTCAGTAATGATGCATTGGCAATTTTAGTTCAAGATGTATATGTTTCAAAGACTGGGAGCAGAGACCCTCTCTCTTCCTTATTAATTACTAATTAAAATACATAGTTATGGCAGTATGGTTTCTATTCCATAGTACTACTTCATTTGGGAAATACTCAAAAATGGAGGTATTCTTAAATATAGGTTTGTAAACAGTGAGATTCTCCAAGAATCTGTTTGGGGGCACTAGTCTTGATTCAATGAAAAATAATCTAGAATTAGGCTGTGCAAATAATGGACAACATCATATTATTTTGAGCAATTAACAAAAAAGGGATAGTGAAGAGTTCTCAAAGGATCTCTGCAAATTAGGCTTTAAATGTCAACTATCAGTGTGAGCGAGTGATACATATTAAGACAAAAAATCTTAACTTCACATATATGCTACTAGAGTAAGAACTACAAGTGACAGAACAGGGAAAGAACTTGGAGTTTATGATTGAGAGGTTTCAATAGAAGAGAATATATTTAGCTCAGGGTTGAACTGTGGTGGTCTTGCTGCTTCTGAGCTTGGTTGTTTGCTTAAAGCCATTCATTACCGAACTAAGTAACACCACATTGATGATGTTATCTAGTTGGGTAATGAAATGTCTGCATCTCAGATAGCACAGTAGAGAGGTTAACATACAGCTGCTGTATAAAAAAGAAATTCCATCCTTATGGAAGGAAGCAGAAATACATCTTGCAACATTTGTATTACTTCTCTAGTGCGGCAGAGAGGCAGTAATAGAAGCAACATGTGAAAGAAGTGAAGCCAGTGTTTGAGATACCATATGATTGAAATGTATAAGATTATGAATGGAGCTGAAAAAGTAGACAGGGATTAGTTTTTATCCCATATAATAAGAATATCCAATCCCTTGCAAGGAAGCTGCATAATGAAACATTCAAGATAGATATATGATATGACAGATATATGATATCAGAAATTCAAACAATTATCACAAGATGTTGTGGCTGCTAAAGTGAATTACTTCAAAGA
Organism: Pseudonaja textilis; assembly: GCF_049901715.1. Classification (NCBI taxonomy): domain Eukaryota; kingdom Metazoa; phylum Chordata; class Lepidosauria; order Squamata; family Elapidae; genus Pseudonaja; species Pseudonaja textilis. Next base: position 40,666,571 of record NC_141990.1, on the reverse strand, counting down.
GGAATTAGATAAAGTACAACTATTGGTTGTGACAGCTGTTTTAGGCTATTTCCAGGATCAGAGGCAGCAAGTCCTGGGTATCAACTGTTAAGAATATCGGGTCAGGGACCCATTGTGCTTGAGCTCTGTACGTGGACTTTCTATTGGCATCTAATTGGCCATTGTGGATAACGTTTGGTTTGATCCAGAAAAAAATGCTCTTTATTTATTTTGGTGAGGACCTCACCAAATAAACAAGCAGTTCAATTCACGGTTTTTGTAGTTGTTGTTCTTTTAGACACTCCACAAAAATATTAAAATCAAGCAACATTCACAGCTTGGCATAATGTCTTGAAAAATAAGATATACATATATATATTGTTTGCTATGTGTGAAATAATTCTTAAAAATATATCTATTATTCTATATATTGTAGAAGCCAACAGGGAAGGTAACTGATTTTTGTAGTAGTACTACCATCCAAATGGGCCAAAAGTAGGAGGAAAGGATAATCTGCAATATATTGGAAAAGGGTTTTAACGCTCAGTTTATTTAGCATGGAATACTAGGAATAGTGATTGCTTAAAAACACCAGCATGTGTATCCATTAGAAATGACTGTGATCAAAATGCAAGATTTTAGTAAAAAGTAATAATATATCTGTCTGTCTTCAGGAAGACTATGATCGCCTCAGACCGTTGTCATACCCCATGACTGATGTTTTCCTCATCTGTTTCTCTGTGGTAAATCCGGCTTCTTTCCAGAATGTGAAGGAGGAATGGGTACCAGAACTTAAAGAATATGCACCAAATGTACCTTATTTATTGGTTGGAACCCAGGTATGTGGCTCAAAATATCTGTCTCTCTATTTATCTATCTATCTCTATCTCTGCCTGCCTGCCTGCCTGCCTGTCCATCCATCCATCCAAAGTAGCAAGATATTTTTTTCTTCCTTTACAAAAGTACATGCATTGCTCATTTTTGCCTTTGAAATGTTATCAGAACCTTTAAAAATTACTGACATGTTCCTTCCTGTGATCTTTACCTCTCTAACTCTACTACTATCAGCTCTCAAACAGATTCCTAAGTTCTTCTGAGCTGTGCCCTTTCTAATTTTTTTTTTTGTGTCACAATGCCCTTCTCAGTATAGTGCCACTTTTCTTTTCCGCTGAACATTCTTTTCAAATCCATCCTTTCCCATGAAATCTTTGGCACTTACAATTCAGAAGAAGTCTAAATACCTATAATTTCCTCTTTGTAACATAAATGTAGCTTCTCCCTCTTTCCAGATCAAGCAACAGTTTCCTTACCCCTTGCACTCTCCAAGCATGTAGGCTTCCATTTCTAGTTTGCAACTAAAATTACAAGAAATGCATCCAAAGCAATCTAATTTTAGAGCCAGAAGGGACAACTGGGAGCCCTCTAGTCCTTCTGTGATTAACACCATTAGTTGTAAACAGACCTTGAAAGATTAACTATGGAACCCTCCCACTGAAGAGAGAAAACAAAACTGCATCTTAATCTGCTTTTGTTGCTCTTGTTAGGGAACCAAGTCCTTTGAGAATACCTCCATCCCTTTTGTCCTCTTTATGGATTTTTAAAACTTGTTTCAACATTTAAATTGAAAGCAAAGCTCTGTGTTTTGATGTGCTCTGCCTGTGAACCAAAAGGGTGTTTGCTCATAAACAATCAAGCAGCAATTATAGGATCCAAACAGCTGATTCAGACAAGCATGGGTATCACATGCTGCAGTTGAATGGAATGAAGAGTCTTGTGGTCACCAACGAGTCTCCTTTGCTGATAGATACATAGATACACATCTCTCTGTATCCTCTGGGTGAGAAGAATTGGTTCGCCCATTTTTACCCATGTGACACTGGCAGTCTGTGGCTCAGTGCCCAACATTGGTTTTCCAAATAGAAATGTGGGGGTACTCTGTTGGTAAGAATGTACCACCCTCCTTTTCAATCAACCCCCATATATGATTTCAGATATATATCAACCCCCAGATATGATTTCAGACCCTGCTTTTTTCTCCTACTTTTTATTTGCAACTTATGTATCTTATCATTTCCATCTTTTTTCATCTTGAAAAGTTAATCATAAAATTAATTCTGAATTTCAAGATAGAGCTACATGCAGTGGGCATATCATCGGTAATCCTATTCCCTAATTCCTGAAAATCAGGTAGACTTCATGCACTGAAAACAATGAGCAAATATTTTCATGTATTTACTGCCCTGCCATTGATGTTAGAAAGCTGGAAATCCCCAAATTCCTTTTCTGCACCAAGGAAATTTAAAATTGCTTGTATTCCTCATCCCCACCTATCCATTTTTCTCTGTGCAATATATCTAAATCAGGGCTGTCAAACTCCCGCTGTGGGCCAGATGCATCATGCGCTGGCCACGCCATTTCCAGTTTAATGGAGGGAGGAGTCCCGACATGTCACGTGACACTGCCGTGATGACATGAATTTGATACCCCTGATCTAAATGATTTCTATGAATGAGTTGGCTGCAAAGCCATCAGCTCACTCTTACCTTGAAAGACCTGCTTGAATCAGTAGTAGGGAGCTCACAAATATAGAAACAAGCTAGCTCCATAGAACTGCAGCAATTTTAAAGGGCAAGTTTTACTATGGCTTTGAATATGCCACAGTTGAGCCAGAAATAAATTGGCTTGGCTCTCAACACATGAATCCTTGAAGCCACAAGGTCCGTAATTTATTCTGAAGATACAAAGAGTATTTGTGTGTATGAAATAATACTTTCACAAGCACGAGTTTACCAGTAGTCATGCAGAGACACTTCCAAGCTCTCCCTCAAGATGATGTTCTGGAGACCTTGAAAATTTGGCTGTTTTCTCAGGTTCTGACTGAGATGGATGAAGACTTGCTGTAGGTGCATGATATATGTGTTGTGCCTTTGGCTGGAATTGACATTGCTTACGTTTTTAAAAATGTAATTTGTACATATGTTTTCCGTAGTTGGTGGTGCCTAAGTGAAATAAATCAATGAACAAATATACAACTACAAATGGGCTGGGGAACATTTAGCCTTTCTTTCAGCTACCAATTTTCTTCTGCACATTTGCTCCAAACATTTTCCTTAATTGATTTCTGGTCTCAGAATAAACAGAAGAAAATAAGTAAGAAGATAAAAGAATCCCTGCCTCTCATATTCAAATTATTGACTTAATCTGTGCTTAATCTTCTTGTATGCTGGGCTAAAATTTTGGGGAAATGCCTTTTGAGGGCATTCTGTGGAAATGTCATAGGGCCTTTTAATTTGCACAGTTCATTTGAACCAGAATGTACCTTACGGAAATAGGCTTGAGATTCCAGTTAAAGCAAAGGTTATAGATTGGATCAGCCTGAGTTAGTGTGATTAAATCTCACCAAGTTCAATATTAATCATGCCTAATTTAAACCCCAAGGTGCTGTGTGAGACATCAGCAGGCTACCTTGTATTTTCCTTTTTTGATAAAGTCTGTGATGTAAAATTTGATTTGTAACATGTAGAAGGAAGTGTACATATCTTCTGTAACGTTCCTAACAGATCGATCTTCGTGATGATCCTAAAACATTAGCAAGGCTAAATGACATGAAAGAAAAACCAATATGTATGGAGCAGGGCGTTAAATTAGCAAAAGAGGTAAGCTGGAGATTTAAGAGTTCAAATCTTCTTGGTATTACTGTATGTATATTATATTTCCGTTACCCCTTATTTTATCTTTCTGCATGAAAAGACTTGCAGGATCAGCCCAATCTACAGGTAATCCTTGACTTAAATCTATTCATTCAGCAACAGCTCAATGTTACAGTGGTGCTGAAGAAATCGGCTTATAACCAGTCCTCCAAGTTCCATTTGTTGCAGCATTCCTGTGGTCATGTGACTGCAACCCAGATGCTCAGGTGCCCAGCTGTCACAGTGTGCCATGTCATGTGATTGTCATTTGCAACCTTCCCTGTCATCTTCCCACAAGCAAAGTCAATGTGGAAGCTGCCAGGTAAGGTTGCATGTCACCTCAGTAAGTTACTCCTGCTGCTTTTTCTCCTGAGGAGCCCACTAAAGAGTACAAAATTCTACGGAACTTGCACTCCATAGCGCATCCACACATCATAGCTCCTCTCTACTACGTTATGCACCCCCCTACCCAGCACGCCTAACCTGGACCACCACGTGGCACATTCCCACCCACCCACCCCACTTAACAACTCAAACATCTTAAGGTTGCAATGGCTGTCAGGAATGCCATCATAACTCAAGGACTACCTGTACTTTGAAAGTTGCTGTTTCATGGCAACAAGAAAGTGTATCTCCATGTAAATCCCTTTGAATCCTTGGATATAGAGGACATAACAAAATGTCCGGAAACCAACCCACAAGCTTGGAGAACACCCTTCACCCTCATAGAGGACATAACGCTAACAAGTAAATAAAAATATAAAATCAGCAGACATTAGTATAGCCTTTTCAATGAAAAAAGATCAGTCAAAGAAAAAGGGAAACAGTTGCCCTTTAGTTCAATTATTTCCAGATAAACTGTATAACCACAATACTTCCCTAACCTAATGCCCTCCTGATATGTTATGCTACACATCACATTGATAACTGCAGACGACAAGGGCCATAAGGAAGCTGATGTGGAGGATTTGCATTTAAACGAATTACAAACACCGATTTTTCTGCACATGCTTCATTTTTCTTACATTAAATTATCCCTAAAATTTAATACTGCATTGCTCCACATTTTCCTCCATGTGTGACTTCTTTGCAGACTTCCTGCATTTCCAGCTGCCAGTACTGTTTGGCATGGGCAGCATGTGCTCCCAAAATTCTAGCTGTGCCCACAATCTCAGAGAATAAACTTCTAGCATTTCTCTGTTTTTCAAATGGACCAGTGCCACTGAAAACAATGAGCAAGTATTTTCATATTTCCTTTTTTTCAGTGAGAAGGACCAGCAAGAATGCAGACTTTTATACTACATTTAAAGGCAGCTGTGTAAGAATTAAGCGTATATAATCTTATCTGTTAATACAGCTATTTTTTGTGAATAATATATAGTATTAAATGCTAAGTAAGAGTTCATTTAGTATTTTTCAATAATTGAAAGATAACCTATTTCAATATAAGGCAGTGGAACACAGTGAGAATACATTTGAGAAAATTAAAATAATTATCTGACTTTTTTTAAATCTCCAAAGTATAATATTAATATCAGGTGTGATAATGTATTTAGCCATAGGAATTTGTCTGAAATATGGTAATCCCTGTTTGTGCATTAAATATTAGTACACTTCATTTGCTTAACCTCTTCCTAACGTGACTCAGATACAAATATACAGCCAAAAGTAAAACAAACTGAAAACTCCAGTGTATTTAATGGGGTTTTTTTCCCAAATCCTGAATGCAATGAAAAGAATTCTAAATCTGTCATCAAAAGACAAATTTCTTTTTCTGGAAAGTAGAGTGCTGGAATGTTTTTCTCAAGGTAAAGACAAATCAAAAACCAAACATTGATGTTTCAATAAAAATGAAAGCCCCTTGAGTTCACTAATAGAGTTTAGGGAAGATGCCCACTGTCTATGTAGCTATTAAATGCATTTGTTTTCTTGACAGATAGGAGCCTATTGCTATGTGGAATGCTCAGCTTTAACGCAGAAAGGATTGAAGACTGTTTTTGATGAAGCCATTATAGCCATTCTAACTCCAAAGAAACACACAATGAAAAAGAGAATAGGTTCAAGATGCATTAATTGCTGCCTGATCACATGAGCGCTGCTGGGACAATAGCCACATGTACTGTGAAACTTGTGACATGTGCAAATATACACTTCAAGACAGCAACACCTTATTAAGAAATCCACTGATTGACAGGGAAGCGGATTTTAGGAACTGGCATTTGGTGAAACCCAGAATGAGAGGGAGCAAACCACAAATATGTGAAGAAGTAAGCACCATCTACTGTGAAGATTTTATTCATATGGGAAGGAATGTACAATCTCTCAGGGGTAATGTAGTTTAGGATATACAACAAATGTATGATCACATTACCAGTGCATGTTGACCATGCCGTAAAAAAAAAAAAGAAGAGTAAAGCCCAACAATGCTCTGAAAAGATTTGGAAAGCCTTTTGCTTTGACCATAGCCCTGTGCAATCTTCATGGAATCTCACAATCAAAATGCCTTTCCTCCTTGCGCCAGTTATCTGCTTTTGTATGTAAGCTGCTTCCTATTCCAATATATCCACAAAGATGCAATAAGGAGACCGGCCATGTAGCCAAAGGTGGCTCCGAGTGAACAGGAAATGGGCCACACCTGAAAGAAGAAAATGCTGCATTAGAAGAAGAAAAGTATGAACTTCAATGAGCACAAGTTTTTGGTATAACTGAAAGACATCAAAACGGGGTACAGAATACTTTGCCAAGCTTGACGTGCTTTTACCCAGAATGGTAGTGGGGGGAAGGGTAATAGCCATCAGGCATGTGTTGGGAATATGAACAATTGTACAGTTTTTAAACTCCTGTGCATTAAAGTGTAACTAGCTGGTGGCTATTACATATGATGCTTGATCAGAACCAGGTAAGAAATATGTGGTGTATCTGTGATCAGAGCAGTTGATGTGTTCTTATTTTCCAGTTAACTTGCTCTTTGTTTTTTTTAAGCTGCTCCTTCTCCCTTCCCTACTGCATTCTTTCAGTCCTAGGTAGCTGGTTAACAGATTTAATATTGAAGCACAACAGAACGAAACATATTAAAGGAGACATCAAAGGGAAGGGCAGGGGCACACATCATCATGACTGCTTTGTACAGTGACAATGAATATTTGAAGACAGAGTTCTGCTATCATGCTAGAAAGCATATTGAATTAGATCTGACCATCTATCTTCTGTGGATAGAAGGTCCTCTATCATTGGTGACTTCTGATCCAACAGAAGAATCCCTGTAATAAAAGGGAAGAACTGCTGGTCTTTCCCAATTCACTGCTTTACCTGCAGTTTTTTGAAGCTGCTTATGGTCCACAGTATTTGGGGAATGAAACTGGGATCTATACCGAAATGCCTCCATTATACCAGCAAGAGAAATCTGAGCAGAAGTTGGTTCAGGGAATGGCCCCATGGTTGGAACTAGATCCAGCCATCATTAAAACAGTTGATCTCCCTTTTTTAACTCTTCCTACCTCTAGGTGTTGTTCTCAAATGAATTTAATTGGCATTAATGAATTCCTAAATTATTTTTGCTGCTTGTGTGTTATACGTACACTTAGAATTCCAAGTTAGGTAGATAATGTGGAGCTGCAGTTAATATCTCAATATTTCTCGGAGTTTTGTCAAGATTTGAAACATTTAAGGATGAAAATCCTGGGAGCAATGTCAGATTATTTATGTGGAATTCCCTACTCAGTATTACAGAGCTGAAGATATAAACATAGCAGCAAAATCCCCTATTTGTGTAGCACTAACTGAATTTAAGCCTTAAAACTATACTCCAAGATCTGTTTGTGATGGGTGAAATCAGAAGTAGCTAGCCAGACCCACCCATAACAAAATAAAGATACTATTCTACTTTTTACAGTATGTAAGAACTCAGGCTATAGTCAGAGACATAGTTAAGCAAGCCAGCTAAATGATAAACTGAAATAGAGTCTGAATAAAACAAAATAGCTTTACAGAGAAAAAACCTACTTGTTATTTTAAAAAAATCATAGCATAACCTAGAGAATGTTTCAGAGTGTGAGAAAAATAAATGCTTCTTCCAAGATAGGGCTTTCTTCCTAAATTGTGTGCGTGTATTACACACACACATACACACACACAAGATTAAAAAGTTGGTCAATTATGCAAGGTTCCATTTTAGCAATAAAACAGTTTTGATTGGTTTTACTGATTAACTCACTAAATGTCAGTGTAATAAACATAAATGCATTGCAAATGAATGCTGCTTTAAATTCCAATGGACACGCAATCAATTGAGCTCCTTAATTAGACATGGCATCATTTTGATCATTTTTCTCTCTTGAAGTGAAATCCAGTCCAAGCTGGATTTATTTGGGCAAGACAAGAAATATTTGATGCTTAACAATAGGTGGAATTATAAAAAGAGAATTTTTATACATAACTCTAAGGAGGCGCTTTCCTCTTTCATTTTTGCTGCTCAGTAATGACAGGCAGAAAGGATTGCTAGCACAGAAGGAATGGATGAGTTGAGGTTTAACAGGACTACATTTTTATAATTATGAATGTGTCCTGCAGCTGCAAATTCATTGTTAAAGCATTTTGAAAATGATATAAATTTTAAAAATGGTGTGAGTTTATTAGGAGCTTTCAGATTTGAAATTTACAAGCTATAAATATAAAAACATTTCAGTGAATATTTGAAAGAACATTAGTCTCAAGCAAACTACTTACTCGTTTTGTTATAAAAAATAAAATTAATTGCAGACAGGAGAATTTACAGAAATGTAAATAACATGAAAGCACATTAAATGGCATTCGCTCACAGCTCTACATGTGAGGAAAAAGAGGAATGTCTAGTAGTTCAATTCTTCTTGCTCTTGTTGTTTCCTCCACATTGAAATCAATTGTTCAAAGATTCTGTAACCCAGGGAGAAGTCTTGCTGTACAGCTACCCTTCATATATGAGAATAATGAAGGAAGGGTTTGTCCATCCCATCCTACATACACATACACATACACATACACACACACACACACACACACACACACACAAAAACAAAACATAAGAGTCACTGAACAGGGCTACATCTTTCTTAAACAAGCCTACATTTATTTCCACTCTGCTGAGTTTGCTGACTCTCTTAGCAAAGGGATTCTCAACCTATGGATGCAAACTGCTGGCACAATAGCCTCCCTTGGCATGATTCACATTTCTGCTCTAAGCTAGCTACTCTAAAATGGTTCTTAGAATGATGACCTTCTGGCCAAAACCCAACTTTGTGCAAAGACACAGCTCCTGCATCCACAACCATTGCATGCAGTATAAATAATCTGGCCTGAAGAACTGGGAATGTTTTGCTCTCACTTTTGGAGTTGCAGATATAACACTGCAGCAATCATAGTTATCTGCTCCAATCCTAACGTTATCACTGTATGTTCTTAATATGGATGATATACAGCGATCCATACCATTTCTATGGTATTAAAAGTATGCACAGATATTTTCAACTATCATCCCGATCTCAGTGGGATCCCTTGGTACAGGGGTGTCAAACTCGTGGCGTCGCATTGTCACATGACGTATCACGACTCCCCCCCCCCAGCAAAAACGGGGATGGGCATGGCCAGCGCGTGATCCATCCAGCCTGCAGGCCACAAGTTTGATCACCCCTCCTGCCTTAGTACATTCTTTCAGCTATTTTCATGTAATACTCTATGATTAAATCTCTTAGGACAACAATTCTCATGGTTCTCGACCATTGTGATTAGGAATTTGGCTCTTGCAATGAAGTACATCCAAAGAATTGTACATCCAAGCTTGAAAACTGATCTACCTGCTTGGGAGTTCATACAGACAACTATTTACTAGAATTTATTTTATATATGTATAAGGCAATGCCCAGTTAGACAAACCAGAGAACTGCTATCCAAATCCATGAACTTTAACTTTCTTAATACCAATGGTTTATTTAGATAAAGACTTTTAAATATTTAGGAAAAATTAACGATTAAATTATTTGATTAACGAGTTGACTTCAGTTCCAAAACCTGTTTGTTCAAATAGTACAACAGAGGTCATCTTTTAATTCAAATGAAGAAAAACACTACATTGCAATTTATCTGTCCTCTTTTGTAGAATGCTGTAGGTCCAGGCCATCTTTACAGTGCCTTTTGCTATGCTAAGGTACAGGTACACACTGTACTTCCTTAACCCTTCTAAAAGGCACAATTTACAATCCTTTGTCCTTCATCTTGTTCTTTATTCATCTCCTGGACTACAAATGAAATGTAATCCAGGCAATATAATGCAAAACAGTCTGTGTGTGGGTGGCATTTAGCTCCTGTCTCCTCCAACTGTCTCCTCCAACTTGCAATATGCACGCATACCAACAAATTCTAGAATATCTTTCCCTACTGTTGTTTTGGAAAGCCAGTTGACAGATATTTGGGATATCGTCCTATTCTACCTGGGGAGGTGGGGGGGCTCCAGGTTGATGAAACTATTTCAGTTTTGAAAAGAACAGGCAGGAAAAAAGAGTCAACTTATTCCATGTGTTCTCCTAGCTTAAATTTTCCATCATATTCCGCAGGTAGTCCTCAATTTACGACCACAATTGGGACAAGGAAATTCCTCGTTAAGTGGTATGATTGTTCAGTAAATAGGGACTGCACCCAATTTTACAACTTTTTTTTTTTTTTGCCGTGGTTGTTAAGCAAGGTATCATAATTTGCAACCTTCCCTGCTGACTTCCCTATTAACTTTGCTTGTTGAAAGTCACCGGGGAAGGTCACAAACAATCAGCACATGACTCCGGACCACTGCAATCACTGTAAATACATGACGGTTGCCAAATGCCCAAATCATAATCATGTGACTTTTGGGATGCTGCAATAGTCATAAGTGTGAGGACTGGTTGTAAGTCACTTTTTTCAGTGCTCGTAACTTTGAACAGTTGCTAAACGAATGGTGGTAAGTCGAGGACTGCCTGGGATACATCAAACCAGCTCCTTTGTTTTTGTAATCTGTTTTGATTTGATCTTTTGTGCTTAATCTTCATATCACTAAATGTGCATTTAATGTTATATATAGCATTATTTGGAGGTTTTCAGAAGAGCGGTTAAAATAATAGTATGTTCATGAGGTGCCTTAGGGACTCTTACTGACCTTGCCTCGGCCTTTTATTTACAGCCTGAGAAAGGTCACCATTTCAATTTGTCAGGCCTGCTTTTTCAAACCAAAGATTTGCTTATTCATGTTCAGTAACACGGCATTGTATATTTTCTGCAGAATGTTAAATAGTGTACTAACATACTGCTTTATTTTGTTTGGTGAAGGCTGAATTTTTAACGGACATTTTCTTTCGAAATAAATTCAATCTCTTCAGGAATTAACCAGACATTAAACAATAATAAAAATAATCTAGGCAATTGTGTATTAGTCTTTGTATGCAAAACCTGTAACATTCATTCCACTTATGTCCAACATATTTGAATCTGTTCAACTACTGTTAAAAAGGTAATTGTTTTGCTATGTTCCTAGCTATTTCCTTGATTACAGCTTCCTTCTCAGAAGTCTATCATATAGGTACAGATCAGATTTCCTAATGCAACTCAGAAAGGAGCTAAGGCAAATAGGTTCACACGGTCAGACTTAATGCGATTAATACTGCTAAAGGCTGTTTCTTATTCCTTGCATAACCAGTTTTTTTGGGGGAACCAAAGCCTAGTTAAATTGGAAACGAACTGATTTTGGCTCAGGGTATTTACACCCCCCCCCCCCGTCAGGAAGAAGAGGGCTGCACAGTGTCTCATTTTTCATCACTTAGAATACAAGGCTGCCCTAAATATGTACTGATTTACAGAGGTTAGCACTACCAGTACAGACAAATTGCATGGGAATTAATTTTGGATTAACTCCAAAAGTTGCTATTCCAACTCTTTTTTTTTAAACTATCATGCCAAATCCCTCTGCTACGAAAATCATTTTCCAAACTAGGACTACAAAAATAACTCACTCCCTCTGTAAGCATTCTTCTGCTTCTCATACTGTGCAGTCATCATTTTTCCATTCTCCCACACATTTTCTTTATTAAAGATGTTAGAGGCATTGTAAGAGCTACAGAGTTCGCAATTTCTCTTGTGGATATTGCAGAAATGGTTTTAAAGGACTGATACGATCTCGAAATAAGCGGAGGCAAAAAAATGTAACAGACTTTTAATTTTGCATCAGCCTAAGGCAAATCCATAGAACTAGAAAAGGGTTACTTGAATATAAACATGTGATATAATCCAGGAGCTGCAGTTTTCAAGGTTTCAGAAGCTCTCAAAAGTGCATATCAAGAGGATCATTTTGTCTTCCTTTATAACCAATGCCAAGAGGAAGCACGAAGTATGTGAACTCCTCTGTATAGGTCTTGTAAGTTTCTGTATTGCAATGCTAGACGTTTCATTTGTAAAATTATTCCTTTTCCTATAAGTCAATTCTCTTTCAAAAAAAAGAAAAAAATTGTTCTTAAAACAATATAAATGTTCCAGCTGATTATTTCTTGAGCCTTGTTTCTCCAGCACAATCCTGGTGATTCATCTTGATACAATTTATAGTTTTGAGGTAAAGGCTCATTTATAAATTGCTTTTGCAACATTAACGTATCAGGGTGAAGATTCATTCTCCAAGCTTGTGGGTTTCATTTCCGAACGTTTCATTACCAGGCTAGGTAACTTCTTCAGCAGAGTTTAGTTTATCCCCTAAACTCTGCTAAAGATGTTACCTCGCCTGGTAATGAAACATTCAGAAACCAACCCACAAGCTTGGAGAATGAATCTTCACTCTCATCCTACACCTGACCTACAGATATCCACCACTGTTGTACATTAGTATATGTGAACACACACACACACTTTCATTCAATGTCCCTTATTAAGAGGGTGATAAAGCCTGGTAGTGACTTTGAAAGATCTGCCAATTTGTACCACACCTATAACTATATTTGTTACTATGTGCCCAGCCATTTCTAATGGAGAAATTATGGTAAAACAAAATATTGCTGACAGGATGCTTTCTAAAACTTCGAAGAACCTAGAGGCTTCATAAGGTATCATTACGTAGATTTAATGAACTAAAACCTGTTTCATCCATAAATTTAGCTCTAATGCATGAAAAGTGATATATCTCTGTAAGTCTGTTCAAAGAGCCTTGCTCAACAGAGTCCTCTTCCCATCAAGCGTTCTGTTGGTGGGAGATTAGCTCTGAGCTGGGTACACAAAGATGGTGAAGGCAGATTTTAAAGTCTTCCTCAGAAAATGGAGGAGATGGGTAACCTTGCTCCTTAAGAGAACTCTACCTCATCCTGTTTCTTGGGATTCTCCCCTCCCTCCTATAGCTGTGGCATGTTTGGAAATTAGACTCTGGTGCACCCCTTTAATATCTTAAATTTGGGAGGGCTTGTCCTCAATTTGATTTACATTTTGATACATATTATTTATGACAGATCTATCTAGTGTAAAAATATGTAGGAATATAATTAGATGTATGCTTCTTTTTTTAAAAGGGAGAAACCAATCTCCCAAATTTCCATTATTATTCCTGAATTATATAGCAAGTTAATTTGCATTTAATCTGAGGCGAAAACAGTAGAATAGTAATTAAAACTGGACTACATTCATTTACATCAGATATTCTGTTCAATCTAGCAAGATTCAGAATGCCAAATACCATTATCCTCTAGTTGTGGGTATATCTGCTTTGAGAACATTTTAATCCACTTTACACTATTAGCAGATCACTTTATTCTCTCCTCCCTTCCCTAACAATAATGTTGGCAGATGAATGTACAGTTGTCCTGCAATCCTGCCAGCTTCTCATTTTCCCTACAAGCAGCAAAATGCTTCAGGGCTTGTTGGAAAACTACAAAACATGTTTTCGGCACAGGGTGGCTCAGCTAAGGCTGTTTCAAAGATCAATCTGAAGCCAGTAGCCATTTCAAATGCATTTGTTAAGTGCTTTTAATGGAAGGTAGCAGCGCACCACAGGCCACGTACTCAGATGGCATAAGTGTAGGGCCTCCATGACATTAATGGGCCGGATGCTGACTGGCTACTCCTAGAACTTGAGAAATGTCGTTAACTGTACAATAGCAACCTTGTTTTCACTGAGTACCATCTGAAAGTATTCTGACAACCATGAACTCACATTGAGGAAGTAGCTTCATCCACTTCTAGCTTATTAGAGAAAATATTCTAACAGTCTTTACAATGGAATCACAATTAAATATCACCAATCTATGAATAAAAAATACTGAAAAGACCCTTAGTACTTTGCTTATAAGCTTTTGTAAGGGAGTTGGCCAGGTAATTACAAACTAAATATGGGACTGGATGGAGCTGGTCTGATCAATTTTACGTAATTTTTATAAAAAAGAGCAACCAACCTGCCATGGACGGTCCCAATCCAGTGGAATAGGAAATGCTCCAAGCCAGGCTCCCACTACACTGCATGTTGTGGTAATCTGGAGGTTGTTATCCCAGATGGACATAGCCCTATAAAAGAGGAAGGAGGTTAATTCGTAAAAAATGTGTGTCCTTTATTGCTTGATTTATTTACTAACCATAGCTTTGACTTATCTACGCAAGACTGTATTATTATCTATTTATTACTGTACTTCAAAATTAGATTTTAATATTCTATCAACACTAGTCTCCAAAGGGGTGCTTTTTAGATCAGTCAGGATAATCTACCAAAAAATAATAATGAACTCCCTTTATTTTTTTTCTCTGGTTATATTAATTTATAAATTATGATTTCCATGAAGTCCAAAATTTGGATTTCGTGGAAAACATTAGGCATGCTTCTAGATTGAACTATAATTTGTTTTGTTGCTGATAATTTCAAAAAATAGTTTTGCTTTTTAATGTTCCTTATAATAAATACAATATTTTTAAGAACCTGTGATACTGTAAAATTCATTAACTATCTGTCACAATATAAACTACCATCTTGGCAAAGTTTTATTCTGAAGTGCTTTAAGGAGCACTTCTATTTCTGCTGATTATGGAAATGTTTTTTTTTCCTTCTGAAGCATGAAAACTTTGTATCTCCCTCAATTAAGATAATTTCTGCAATATGCCTTTTTGTCCTACTACTCGATTCAATTTAATTCTACGCTGATAATAATGAAAATGCTAGTAAGGGAGTCAAGTGGTAGTTATGAAATTTAAATATGATCTTTTTTCCATACTGAAAACATTACTCTTTAAATAATATTTTCTATATATCCAATGAGGCTCATTATTTCCTAAGAAAGGATAAAATGGCCAATGATTTTCAATTTTTTAATAAAAATTTTCCACATGCACCTGCTGTTTTATTAGATCCTCCTGTAGGAAAGAAATCATATGATGCAGTTAAGAAGCATATCATTTTATTGCAAAAGTACTTCTACGTTGCTGATCATTAAAATAATCCTTCTGTGGCTCCTGCATGTTCCTATCTTCTTTCTTCTTGGCCGAAGGCAAGTCTGGTATTTTGCTCAAGTGTATAAGCAGGAAAAAAGGGAAGGAACTGTTACTTGGGAAAAAGATATGCCATATACGAAATCTTCGTTTGATGTAATGGTTGTATTACTTGATAGAAAATTCTTCCAGATATTGCCTTGAAGGGTGAAATTTTGGTTAGCCTTATGGCTAGGTCGGCTGAATAACTAATGCATGGTTAACTGAATAAAAGCAACTTTTATTTGGGTTTATACAATGCACCAAGCCATAAACCAGGCAACACCCTGCCCCCAACTATGCTGCCTCATTGTGATGGTGTTCTTGTGGGGGATGAGGAAAGGAAGTCAGGAATGTATGCCAAGAGTATATATTGCCAGCAGGGACACTCAAGGCGTGAAGGTCATACTAACTATGGAGCTAAAGCAAACAGGCATTTATTTGGGACAGCAAATATTTATTATTAATTCATTTATTTATTAATTCATTTGTTCATTTGTTTGTTCATCATTTCATATGGCTGCTCATCTCAAACACATGACTCTGGTTGGTTAACAGGGAATAAAAACAAGATTAAAAACATCAGAGCAAAATAATAAATTTAAAAAAATATGAGCCAAGATAAAACCAGCAACACTAAACGTAACCAAGTTACCAGGTCAACCGCATAGGAAGATGGAGGATCATCAGAACAAAGACATCAATTCATACTGCGTGTGAGAAGGCACTAAAAAGCCATTCCTGTATTTTGACCAAGAAAACCTCACCAATAGGAAATACAAAATGATTGACAAATGGAGAAAATATATGTGGTCACTAAGAGTCAGCGTTGACTTGATTGCACACAAAATAGATCACAAGGTAAGTCCAAATTTTATATTCATCATTTATAATTCTGAGAACAAAATAGTCAAAAATGTGCCTTTGTTGAAAATCATGTTGCAAAAATGCTGCATCATAAATATTGGAACACATATTCTGTTTAGCAAAACTACTGGAACAGAATCTGTCAACTGGACAAGAATTCCATCCTCAGAGGCATTGATGCAATTTAGGGATTCCACATGCATAGCAAGATTCACTAATTAATTTTAGATTTGGTTGTGAGGCACTTGGAATATACAGCAATTTCTTCATTATGTTAGCAATTATGTTCAGCTGGGAACAAAAAGCTCATAAGCTGAGAATTTAAATTCACAACTGAGAAATAATTAAAATCACTCTTTTTACACAGGTGAAATCTATATTCTTGTCAGATGGTTATGGAAACTGTGAATAGCACTTATGTGAAAAAGCAACAGAGCTATTGCTTTCTGCAACTGAAGCCAGATGTCTCCCTACTCAAGTCTGAGGGGATTTCTGCTTATTTAACAGCAGCCATTGGGTTTCAATTAAAATTGGTTGAGTTTCATTCCACCCCCTTCACAGAAAATAGCTGGTTAAGAAAACGTACTGGGTGGGCAGGAAGAAACTTTGGTAATACTATGCTTCCAGCCCAAAAAAGGAGAAGCAATCTGTACCATATATAAGATAAAGCCAGCACAGGCATTACAAAATACACATGTACAAGTATTGAATATGCCCTTCTCTATCTTCTATCTATGCATCATCACAAAATCTCCAGAACCGTATAAGGCCTACAAACTTGAAATTTGGCACTTATGTTCTTCTTGACTTCTAGATGCTCACTAAGAAAGGATTTTCTGAAATGACCATCAGAGCATTAGTATTTCGTATATTATTATTAACACACTCTGAGGCTAAGGAGTTCTACTCCCCCTCCCCACCTGAAAAGAAATCTGTTCTAAATGCAAAACACAAGCAGAGGAGGTGTTTCAGTTTCAGAGCATCAGGCAGCTTTAGTACAGAACAGTTGAGCTAAGCCATGCCCCGGCTCCTTGCTGTCTTCTTCTTGCTCACACAGCAAATACTGTTTCAGTTTCCAAACAGGCCTCAACTCTCACACTGACAGGACACTAGCCAGATGAATACCGATGGATGCTGGTAGGCAGAGGCACAATTTTCCCCCCTTATTTTTCTCCCAAAAAACTAAGCCCGATCATACAGTTTTGTAACGAAGCACAGGCATAGAGCCAGTATTAATATGAAATGATACTATCTGCCTATGATGAATAAGGCCCTCTCCTTTCTCTTCAATTAGCTGGAAAGACTCTTGTGCACATCTTCTATTGAGGTGCTTATGATGGAATATATGAAGGACCCAGTCTTTCTGCAATGCCAAAGCTCCAAGAAGACCTGGACATCATGTCTGCTAGTATTCCAAAAAGTTTCAAAGCATCATTTTTAAAAAAAACTCTTTTCACTGAGATGATTATATAGTTTTTCACTCGTGTTGCTTTTGAACTTCTGTAGGTGGTTTATCACTTGCAGAAATTAGATGGCCAAATCCATATATAGTACAAGGACTTCAGAGCAGAAGCTTCTTGGATGAGAAACGAAACATCTTCAAAGAAAAACAAGAAAGTCCGGTTGCCTCTTGAAAAAGCACCTTTGGGATGACTGAGTCAGGCACCAATATTTTTGTCCTTAAACACTCTGCAGGGGTTTTAATTCAATTTGTATATGTGATAAAAACAAAACTATCATGATGGTACTTAAGTTGATGCAGAAAAGAGATGACGCTTAACTGTTTGACATTTTACAGCAGTGGTTCTCAAAATGTGCTTTCCAGACCCCTAGAACTCCCCAAGACATTATTAGCCTTTTTCACTATCACTCTCTCACAAATGTACAGGGGAGTTTTCAAGAGACTAAATACATGTCATGCCATCATGTGATGGTAATGGAATGTGTGTGCTTATGTAATCTTGTATTCTTATATTCTTCTAAGCTACACATTTAAAGAAAAACGTGTTTTCAGAAATTAATTCAGTTCATCTTAGCACTTCTATTGTGTTTTTACCAGCTGTCTTTGGTTATAACTTTGGTTATATCTTCGTAATATCATTATCATCCAATCAATGTTACTTTGAAATCTGAAAACTTTCCTGTGCTTATTCAGAAATACAAGAAGTACTTTGTTATCCTATTTGCAATATTTTTTTTAAAATCTAGATGTTTACATTCCATTTCAAGTTAATATTGTTTTAAAATTTAATATTTTATAAAATAAAACGTATCTATTTTTCATATACTTAAGGATGAACTTGGCTTAAAGCAAAGAGATTATATAACGTGCTTCTCAACCCACACCTTCATAATCTATGTTTATGTCTTTTATGTCTAAAGATGCTGGGGGAAAAATGAAGCTGACATATTGCAGAGTTCTTTGACTCCTAGAAGGAAGCTGGGAAAAATGCAAAAATTGACAGAAACTGGGAAAAATGCAAATGAGAAACAAAAATATGATAAAAACTATCTCTCCCTGAGCTGTAAAGACGCTAACAATTCATTGTTATGCAACAGAACATTTCTTAAAAGTATTACAGTGCCAGTCAAATAGTACTATCATTTCAGACCAAACTTGTGGAGTTAAAGACAAAGAAATCAAGTATTTAAAAGTAGATGTGATGAGCTTTTCAGAAGCCAACAATTTTTTTACAGCTTTTCAAACCAGAAATGAAAAACTCACTGAAGCATTTTATAGGGTAAGTTATCATTTTGCATTGGCTGGAGAAGCATACACAATAACTGAGGAACTGATTAAGTCTTGTACAGTTGATGTGACTGAATGCCTTCTGGATGAAAAGTCACCAAAAAAGATTACTGCAGTGTCACTTTACAGCATATAGTAACACAGGGGTGTAAAACTGGCAGCCCGTAGACTAAGATGCATCATATGCAAGCCATGCCATCCCAGCTCTGCAAAGGCAATACGATACTTCACAACATGTCATGTGACATGATTGATTTTGACAACCGTGCAGTAGCATGGCAGGCGCAGAAAAGGATTGCTGACGCTAAATGATGCAGACACATGACACCATAACTCAAGAGCTACCTATATAGTACCTTCAATCTAGCTAGATAAGTATAGCCATCATAGGCATCTACTCAAGGAAGAGTATAAACTTGTAAGGAAATCTTTCAATTTTAAACAGGAGAATTGGGAAGAGCATTGGGCTGCCTTAAGATAAATGGGTTCAGCACATGAAAGACATCAGAGAAGATCCAACAAGCTAATTTTCAAGGATCATTTAACCAAACTGTTTCTGACCTTTTCAACAGAATGTCAAGTTGCTAAGAACAGAGCAGCTTTTGAGATAGTCAGCATACAGCAATAGAATAGACTTTATAGTGCTTTACAGCCCTCTCTAAACCGTTTACAGAGTCAGCATATTGCCCCCAACAATCTGGGTCCTCATTTGACCCACCTCAGAAGGGTAGAAGGCTGAGTCAACCTTGAGCCTGGTAGGATTCGATCTGCCAAACTGCAGGCAGCTGGCTGTCAGCAGAAGTAGTTTGCAGTACTGCACTTTAACCACTGCGCCACTGAGGCTTTGCATGTTTATATTTATCAGGAGATTTACAAAACATGTAAAAAAATTATTAAAATAATTTCATCCCCAAAGGCAATTGTTATTGAAAGGATGCAAGATACAAACCCAAACTCTTATGAACATTTTTTCAAAGAGTGGATTTTTTTTACAAGTAAAGCAAAACACATTAAATAAACAATGATTAACTAGCATAATATAAACCTGTTATAAGCCAGTGTCTTGAATAAGAATATTTAGCATTATGAAGACATGGTGCAGAAATCCTCAGCTTTTGAACTTCAGCTATCTAGTATGACCATGCAATTGGACATATTAATTGCAGTTAATCTTACATGTGATAAGTAAATAGAAGTCAGCTTCATATCCAAATTTATGATGCAGATTTGTTCTTGCATCACAATTTAGGGTTAGAATGCTAATGCCTAATTCAAAGCTGAATTACTAAGCTGAATTCTGCAGTTTGGTGCCTCCTATTGGTAGAACTACTTAAACAAATCAGAGAAGTATCTATAATATGACATGCAAACCTAACCTCTAGTTTGTTTTTTAAAAACTCAGAACTGGAACCCAGCAATAAATTCTGGCTTGTTAAGATAAAAAAAATCATATGGATTCAACTTCAAATAAATGATGGAGAAGAGAAATCATAATTGTAATTACTTCTGGTGGTAGAAGGAGCCACTGAGCAGCTCTGCATTAGATTACTACTTGGATCTGCTAAGCCAGAATGTAGCAGCCTTCTGTCTTGCCTCAGTTAAGAATATGGTCATCATTTCACTATGATTAAACTATTAAAGAAATGCCTAATCTCAACTGCACTAATGGCATTGTCAAATTCCAGCTGCATGCAACTTACCCATTTTTACTAAACACTCTCAGCCATATTTGAAAGTTTGGTCCCAGCAAACATAAGCAGGGCAAAGTTGTAAAAGTGGATAAAAGAACTGCAAATAAGAAGGTCTCCCAGACTGATCTGGAAAAAAAAAAGTGAAGCTATTTTAAAGGCCTATCTTGATAAACACATTGAAAAGGTAAGAACAATAAATTGTAAAGCTTTTGTGTTCAGACACCATGTGAACAGGGGTTACAGTAGGAATGAACCTAGTCACCCCAAAGGTGCTTTTTCAGGAGACAACAGGTCTTTCCTGCTTTTTCTTTTGATGATATTTCACTTCTCATCCAAGAAGTTTCTTCAGCTCTGACTGGATGGTGGGGAATGGAAGGATTTATATTCTTTGTGGACAGCTGCTCATTTGCATTCTTTTAGAGAGTCATTAAGGCCACTTGAAGGTTTATCTGTGTCCTCAGGGACACCTGAATAGTGCAGATGGGTATTGAGTCATTGGGACAACAATGATCTGGTTCAGTGGTCGCCAACTGGTGGGCCCCGAGAAAATTTTGGTGGGCTGCAGAGAAATGTCACCCCAGATCACCCCCCAAAGCTATTAATCCAGGCTGCACAGAAACACAAGGCTGCGCTGCCCATATGGCCTACCGGGAATCTTCCCCGCCCACTCCTTACCTGGCAAACTTGCCTACTAAATTGCTATTTTTCCTTTTTCCGACCATCAGCTGTTCTGCTGTGCCGGGAGATTTAGATTAGTTAGGAAGCAGGAAATGGTTGGATTTCTTGCTTTCTACCTAGTCTTTAGATCTTCAGCTTTGCTTTGAAGCACAGCCGAACCTTCCTTAGGACTGAAAGTTCTATTATTCAGTGCAGACTCACGGCAAGCAAATTTTATGTGACAGACTGAGCTAGCCGATGGCAGATAGATAGATCACTGAATGATTCTGTGAGCAACTCAATCTGCCTGCCTGCTTTGCCTGGTTTTGGGTAAAAGTTGCTGTTTTTATAAAAAATTCAATATTTATATAAAGATTTATAATATTTACATACAAGCCATGCCCAGCCAGTCACATGACCAAGCCACACCCACAAAATAGGCCACACCCACAGAACCGGTTAGTGGTCCCTGGAATTTAAAATTATGAGTTTGGTGGTCCTTGAGGTCCAAAAGGTTGGCGACCCCTGATCTAGATGACTGAGAATCTCCATAGCTTTTAGGTTATGCACTTTGGGATGAACACCCTGCAAATGGTGTGGGAGTATGAACAGATTTCCAGAAAAATTGCAGACTACAGGAACCATTTGCACTTCAGTCTGAGATGCAGACAACACAGACTCATCTGCAACAGCCTGTGCCTGTCTTCAACCGTGAAGGGACACAGGACAATCCTGCAACTAAGAAGGCTCCACCCAGTGGTGGAATTCAATTTTTTTTACTACCGGTTCTGTGGGCATGGCTTGGTGGCCATGGCAGGAGAAGGATACTGTAAAATCCCCAGTCGTGATTCTCCGAAATACTCAAAATTTCCGCTACTGGTTCTCCAGAGCAGGTCAGAACCTGCTCAATACCACCTCTGGCTCCGCCCCCATTTGCACTACTCAGGTGACCCTGAGTACACAGATAAACCTCCAAGTGACTTTAATGACTCTCTAAAAGAATGCAAACGACCAGCTGTCTTCAAGGAGTATAAACCCTTCCATTCCCCACCATCCAGTCTTCAGAGCTGAAGAAGCTTCCTGGATTAAGCGAAATATCTTCAAAACAAAAACAAAAAAACCCCAAGAAAGTCCTCTTGCCTCATGAAAAAACACCTTTGGGCAACAATGACCTGGATGACTGAGAATCTCTGTAACCGAATGAACCTAGCCTTTCTCTGGGTTTGCACACTCCTCATTTTCTTCCTTTGGAAAGGTTACCAAAAGATTGGGAACTTTGCTTTGAAGTTTAGTTAATCACAACATACTGTTACACTTAAACAGTAATTAACATTCCTTCTGCTTTTTTGAAATCAGCCAGATGCATAAATGAAAGTTTTTATAACCTGAGAGCTCTGTGCCACAGGATTGCATCAGACATTTCTAAAATTTGTAGTTAATGATAACTTAAACATAATGAGAGAAGTGGGGATGGGGAATTATGCAAAATGACTGGATAGTATGTTAACTAGATTAAATTCTAATTAAAATTAAATGTCAATTAGAGGCAAAAATGTTCTATTGGAAGTTGTGGGAAGAATCTGGAATACGATTATTTTGTAATGATTAAACATTTTTCTTGACTTCTCCCAAATTCACAAGGGTGATAACTACCAATTCAAGCATATTTTAACATGTCAATGTGAACAAGATGTTTTGGCTATGTCTGAGAAATGAAAAGTATAAAAAATATATACTTGATGGATTTGATGTTTGAAATACAATTTTTATACTAAAAATGAGATATTTTTAAAGTTCACATTAAGGGCCTTGATGGTTTGCACATTTAAAGAACCAGAATATCTAATAAAGGAATACTTTAAAAATGTAAAATTTGTTTGAGTCGATGTAAAATTAAAATGAATTCATCAAAATATCTTAGTTCAAGTTTGCTGAATTGTAAATGCATTTGAAAAGATTGACATATTTTTTCTGTTGACAACAGAAAAAAATGAGGGGCTATTGACTTTTAATTTGATCTTGTGAATAAATGACATCCTTTAGAAATAACATTTTAATGTACATAAACAGCATTATAGGGAAATTGTTTAATTATTAAAGAAGTTAGTTAAAATCAAACATGGGGTTTATTCTAGCTTATCTTTTAGTTTTTAGAAAGTAGTCCCTAACATCCCACTAAATTCAACTGTGGCATTTGGCCTAGAAAAAGTTGTATATCGCCACCACCCAAAATGAAGATCTAAACAAATCTCAGTAGGGATTTATCAAGCTATAATGAATACAAAATAAGAGCAAATGCCTCTGATCTTCTGAAGTCATAATCTGGGGCATGTGTGATTAATGTTTAATATGACATCCAAACACAAACTGATTCTGAAGCAGTTTATACCTCTTATATAAAAACTAAGTTTTCACAATTCTGAAACTCGAAACTTCTACTCAAAACTTCCATTGTCATACATCTTAAAAGTGCTTTTCTGATTATGTTACTTTGCTATAATAATGTGATCATCAGTAGCGATTTGAAGAAGGAACACCTTCGGAAGATTTTGCCTCGGAAACCATCAAAAATTAAGATATTTGTTGTAACATCAACATTTGATGATCATGTATGAAAAAGCTCATCCCACAACCAGAGGTGGGATTCTACCAGTTCTGTCCACCTCTGTAGAACCGGTTGCTCTGAAGAGCAGCAAACAGAGCGCATACATAGAACTGGTTCTATGTCTGCTGCTATTGTGGCCCGCCCATCCACCTGGGCTCTTACCTGACCTTTATTTCCTGCTTTTTCAACCGCACCTGCTTTGTGCAACACAGCTGCGGTTGAAAAAGCAGGAAAAAATTGCCTTTTCAACCACTGCGCACCCACGCACAGCGCTGTTCAAGCTGTCCAGGCAGCTAGCTGATGACGATATACACGCGCATGCAAAATGTAAAATCACCGAACCGGTAGTTATACCGGTTGGATCCCAGCCCTGCCCACAACCCTGATTTTTTCCTTATTTAAAATAGTTCGATCTTGTTTTTTTTTTTTTTTACTGCACTACAGTTTTCAGTGATTAAGGACCAGGCTAGAAATCAGGAAACTGAGTTTAGTTTCACCTTAGACGTGAAAATAGCTGGGTGACTTTGAGCCAGCCCAACTCACCTCACAGAGTTGCTGTTGTTGGAGAAAATAGGAGGGAGGGAGGAATATTGGATATGTTTGCAACCTTGAGTTATTTAGAAAAATAAATATGGGGGGGAATCTAAAAACACCTCCCCATTTACTCAGAAACAAGCTTCTAGTTTTGGCTAGTTCTACTTTACAGACTGCATGCTAAAGATAGAAAAATTTAATGCTCTTCTATACAAATAGGTAAGCAAATAAGCAAATAAATAATATCCTACAAAGACAACTTGAAGTTCTGGGGAAGGGAGTGGGGAATTCATGTCTAGTGTTTCCTCTGTCATAGCAGTCTTTCTTGCAATGCCAGTGTGTATTTATTTATTTGAGACACAGCAACCTTCAGAAGTGGAATTTAGTGTGATTAAATTCACCTTAAGTCTACCTACTTTTGATTATGATCAGGTTTCAATAACACGTTCGTTTGCTTTTTGCATCAACTATTAAAATACTCTCTAAAATGAGCTTAAAATAACACAGATGCTCAATTTCATATGTACACTTTACATATTTTATAATTTAATATGTATCCTGTCACATCAAGAGCTTAAACTGTTTTCACTTGCTCATCTTTCAAATATATATGCATATGTTCGCAACCCTGAGTTGTTTATAAAAATAATAAAGATGGGATTTTTAAAAATCTAACCTTTTATTTGATTGGTTAAGGCCACCAAAGTCTCTGGATTCTTTTTATATTTTGCCAATTAAACCTTATGCTACAATTGATTATGATGAATTTATAGCAGTAAAATGTAGAATCTGTGATAGAATGCCCTACCTACAACTGAAATACAATTTTAGTACACCATTAAGAACTTGGCAATAATATATTAAAATAAGCCATTTTCATACAAAAAATAATATTTCTACCAATACGTCATTTTGATCAATGGAGCCAAAGTCCAATTCAAACTGACTCAGGGCTAAGTACTCACTTATAAGTACTCACCCAACTTACAGATGGTTATTGTTGGAGATAAAATTAGGGGAGTCTCCAATATAAACCATCTTGAGTTCCTGTGGCAATATGAGATGTAAATATAATGAATAATAATTATGTATGTTACTCAAAGTACCTAACCACCGGAAGGGATTTACCATGGCTCAATGTCATGTCCTTTCCTCAGCTGTTCTTAAAAGGCCAATACAGGAAGATTCCCTACTTGGAGAGACAATGGCCCTGTTACTCTGGAAACACAGAGCCAACGAGCAGGTGCTTCTCCAGTACCGTTGTTATAGAGCCTTTATTTCATTTCACCATTGCCACATCTTTTTGATCACATCTATCAGGTTATCTGTTCTCTACTTTTCTGATTTCTCTCAACTTCGCTAAATATACTTCTTTTTTCTAGCCCATCAATTCCTTGCCCGCATGGTCAACCTATTTGGGTCAAAATTGATTTGCTGCTGCTATTCGCAATCCATGGTAATCTTACTAAATGTCATCTGATCCATAATTTATCCTCTTTCTCATTATCTTGTCTTTGACTGCGCATTCTTTCTTAGAATTACTGCCCTCTTTACATCAGCAGTGAATTATCATCTTTATTTATTCTTGAGGAAAGCAAAATTGTCAGTGACTTTTTTATCAACTCTAAGTTAACTAAGCAGGTGGGTCATATTATTTTTGACTTCATTATTAATATTTAATATTATACCAGAACTACATATCTAAAAGCAAATCCATATTACCTTTTCCCACTAGAGGGTCTTATGTGGGAGACTGTAAATCCAGACTGATTCATAGTTCAAATTTCTAAAATTTAACTTTATGATTTACCAGGTAGAGTTGTAAGAGACATACTTACTCTAGTAACGGTGCTCCGTAAAGAACAATAATTCCATGGAAGACGATACAAGATATGAAGAAGTAAACACAGCATTTTACAAATCTTGTTGCCTTTTAAAGAGAATGAAATATATATAATGCCATCAATATACATATTTTTTGTAGAGGGCAAGCTCTTGCACCATGAAGTACATGATTAATTATAGATTAAATTAAAACCCTTGTAACCCTTTTCTAGATCATTAACACTGAACTAATATTTGGGTTCTTACAGTCTCTTGATAGCAGAACCAAAACTAACAATGACTACTGTTAGTAGTTATTGACTTCTCCCTTTCTGCCTGACCCTCCATCCCCATCCTGCAGTCTCCTAGGCAGCAATATATATCTCTTGCTAGAAGTCCAATCTGATTTCTAGCAAGACTTTTTGAACAAGGCTGAGTTGCACAGCATGAGTGGTTGCTCATCTTGGGGCTATAAATTCTTTAAAAACTGAGTTTTAATATTAAAATGAAATGCTTGTTTAAACATGTTCAACTGAAACAAAATGCCCAGATTGAAACCCTTTTAAGTCACATTTATTTTCATGGCATAAAATGTGTAATAATGTGTTTTAATCTCTTGCTGAAACTGGTAATATAAATATAAATATTTATAATCAGAATTAGTTTTATACCATATTGAATCTTATGATATTCTCAAAGTTAGGAAGATGCTCCTGTAGGAGCTATTGTATTGCAGTTTCACAGCTGATTCAATATATCTGAATCAAGATTTACAAGCTAAGGATACTTATACAAGCATATTTCACAAAATCAGCCAGTGTCCTAATCAATTTTGTGACAGTTATTAATCAGAACTGCTAGAAAGCTCTTACGCTTAATTTTGTTTTTTTGTAAGTCCACAACAATATTCTGATTACCACATTGTTGCAAGATAAATCTACACACAAGCTATACAATGGATAAGGTTACACATGTGGACTTGGAAAGATGGGTTTAGAAAATATTCTAGAAGAATGCACTATCGTAGCTCCCAGGCATAGACACAATGCCAGAAAAACTACCTAACCTGTTTATAAAGGGCCACCATTTCTCTCTTGATTTGTCGCCATTCTTTGGGAAATATGACTAGGATCCTTTTAACACTAGAAATGGAGTTTCATTTGATATGCAATTTTGCTTGATATGATTGGATTCTTTTAAAACTTTAAATGCAATCTAACATGGACTTTTATAAAATAAAGTTTTATAAGATTATATTTAAATAATAGCAAGGTATACCTCATATTTAGACAAAAAAAACCAGATTCCTTAGAGCAGAAATTTTAAGAGAGCATTTAATTACTTATAAAATATTTTACTGTTTTAATTGAGAGAGAAATGATATGGAAGACATGGAGCTTTGGGTTTTATTCTGATTGCAACCATAAAGTTCCTAAAGAGCTGAAAGCATGCAATGATTTATTCAATTTTACTCTTTCATATAAACTTCCATATAGCATTGGAACAAATAGAACATTATTGAGAATCAAAAAAAGGCCAAATAAAAAAGTTATCCATGCCTCATACCAATAGTTAAATTTCATCGAACAACATACCTTGTGGGCAAGAGAATATCTTCTTGTAGATAAATACGGCTTAAAAATCATATGTAAAATTATATTTATAATACCAATGCTTGATGAACAGATGCACAGCCATGTCAAATGTGTGTCCAGGATTGAGAAATTCTTCAAGAGCAAAGAAGGAATAATAGAAGTTAAAATAACAGAAAAGATACAGATGACATTGGCAGTCAGCAGTCTCTTTATTTCTGTATCTTTCATGTTTTCTTATCTTTAATTTCCACCTGTTGAGAAGCAAATAAAGGCATTTATATTAATATCGGTAGTAAAGGCAATTCTCTTTTGTACAAAAGATAATGCATTCCTACAGAAATGAAATGGGTTCATAGCATAGCAAATGTTCCTGCAATAACTTTTAGAGGCATGGAAAAAACAAGTAGCTCCAAAGTTATAATTTGTTGTATGAAAGAAAATAAAAATATTTAAAATAGTTGATAAAAATGGCTTTTAAGACCTTCAACTTACTTCCATTTAAGAAGATGCCACTCCAAAGTAATGACTCCAGGTCTTTTCCTATGCGCTGGGTTGGTTTAGCTGCAAACACCTCGATTCCAATGAAGAGAACTGGAAGTAGAGATACATCCTCTTTTACTCTCAGAAAGCCGGGGGGAGGAGTGTCTCAGAGGGGTCTTGTTGCTACCCCTCAGTGTGACTGTAGTGCTCCTCAACAAAATATCCATCACATTGTGTTGGAATGTCCATCAAGAGCTTTAACATCTGAACTACAATAAGTCCATGTATTTGCCATATGCTAAATAAATAAATAAATCCTCAGAAAAAGAATGTATCTCTCTGAGTCACTGTTCAGATTTGATCTCCTTCCAAGCAACCTGCACCAGTGAAGAATGGAGCCTAACAGATACACCCACAGATACAGGTAGACCTCGGCAACAGATACAACAGTTTGCTTAGTGACCATTCGAACTTACAACAGCACTGAAAAAAGTGACTTATGACCATTTTTCACACTTATAACTGTTACAGCATCCCCACTGTCACATGATTTACATTTGGATACTTGACAATTGACTCCCATTTATGAAGATTGTACTGTCCTGTGGACACATAATCACTTTTTGCAACCTTCTGATAGGCAAAGTCCACGGGGACACCAGACTGACTTCACAACCCTGTGACTAATTTAACAGCAGCAGCAATTCACTTAACAAATGTGGCACAGGAAGTCATAAAACGGGGCAAACCTCACTTAAGAAATTTCTCATTTAGCAACGTAAATGTTGAGCTCAACTGTGGTCGTAAATTGAGAACTATACCTCAATTTGAATTGAGGTTTTGATTCCCAACAGAGTACCGAAAGGTACTTATTATTTATTTTTATTTTATTTATTTATTTGTCAAAAGCATACAATATAACAGAAACAAGAATAAGCAAGTTTAAATATAAGAAATAGGAAGTAATAATTGGGGACAATAGGACAGGGACAGTAGGCGCGATTGTGCGCTTATGCACGCCCCTTACAGACCTCTTAGGAATGGCTCAATAGAGGTTAGTCTGAGGGTAAAGGAATGATGGTTAGAGGATGTAACAACAGACTCAGGCCAGCCTTTGCAAGGTTTGTTTAAGTTATTTAAACAAAGCTTAAATAAGCTATTTTTCCTAGCATCGATCGGCCAGGAAGTGGGTGAAAATGTGCAAGGGACTTGCAATCAACAGAGGACCAATAAGGACATAAAAGTCTCTCCCAGTTTCCCTTCCTTCACCTGCGTGCAGGCTTTTAGGAGGCTGCTATCCGGAAAAATATCGAGGCAGGTGGTCGCAAGGTAGCCCCCAGGGGTCTTCAACCTTGGCGACTTTAAACCTGGGGGGCTTCAACTTCCAGAATTCCCCAGCCAGCCAAGCCCCAGGCTTAAAGTCGCTAAGGTTGAAGACCCCTGCCCTATAGGACAGGCAGGAGACAAGGCTTCCGAGGCAACGGCGGCGATCCAGCTTACCTGCCGCTTCCCAGAATGCTATGAGGGGAAGCTTCGAAAATACGTCACCCACCCACCTAGAAACAACCTCCGCGCTCCTCACGCAACCCACCCCTCCCTCTCCCGCAGGCTCTTACGTCATGACTACTTCCGTACGGCAGTCCACCGGCCTGTTCGCGAAGGCGCTCTCATGCCCTGGACGTCACGAGGAAAGCGGAAGCGGAAATGTGGAGGCTCACGGAGGTTCGGCCGTGGAACCTTGTTGTTGTTGCTGTGGTGGTGGGGAAGTTCGAGCTCCTCCCGGCTGGCTGCTGACGGTTGCTGTTGTTTTTCGCCGGCTTCGGTTGGTGTTTTAGGCCTTCGTCATGGTGTGCGAGAAGTGTGAGTTGAAGGGACGGGTGACGGTGGGAGAACGGGCGGTGTAAAGTGAGAAGGTTCCTTTAACAGGTACAGGGATTTTTTTTTTTGGAAGGGGGGAAGCTGCCCCTTCCTGAGAAAGGGGTAAAATTCGGGTTGACAGACGCTTCTATTTTGGGTTCAAGGAACAGTTACTCCCCCCCCGCCCCCCCGAGTAAGGAAATCTAGTTGTATGTCTGAAGGAGTCGGGACCTAGAGTGTTCAAATCATTTGTTGTTGTTGTTCAGTCGTTATCTGACTCTTCACGAACCTATGGACCATAGCAACACACACACACACACACACACACACGCAAAATCCTCCACTGTCTCCCGGGCTTTGCCCAAATTCAGGCGCATTGCGTCGATGACACTATCTAATGCAGATACTCAGATCAGTGTCCCAAGCAAAATCGGAGGGCTGCCTGCTGTAAAAGCCAAGGATTTACTTCTTTGTGTGATACTTACATCAGAAATTTTGGGACAGCTGCTTTTAGGTTGCCGTCCTGAGTGCACTTAGTACGATTTGGGTCTGTGAGTACACATGACTCAGATTGTTGTGTTTGGAGGTGTACAGTAACACTATTGTTATGAATATACTATGAATGAGGGTTCAAAGCATTTAAAAGTGACTTAAAGGGGCAAGTGTCTTGAAGGTTGCTGTTTATTGGATGTTTTGATCCCCCAAATAGTGAATACTGTAAAATTTTCAGTAAATCCTAGCAATGACAGCTGTTCTGAAAATCACTGGTAACAAAACACCTAGAATGTATTGACCAGGTACAACAGTAGGAGAGGTTTGTTATGCTATAGTTTTTTGTCAGCTTTGGGGATTATTAGTTACAGAATTCATAATGTAGATCGGAAAAAGAGAACTGAACCTGAAAGATACCAGCTGAGCTCATTTCAAAACCAAGATTCAAGGTTATCAATACAACTTTTCTTAACCCAAAGGATTGTGTAGTGGTGTAGGGTTACAGTTTTACCATTCCTACAACTTAACTACACAAAGGTTATGGTAACTAGATAATTACACTGTAGTGACTATAAGATTTTTTACTCAAAATAATATTAATGTTATTAATATATAATAAGATATGCATTAAAAAATCTAGATCCCAAACTATCGTTGTTTACATATATCAATTTGCTATATACCAGTAAGCCTCAAAATCTGCAAACTACTATTTGTTTACATTTACATTTGTTATTTTTATATTTATGTCCTGTTTTCATTTAATCATATTTTCTTGTAGTTATTTGTCAGAGAGCTGTTTATAGTTATTGATAAGTAATCTCTACTGTGTTTAGAAGAATCAATACCTCACAGCTTTAAAAACATGTATTGGCATCAAAAACTAACAAAATCCCTAAGAGCAATTTCTAGAGTCAGAGGACAGATTTTATAAATTCCATGTATCTTCAATGGTTTTCAAGTTTCCTTGAGTTATAGTTATAGAAAAAATAAGCTACATGGAATGTGGTACTTCGTATTACTAATATTTGTATTATTATCAGTTCTGTAAGATGACCTGACCTGAATATATTGTGCTGTTGTAATCTATTATATTATCATAATTTTTATTCTGTCTTTTCAATGCTACTCCATAGGTGAAAGAAAACTTGGTATAGTAATTACACCTGATACCTGGAAAGATGGTGCAAGAAACACAACAGGTATTCTTAAATATCACAAAATTTAGATCTGCATTAGACTTCTGGTTGTACAAATATTGATAGCAATATTACATGTCCTATGATGCAAGCATTCTTAATCATATTAGATTATGAAAACCTGTTAAATATCCTACAGATACACAATGTCCTGATTTTAGTTATTTTCCTGTTTTGAAGTAGTTTTTAAATGAATTTGACTCCCCCACAGTTCTGCTTTGATCTTTAGCAACGTACACTTTCTGTTTTGGTTGTTCAAATTGCTAAAAAGAACAGGATCTACTACTGAGATTAGCAAGGAAAAACCAATCACAGAAATTATTAAATTGTGGAAGGAAGATTAATGCAAAATGTTGTATCTAGGGATATGTCATACTGAATCGAAACAAAATTCCTTCAGTTCATATACATTCTTAAAACTTAGGAGAAAAGATTTGTGGACTTATGTAGATGCAGAAGAAAGACAAAATCCCATTGTATATGTAGAAGTCTTACTTATCTAATGGTAGATCAGTCTCACAAGTAGTTAGGTGGTAGTAAAAAAATAAAAGGACGTGATTAAGATGTGGTTGGAAAAAAATTCAGCATTCCTAGGATGTCTTGCTCATTTTCATGTTTATTGCTGAGTATTCTGGACATTCATTTTTCTTTTTAATGGCTTCAACTTTAATTTGAAGTGATTTCAAAATTATGTTTTTATTTATAGAAAGTGGTGGGAGAAAATTAAATGAAAACAAGGCATTGACGTCAAAAAAGGCAAGGTAATTAAAATCTTAATTCACTTACCAAATGAATCAAATGCTGGAAAAATTGTGAACTTGCTTATTCATTCTTCTGAATTTTAGTCTCTTTCCTATTTCCACATATAGTCACTCCTACTTCTTACAGCCTAGAGTTGGCATAGAAGTTTTTCCCACTGCACTGTACTTTTAGCACCTGTAACTCTTTGCCAATATCACTGCATCCTGAAGAGCAATGGCTAAATCAGTGTTTTTCAAACTTGGCAACTTTCAGATGTGTGGACTTCAACTCTCAGAATTCCCTGAAGCCCATCTTACAGTTGCCAAGTTTAAAAACACTGGGGTAGATCATGGTAATTTTGTAAGACACTGAACAACTAAATAAAAGACTGGGAAATTATCATGCATATGTCATATGGTCTGATTGAGCCTAGGTAGAAAAGAAAAGGTATAAGAAAAAACATGGACACATGAATAATTTATATATGCACAACAATATATATATATATTATATATATATTGTTGTTACAATATATATATATATTATTGTTGTGCAAATATATAGTGATAGTTCAAAGTGACAAACACTATTGGGTCATTTATTAGCTTTCTTGGGGGATTTGTGACCGCCTCCCTCTGACCCCATTTACTGCAAATACATGAAAGTAAACAAAAATCATTTTGATAAACAGCTAATACACTTGTTTTTATCTTCTTAGATTTGATCCTTACGGCAAAAACAAATTTGCAATATGCCGGATTTGTAAAAGTTCAGTTCATCAGCCAGGCTCTCATTACTGCCAGGGATGTGCATACAAAAAAGGTGAAATATTTGCCCTAAACCCAGTTTCTTCCCTTTAAAGTGTATTTGGTCACTGAGAAATAAGTTATCCTGGATGATCAAAAGTAATTTCAGTATTCCTGTGCTTTTTATTAACAGGTATCTGTGCAATGTGTGGAAAGAAAGTCTTGGATACAAAAAACTACAAGCAAACATCAGTTTAATTATTATGCTTTTTTTTAAATTGACCCACTTTGAACTTTGAATCAATCGCTAAATATCATTACTGATAATACGATGGCAGACTTCTAGAGAACTTGCATGGGACAATTGTGCTATCTTAGATCTAAATTTAAATCTGCATTAATGGCTATATTTATTTGGAGTAAGAAATATTTGTTCACCATAATTATTTTAGAAAAAATGAAGTGTGTAGTAGATAATTTAACTTTTCCAACAACTAAGCTACTGTTACATCAAGAATAAGGATTGCTGAACATACCAGCAAACTCTCAATAAAATTGGCATATGATGTTTTATAGGATAATTGAAAATTTAAATATAATACTGTGTAGTTTTGGCAATCCAATTACAGCAATAGGCAGGTTCAATTCATTTGTGTTACATACTAGAATTCCTTGCAACAAAGGCTTGCAAATAACAGTACATGAGCATTGAATGTCATTCTGCTGGATTGGTTGCACATAAATACTGTACCTTGATTGATAATTGTTTTTACATAAATAGACATTTTTAATATAGCTTAAATTTAAGATAGCATTAATATTTTTAAAATAAATATCTAGCTTGATTAGGTACAATTAGTATAGAGGTATTACTTGTTAAAGAATGCAGAGTTCCTAATTTGTTATATTCGTATTCTGGATTTTATTTTGTTAGTCTCTTATATACATTTCTACAATATCTGATGGTTAATATGTTTGTGCATTTTTATCTGTTGAAAAAAACAAGCAAGTTTTTAATTGCAGAGGGAATTACACTGGCCTGTAGGCTACATGACTGAACTGGATAGAGTTGTATTGGTTTGATTTTTTTTCTGCCAAATTGTAGGTGCAATGTCAAATTTTAAAGAAATCATTAAAAAGGGGCAATCACTATAATTTTAATCATGTTTTAATTAATAGCTTTTATTAAGTTGAAATTTTTATTGTGATAGTATTAATTTTGATTGTTTAGAGGATCTATCCTGGTGCCCATATCATTGGTTTTTAATTTTCACAAACACCAATGGCTCTGGGGCCAACAAAATGCCCCTTTGAGTTGAATATCTTAAAAATGGATAACCCATATGAATACTCTATTTAACTTTGATGCCAATAACTGAACCATAGGATATAATTGTCAACTAATAAATATACTCCCCACACACCAGATATGAGTTGCATTCAATACCAAACCTATGGGATTCCCTCATCCCCAACCAATACCTTGTAAAAAAATATTTCCAGCAAGCAAAATTGATTCTGAATAGTAATGGGAAGAATCAGACACTAAACCAAATTGTTTATTTTTACAGACCATATTTCAAAAGTAGTATAACCAGCATACCAACCTAGTAGGAAGTTATAAATGTTACAAAGATGGGTTCATCAAAAACATTCCAGTATCATTTTATTTATTTGTATCCTGCCTTTATTATTAATTTTAGAAATAACTCAAGGTGGAGAACATATCCAACACACCTCCCTTCTCCTATTTTCCCCACAACAGCTGCCCTGTGAGGTGGGTTGGCTGAGAGAAAATGCCTGGCCCAAAGTCACCTACCCAATTTATCCTGTGCCTTTTCCCCTTTCCTTATGTTTGAAATGTAAGTCGTCAAAGGCATATAGGCTACGATTCTGCTTTTGGTCAAGTCTGCCCAGCTGGGACATGAGTTCAATGTATATTATTTTACTGTTTTTATGCTAATAAATCTATGTTGTATCTTCAGTGTGATTTGGTTATTTTAAGTGAGCCTGGTTTTTGCCACACCACCTATACATATGTATTTATTAGGGTTAACGTGAATTTTAATGAAACATAATGTTCAGTTACATTGAAGACATGGTCTGCTCAGCTTAGCTAATTTAGCTAAAATGGCTTAAATCTGTATGGTTGGTAGTCATCCTTTTATTTTGAACATGTGTATCATATATGAATTTTCTGCCATTTCTCTAAATCAATCCCATATCCAAAATTCCTCTCCCAAGCAATCATAGTTTCTTTAACTTGTTCTTCCTCTAGCTTAATTCCCAATAAATAACCATATAGTTTTTTAATCACCTTTTCATCAGTACCTGTCAAAATCTTATCTAAATCAGTCTGTTTATCATAAAATCCCTCTGTTTTAGAATCTTCATCATACCTTGAGTAGGACACTCAGTTTTAATATTTGCATTGCTGGCTTGAGGAAGCAATTTTAATATGAACTGGGAAGAGGAAGAATAACAATAGTGCAATCTAATGGTTAGAGTGGAGAGGTGGTTTGGTAATGGGCAGAGTTATGTTCACATCCTCATTCAGATATAACAGCCATTTTGCAAGCTAACCTATCTCAGAGGTTGTTCTGAGATTGAAAGGGAGACGGAAATATGCATTATTCTGCTGGGTACAATAAAATAAAATTTAAAAACAAAATAATTAAATTATTCACTTAAGATTTAGAAAGACTTGGACCTGCTCCTCAGTTTGGCAAAAAAAAATCTTACTTAAATCGTGTTTATATATACGCCGTTGAGAAAGGAAATACTACAGGTGCAAGGTGGTACCAAGGGTCTATCTGCCGTATGCCATGGTCTGGTGATTCAGAGGCTTCTTTGTAGACTAATTTGTTTAAGTCTGTACAAATTGTACAGAAACATCCTGCAATAAAATTGCACTTAACTGATTTGATCTTATGCTTATTTAATCTAATAATAATATAATACAGCTAAAAATAAGAGTCAAGGAAACAGCAATATGGGACAAGATTTTTTTTTATCGTTTGAATACAACAGCACTGTTTAATAAACTATATTTTTAAATATGACAAATCAAGCAGAAATGTAAAGTAGGTTTTGTATTACAAACTTTTAATACATGCAAGAATCTGATGTCATAAATAAAGTAGTTATGTGTATTTTAGCACCACTTTGACACAATCATAATAAAACTATTTTAAAGAACTTGGTAGCTAACTGAAAAAAGAGAGGGCCTCACTTTTATGAATGGGACAAGTGTTTCTGCTGCTAACATGCAGTTCCTGATGTGTGGCTATGCAGGCAGACACCCTTTTTAAAAAATCACAATATAACACATTAGCCCTTTATCCCTCTAGTGAGTAAATTGTAAAAATATATAGCCCCCTCCCTTTCCACAGACAACACAGTTTTGCATTTAGGAAATGTCAACATTTTTTGCATATTTAAGTTATTGGAGTCTATAAGGCACATTTCAAGTTGTATGACAGTTTTTCTGAGGACAATACAGTAATGTTTACAGTACTTTATAGCTCAAAGGTCAAAATGGGGGCAGCAAAAATCCTTACTATTTTTGTTCCTACTGTTGTTGTTTTTTAAATGCCATTGTACAAAAAGTAACTGCAGTTGAAAACTTTTCAAACCAAAAATTGATATTCAGCATTCTCCAATATGTCTTCGAGGACCTTTGTGTCTTCTAAGGTATACAGTATGACAAGTTTCCTTCTACTTGTTCTTAGTATAAAACGATACTAGCACAATCTTGCTTCCCAAATTTATCTCCAAGATTAAAAGTGCTCAGGATTGCTAACTATTTAGTCATTCTGCCTGAGCACAGTAGCATAGGAGATATCTCCAAACCATGAAGGAATATCCTTCCCAACACTTGTTCAATAACATGTGAGAGGATGCTATTGCACTCATGTTCCACTGATGGCCTCTACAAATATATCTGGATGACTACTGTGGGGGGGAAAAGCTGGACAAGACAGGTTTTTTTTTTTTTAAAAAAATCTGATCCAGTCTGATTCTTACATTCTTAACATAAACACTGTAGCTCTACAACAGGGGTGTCAACTCAAGGTTCATGGGCTGGGCCAGAAATATCAAAGGATTGGCCGGCGGTACCTCTGCCAGCCAAAATGGGCCACATGGGCCCTCATGAGGCCCCCACATGCCCATTTTTGGCCAGCAGAGTGCTGCTGGAGACGGTGGAGGCCAAAAACAGGCCACACAGGGGCACTCACAGGGCCTTTGCATGGCTGATTTTTGGCCAGAAGAGTGTGCTGCAGGAGGCCGTGGAGGCTGAAAATGGGCCACATGAGGGCCTCACACGTCCCAGTGGCCCATTTTGGTCAGCAGAGATACCATTGATATTTCCGGGCCAGATTAAGTACCCCATGGCCCAGATCTGGCCCATGGACCTTGAGTTGATGCCCCTGTTGTAGAGCTACAAAACATGTCTCCATGTGGCCCGTTTTGGCTGGTAGAGTACTACAGGAGATGTCTGTCCCATCCATCCCTGCTCCCTGTCCACCACCCCCCACCAGCCCGCAGAGGACTACAATGCTGATCAAAGAAATCCAGCTTGACAGCCCAGCTGTACAATATTTGAAAAGTTGAATTTCACTTGGTTGAATGAATGGGTGACTTTAGAATGACCTAGATTTGCATTAACGATGTAGCATAACTCAAAATGTATCGTGGTAGATTCAAAATAATTCTTTAAATGTGCTGAAGTCATTCACTCTTTCAAAAATTCTTAGCATCCTTCTATAATTCCCAAGGTTTCTTAATCCTAAATCAATAGTTTAAGCGGCTAATAAAAACAATCTTCGTGAAAGGCAGATGTATTCTTTTGACATCAATGAGGGAAGTATGTATGCCACTATAAATGACCAATCTCTCATTTTACAAATTATATATTTATTTAGATTCTCATACACTCCTAAACTGGAACATTAAACCTAGAACCAATGCATGGTCTGAAGTTCCTGAACAAGCCTACCCTTAAAACCTTTATATAGAGAAGACTATAAATAATAGCTACCGTAATTGTGGAGGTCAGTCAATAATATGTGGAACTGTGAACAAAAGAAATCATAATGTAAAATTAGACCAAAGATCTGCCCTGCCCATCAGTATAGAAACAGCTTAGTATTGGAAGAACATACACTGCTCAAAGATATAAAGGGAACACTTAAACACAATGTAACTCCAAGTCAATCACACTTCTGTGAAATCAAACTGTCCACTTAGGTAGCAACACTGATTGACAATCAATTTCACATGCTGTTGTGCAAATGGAATAGACAACAGGTGGAAAGCATAGGCAGTTAGCAAGACATCCCCAATAAAGGAGTGGTTCTGCAGGTGGTGACCACAGATCACTTCTCAGTTCCTATGCTTTCTGGCTGATGGTTTGGTCACTTTTGAATGCTGACAGTGCTTTTACTCTAGTGGTAGCATGAGACGGAGTCTACAACCCACACAAGTGACTCAGGTAATGCAGCTCATCCAGGATGGCACATCAGTGTGAGCTGTGGCAAGGTTTGCTGTGTCTGTCAGTGTAGTGTCCAGAGCATGGAGGCGCTACCAGGAGACAGGCCAGTACATCAGGAGACGTGGAGGAGGCCATAGAAGGGCAACATCAGCATCAGGACCGCTACCTCTGCCTTTGTGCAAGGAGGGACAGGAGGAGCACTGCCAGAGCCCTGCAAAATGACCTCCAGCAGGCCACAAATGTGCATGTGGCTGCTCAAACTGTCAGAAACAAACTCCATGAGGGTGGTATGAGGGCCCGACATCCACAGGTGGGGATTGTGCTTACAGCCCAACACCGTGCAGGATGTTTGGCATTTGCCAGAGAACACCAAGATTGGCAAACTCACCACTGGCACTCTGTGCTCTTCACAGATGACAACAGGTTCACACTGAGCACATATGACAGATGTGACAGGGTCTGGAGATGCCGTGGAGAATGTTCTGCTGCAACATCCTCCAGCATGACCAGTTTGGCAGTGGGTCAGTAATGGTGGGGTGACATTTCTTTAGGGGGCCGCACAGCCCTCCATGTGCTCACCAGCGGTAGCCTGACTGCCACTAAGTACCGAGATGAGATCCTCAGACCCCTTGTGAGACCATATGCTGGTGCGGTTGGCCCTGGGTTCCTCCTAATGCAAGACAATGCTAGACCTCATGTGGCTGGAGTGTGTCAGCAGTTCCTGCAAGATGAAGGCAATGATGCTATGGACTGGCCTGCCCGTTCCCCAGACCTGAATCCAATTGAGCACATATGGGGCATCATGTCTCACTCCATCCACCAACTCCACGTTGCACCAGAGACTTTCCAGGAGTTGGGGGATGCTTTAGTCCAGGTGTGGGAAGAGATCCCTCAAGAGACCATCTGCCACCTCATCAGGAGCATCTCCAGGCATTGTAGGAAGGTCATACAGGCACATGGAGGCCACACATACTACTGAGCCTCATTTTGACTTGTTTTAAGGACATTACATCAAAGTTAGATCAGCCTGTAGTGTTTTTTTTTTCACTTTAATTTTGAGTGTAATTCCAAATCCAGACCTCCATGGGTTACTAAATTTGATTTCCATTGATAATTTTTGTGTGATTTTGTTGTTCATTCAGATCTAGGATGTCTTATTTTTGTGTTCCCTTTATTTTTTTGAGCAGTGTATATAACAACTCGGACCTCAACACCCATCAGTGTTGACCAATGAGGCTGATAGTAGGTGTAATCGGTATGTCTGGAAGTTACCAAGACTAGAAAGTTGCCTTATTCAAGGCAGATTATTATCCATTTAGCGAAATACTGTATATTATAACACCTTTCCAGTCTCAAACAGAGAAAATGCTTCTTGCCTAATATCTGATGTTTACACTGAACATGTTGCACTTGGGATGATTTACTTACAAAATAAATGTTTTGCCCTGCTCTTTTTTTCATATTTGAAGTCATTATATCAAGGTCTTAAATCAAAGACCTTTTTAATCAGCCCTATCGTATTGAAGAAATGGATGGATCATCTAATATATATATATATATATAAATAAATAACATTTTACCAGGCATAGAGGTCTCAGCAATCCAAATACCCCTTTTTTTTGGAGACTTGGCATGATTAATCTTTTTATTCAGGAAAAAAATAAAACCACAGATAGTGCAGCACACATGAAATAAAACCCTTATATAAATCAATAGGTTCTAGGCTTTTCCCTCCCATTTTAGTAGATATTTGGCTGCTTTTGTTTTGTTTTAATATTGTAAGGCACCATATTAACATATGGTTCTGTTTAGCCAGGGAAATACTGGGTCCTGCCTAATCAGTTTCTTTGCATGGAATATGAAATAATAGCATTTGTCTTTTAACTAGATGGCTTTGAAATAAATTGGCTTTATTGCTTTAATATTTCTCTAATATCTCTTTCTAGATTATAAATTGCCAAGAATAAACATCTTGCCCTTGATCCCCTAAAAAGTGGAACTTTTTAGGACAGCAACATTCTTGTGGCCTTCTGTAAAAAAAAAAAAAGAATAACAACAGAGGTGGTATTCAGCATTCGACCAATTCTGGAGAATCAGTAGTGGAAATTTTGAGTAGTTCGGAGAACCAGCAAATACCACCTTTGACTGGAGATTTTACAATATCCTTTCCCTGCCATGCCCACCAAGCCATGCCCACAGAACTGGTAGTAAAAAAATTTGAATCCCACCACTGAGTAACAATAACTGCAAGCTAGAGATAGCTCTGTGAAATTTAAGGAATTATAACAACAGAGAAATGCCCTGCATGAGATTTATGTTTTTTAGTTTTACTATTTTGCAATCGTTTATTTTTCTCTCCGTGGTTTTGTTAGCAGAACGATATCACTGGAGCCATATGTCTCCCCTAATCTCACTATCCAAACTTCCAAACTGAAAGTACCAAAACCAGCCTTCCCCAACTAGTATCCTCCAGATGCTTGGACTAACTCCCTTAATCCTAAAACAATATGGGATTTAAAGTCTAGTATCTCTGATGGGCTTCGGGTTGGGAAAGCAGATCTTATATCATTTTTATTTGGAAAGCAGGATAGGTCTTGTACTTGATTCTCATTTGCGTATATCAAAAGATGCAAATAGATATGTGTGATCACATTATATATGCTGCCATATGAATAAAACCAATTTATTGTTATCTGCACTGCCTGGGTAATATTTCAAAAAAAAAAAACACCATTCAATTCTTGAATGTTTTCCCTCAAATTTACACACCTCAGAAGTGCTAGGAGTGCCATTCCCAAAGGAGCCAATTGTAGAAGGCTATAAAAGGTATTATATGCAAAAATGGGAACAAAGCTGTGATACAATTATGAACTCTGTCTTCTCTTTTTTCTAATTATCCAGCTTCAAAAACAATGGCTCACATAAGGCAATTATAATAATCAGTTGTGTATGCTCCAAACCATTGATGTAACTGCAAGCTGCTGCTCTTTAATTCTTGATCAAGGCAAGAAATTCCTCCCTTGCTTTTGAATCTTCTTGGAAGATGCCAAGCATAGCGCTAGTGACTGTTGTGCTGTTCATTTTCTGAACCCCCCTCATGATCATGCACATGTGTCTGTCAAAAAAAAACGTTAAAAGAAGCATTTTTAGAACATTAGCAAACACGGTGAATGCAATAGCATTCAAGCCTCAAAATCCTTAATACAAGTCTGATTTTTTAAAAAAATAATACCAATAACAAAATTAAATATAAATTCTAGGACTACATTATCCCAAAATGTAGAAGCATGCATTTATTCTAATAATCTTCCTAATATAAAACATTTTTAAAAAATAAAGGAGAATATCTATAGCTCAGGGTTGACATGAGGGGTCTGTCCTTGATGTTTTCTTGCAAACGTTTCATTACTCAAACTAGCATTGATGATATTACCTAGTTTGGGTAATGAAATGTTTGGAAGAAAACAAGCCAGCTCAGAGAGCATCAACGTTACGTCATTTTTTAAAAATCTACATATTCTTGGAAATTTACAGTATCTTGGTGACACTACAATTCATATGAAGGACTACTTAAAAACAAAATTGAGTTTGACAGAGGTCAACGGAGGTCATTCTCA
Source organism: Pseudonaja textilis (assembly GCF_049901715.1). Classification (NCBI taxonomy): domain Eukaryota; kingdom Metazoa; phylum Chordata; class Lepidosauria; order Squamata; family Elapidae; genus Pseudonaja; species Pseudonaja textilis. Next base: position 40,624,274 of record NC_141990.1, on the reverse strand, counting down.
GGCGACTTATTTTCTCATTGTCAGGTGTAATAATAAAGAAGGGATAATTGCCCCCAATAATCTCATTTCCATGATAGAAGCCTATTCTGGATCAAAGTGTTTTCCTTCAGTGAAGGAGCACCACATGAAGCAAGATCAATTGTGAAAAAGGAACATCTGGATTGCATGGTAATACCAGGCTACACACTTTGACACAAAATTGGTCTCATTGAATACACATAGTACTATATATTTCTATTCCTGTACTTCTATGCTTTCAAAGTGCTATTGCATTACTTTTCAATAGTATTGAAAAGGAAATGGAAAATAAATAATTTACAGCAGAGGGAAAGAATTACAAACTCAACTAAATCAAACAAGGAATGATGAACTTACGAAGCTTCTATCACCACAGCCACTCCAACAGGTTTCAGAACCTCAGTAATTGCTAAAGCAATCTGTTTTGTAAGTCGCTCCTGGACTAGAAATCAATCAGTACTTTATGAAAAATTATATTCATCAGAATGAATTGAGACAGTAAATGCAAACTTATTCAATAAATAAAAGAGATAACTGTGAAGGGAAGACTTCCCTTCTTGCACATTTTGTGCATGGAAACGAATTGTCTATTTCAGTAGTTATCACAAATTTTGAGTTTTTCAATAAAAATAATTATTTATTTAAACAACTTATACTGATCTCCCATTCTGTGGCACATATATTTATGGGTGGCTACCAATAATAAAACACAAAACAATAAAATCAATACAAAAATCAAAAATCCCTAGAACCTTTGCCACGGGTAGCACAAGCTTATGTCCTGCCTAAGTTATTTGCTTTTGGAATGAAAATTTGAGTTTTCAGTTTCTTATGCACACAGATCAGCTTCTGGATTTCCCTCCAAACAGGCCAATGGGAGAATGGAGCCTTTCTCCTGGTCAGATGAAGCTGATGATCTTTTCCAGAGAACTGTCAATGGGTCCTGGTCTGCATTTAGCCAATCCTGAATTGAAAAATGTATTAAGAAGAGCACAGTGCCAGAAAAAGTACTAACCTTGGAGCCTTCTGCTAAACATTTCAACAATTCTGGAAAAAGGGGAAAAAAAGATGCACTAATGAGATAGGGAGGTGGCATTGATGGAAATGCAAATCAGAAAGTGATTAAGTTTGTTTATAAATTGATCTCAATAACAGTCATCAATTATTTTTACCTCGGTGATATCTCCATGTGAAATATCCAACCATGTTTTTGGAAGTACAGAGTTAAAACGCATCAATATTTCTCCTGGTTCCTGCCAGCTGATAGCTGTAATTTCAATGTTTAAAATTCCCTATAATGACACAATAGTTCACTTCAAGAATTTGCCTGAATGAATGAGTGTTTGAAAATGGGTAAAGAATAAGGCTGTTCACAGTTGGGCTATACAAGTTCTTCAAATTCATAGGAGAAATGGTACTTCTGAGAACATGGGTGCTCAAACATCAACTGCCAGTTATTCCTTAAAGCAGCTCCATCTTTTCCTGCAATTGCATGGCTATCATCTATCATCGGTGACAGTTCATTTCATAGTTCAACTATGAAATAGTTGTGTATGATGAAGTGTTGTGCGAAGTACAGTATTCCTTCCCAGTGTCTACACTCGTTTACCTTTATGGATATTTCAAACAACTGTCGTATCTAATAGCTATTTCTTAGAAAGAAAACCAGACACACTCACATACCTTAATGTAAAATATCTGTTACTGTTGCCTTATTGAATCCATAATATAAAATAGTGATTTATTACTAAGAAGAAGAGTAATAAATACCTTGCAAGTTTACTTAATCCAACTACTTTTTTCCTTGGTAAATATCCAATGTGTACCTGCAGATATTAAAGGAAGATGAAGAATTATTAATATATGCATTAATGTATTAATATTCAGTCCAAGACTACCTGTATTTCATACTATGAGTATTTTTTTCAGTTGAACTTAGAAATCAGTTTTCCATCCACATTTACTGTTGCACTCTACATTCAATTTCTCAGCATTACAGTGAAGAAGAAGCTGAATATGTAACTGGCTAAATTAGCAGAAGCCTATTAATTTCATCTGGAAAAAATACTGCTGATACTGCTGCAGAAAATTAGTAAAATGGATTATTACTCAGTTATTATGCAAGGCATGTTACAGAAAGCAACAAATTTGTTCCACTGATTATATGGTTCAAGATTATGGACATAGAATTCAATATGAGTCAATGTGAGTCAAAGTTTCCACTGTCATTACCTTGCCAAAGAAAGGAACCAAGTGATGTTCACAAAGAGAAAACATATCAATGCCCTTTACGATAACTATCTCATCATGGTCTTCATCAAAAACAGCACCATTGAGTATCTCTGGAAATGAAAGAAATGAACATAATTTCTTTTTTTATTTTTTATTTTTTATTTATGTAACACATAAAAATAATACAATTCCCAATCTGGCAACCCAAAGCCCCCACTTTTTTTGGAGTCTTGCAACGTTTCCAGACTTATTCTTGTTTTTTTCCCTAGCCAAATGTATTTTAATATTATTTTATTTAATTCTTCAAAATATTTTCCCCCAGCTTTATTGGACTTGTTTGAAATAAATTATAATCATCTTGGTAAAATATTCATTTTTATAATAGCTATTCTTCCTGTCAATGATAATTGCAAGTTTTTCCATTTGTCTAAATCTAATTTGATTTGTTGCATCAGTTCATATAATTATCCTCTTTAATCATTGCACATTTTGCTGTTAGTTGTACCCCTAAGTACTTTACTTCCTTGACTATCTGTATATCAGTTTTTTCCATCAGCACTCTTTTCTCTGTATCTGTAAGATTTTTAACTAATATTTTTGTCGTTTCTTTTTATCCATGCATTTTAATTGCAATAACATAAATTGCCAATTAATGTTATCGAATGCTTTCGGTGTCTCTAGAAAAATCAAGTTATTTGTTTTTCAGGATGTATTTCATAATACTCCAATATGTTTAAAATCATTCTCATATTGTTTTTAACCTGCCTCTTTGGCAAAAATCTGATCTACATGTGTAAATTCGTTCAAAACCCTTTTTAATCTCTTCAATCTTATTGAAGCATATATTTTATAGTCCACAATCAATAAGGACATTGGCTTATAATTCTTTATCTGCATTAAATCTGAATCATCTTTCAGTATGAGAGTAATATTTGCCTCCATCCACGAATCTGGTACTTTCACTTCTAGCAGAACTTCATTGTAAACTTCCAACATAACTGGGCCTAATGTTTCTTGTAAATGTTTATAAAATTCTGCCAGTAGCCCAGCTGGCCCTGGAGTTTTATTATTCTTTTATCTCTTAATCGCTTCTGTCAATTCCATCATAGTTATTCGTTCATTCAACATAACCTTAACTGTTTTGGGTACTTCAGGAAGTTCAGATTGTTCCAAGTATTGTTTTATTCTATTTTCTGGGATTTTCTCCTGGTCATACAGTTTCCCGTAATACTCTTGAATTATTATTTTTTATCCTCATTTTGGTAATAAAGGATTCCTTTCTCATCTATTAGTCGATATATCAGTTATTTTCCTTCTCTTTTTTCAGCTTATATGCCAGCCACCTTCCTAGTTTATTCTCATTTTCAAAAAAATTATGTTTCACACTTTTGATTTTTTGTGCCTGGGAAGAACATGATTTCTCAATCTACATAATTGTTATCCTTTACTGCAGAATAACTAAACAAAGAAATTGCTCTATAGCAACTTGCTAGATTCTTTACAAACTATTTTTTCTTCTTCCTATCAACACTTTATTTGGGCACTTAATTCAAATTTAAATTTTATTTTTTCTCACTTATTTGCTTTATTAATTTTTCCCCAATTCTCTGTCTGCTTAAAATATAAACTGACATTACAACCTGGTTCTACATGCAGCAAAACTGAAATACAATTCCCATACTTTTCTGAGCCTGATAGAAAGCACATCCATGATCTTTATTTCTGCTATTGACACCAGTAGTTTTAATATTTATTTGAAGGATTGCTATAAAATTATGTTACCTGGAAGTTAAGCTAATTATAAGGGTTGGCTGTTTAAATTTTTTTAATCATTTTAGCCAAATTATTTGGTTCTCCAGGATTCTTAATTATAATCTCCGTTTGTCTTACCAATGAAACTGAAAATATTATTCCCTTAAACAAAATTTGTTTTTTCCTTGTCATTACAGTTTTTGAGATCATATAAACCAGGCTTGGTTTACCTTGCTTATATTTTGCACATGTATGTTTACCACAAGCAGAATGTACAGAGCAAATGCTTTTAGTAATTCATGAATAGAAAATTATTAACATTCTTTAGTTTTTTATGTTATTTTCCAGAATAGGCAATTCTAGTGCATTTGTTTTATTTCCATTATTGCAGTACTGGCAAATTACTAGTAAGCAAAGCCAATGTTAAGGATCATTAGAAATTATTCAAGTGGTACAAGCGAAAAAATGTTTTATTGTACTTATTTTCACTTTGGTATTGCCTGACTCCATACCAATTCAGAGCTGTTCACACTATCAAAATAAATGCAATAAAATGAATTTAAAAATTACTATATGGAAAATAAATCATCTGACAAATTTGGTTTGCTGAATACCCTACCCTTTTTCTAGAATGATATTAGAACTGGAGCCATCTAGCTTTTGTGATGGACCTGTAGCCATTCATAGAAAAGAATGCAGTAAAGACAGGCATGGGTGTTAATGCTATTTGTCAACTGGTGTACTGTAATCTATTCTACATGAGCTATCCTTCAAAGCCGCCTGGAAACTTCAAATAGTGTAAAATGCCATGGCCTATGTGCTTACAAGTCTCACCCATTACCGTCATATAATACCATTACTATGGAAATGCACTGGCTGTCAGTTAATTTCCAAATGCAATTCAAGACAGAAATTGGCAATTCTGGATAGAACCCAATATGCGTGAAAATAAGTGTTGGGTAAACCCATTTACTAACATGTTTGGTAAAAGGAAGAATGCAAGTGGGGACTCTCTTTGGGTGACCCCCCTCTTATGGAATAGCTTGCACCCGAAAGCAAATAGCCCTTCTCTTACAGCCTTCCAAAAACTTGTTAAGACATGATTAATTCAGAAGGCCTTTGTACATATAAGATTTTGTTGTAAGAAAGATGCAGCACCTTAATATTGGATCAGCATACTAGAATTATTCATTGTTTATACTTATTATGTTATTATATATTGTATGCCAACATTTTGACTGTAAACTGTCTAGAAGTGAATAATGAAGTAATAAAAAAGTTCCACAAATAAAGGAAAAGAGGCACTGGCAAAGTTTGATGATTTTTACCCATCGTCAAACTGAACCTAGACTTTTGAATTATTGTCAGAAAAACCAATAGAAAGACTATGCATACATATCATCAGGAGACTTCTATTCAGTTATATCTAAGCTACAATATCTATCTTATTACATTTAAATGACAAATCATCTACTCTGATTCTGAAGAAGTAGTGTACTAAAAGCCAGCCAAGAACAGAAAACTGCAGAACACAGCTTCTATCACTGTGAGGGCGAACCTATGGCACGCGTGCCACAGGTGGCATGCAGAGTCATTTGTGCCAGCATGTGAGCTGCAGGCAAACTTATCTCATTGGGCATGCGCACACCTCACAGCTGTTTTTTGGCTGGTTTGATGCCTTTTTCAGCCTCAGAGGCTCAAGGAAGGCTTCTGCAAACTTCTACAGGCTTTGCAGGCCAAAAACTAGCCCCATTTCATCACTTCCTGTTTTTCCAAAAATACTGGAAGTGACAAAACGGGGCTAGTTTTCGGCCTGCAAAGCTTGCAGAAGCCTGCAGAAGCCTTCCTAAAGCCTCTGGGAGGCCAAAAAAGGACTGAAACTGGCTGAAAATCAGCTGTGAGGCACAGTGCAGATAAGGGGGCAGCCGGGAGGGGGGTGAGGATTGTGCGCACATGCGTAGGTGTGGGGAGGCGGGCATTGCCTTCTGGGTGCTGGCACGCAAGCGTGAGTGTGCAAGTGCGTGCACAATTTTTGGCACAGGAGCCCAAAAAGGTTAGCCACCACTGTTCTATCATCTATAAGTCCCAACTAAAATCATTCAAGTACATCCATAAATGATCTTTAGCCATTCCTGTTATGGTCCATATATTTGCTTATAGGCAGCTGCTATTTGCTTAAAACAGCTATTAACCAGCAGCAACAGACTATTTCACCCTGTTAAAGATGCTGTGCTGAATCTAGATCTCAACTCTGCCTCCTACCTACTGATGATATGACTACAATTATTAACTGTATCCCTAGCGTTAGAGGCACATTTACCTGTCCATCCTTCAACATGGTATATATGCAATCATCTGTAAGTAATAACTCACTGCTTTGAGTAGACAACCCAATTTCTAGCCAAAAGAATGAATGCAATATTCAAAAATCAATGGGTATGCTGTAATTCTCTGAGAATACTTTGCTGCTGGTCTCAAGGAAAAAATTAATGAGAAAAGGAATCATGATTTCAGCACCAAACAGCAGTTAGAACTGATTAGAAAATGTAATACTATTCCTTAAGGACTAAACAAAGTTTGTCTCATAGATGCTAACTAGCTACTTCATAAAAGAACATCTGGGCTATACTTACTGCTGCTTTGTGGTCATTAAATATTATCTTTACTGCCTTTCTTTTTCACATCCTCCTCTCCCATGATTCTCTTCTTTCCAACAACAGCAGAAGGAGGAAAACATAATTTTTTATGGAAAGCAAGATAATTCAAGGGAGATCATTATGGGTTGACTAATGTTGCCCATTCTGTCTTCTCAAAAGACTGACAGCTGGTTTTTGTGCAGTGATAAACAGGAAGTGCAAATCAGCCCATATAAATGCTCAGATAAAGTTCAGGTACAACTAAAATTACTCAAGACTCCAATCACTTTCTTAACGTTAAGGTGAGACAGTCATTTATCAAGAAAGACTGAGGTTTCACACTTAAATATGCTGATTAGATTCCCAAATTGCACAAAGTTATCATGCAGCTTGTTTGTCTTTGACTTGAATGAATCCAGCCAAATATGATAATTCGGCAAACCATGGCTTAAGGAAATTATGATTTAGAAGGAGGCACAAACTTAGCCACTTTTCTAGGAATTAAAACCTTTTGATGATAGTATGGCTTCTGATAAAGAAGAGACCTATCCCTTAAGGCATGTGAAGTAATTTTTGTGTTTCAATACACAAATCCTACTTGTTATACCTTTATTTGGACACAATATATAGTTGTCTTGTGTGTTATGAAATGAAAACTTTGGTCTAATGACATTCTGAAAAATCACTAGTTATCTTGTTTTCTAGTCTCTTTTTATTTATGAAGAGTAAAACTGTTTCTTGGCTGGAACCTTATACACACCCTACTAAATGAGATGCACCCATTCCATATACTATATACAATTATTTTTGTTGGGTGGGATTAGGAAAGCATCAATCTTAACCATACTCTTGTTTATTTAAATGCAATTTCAAATCATGAGATAGTGGATTTTTCATTTTGCACTTCATGTAATTCACATTTTGTGTTGAAAGATTTGAGGGACTAGGATCTAGAACTGCTGGCCTCAATTTCTACCTGAACTTTTTTCCAAGAGTGCTTCTAGAAACCATCCTGCTAAAGAGTACTCTATACTCTTTATATGCATAACTACATTCCCACTCACTCTAGTAATACTATTACTAAATTTGCAGATGATACAACAGTAGTGGGATTCATCCCGGGGTGGGGGATGAGTCTGGCTATCAAGATGAGGTGGACCGGTTGCTTTTGTGATGTGGAGACAATAACTTGGTCCTCAACACCAATAAGACCAAAAGCTTATAGTAGACTATAGAAAAAACAGATCAGACATCCAGCCCTTGCTTACCAATGGAGACCGAGTGAAGCAAGTGGCCAGTTTTAAGTTTCTGGGTGTTACCATAAAAGAGGACCTAACCTGGGGTGCTCACATCGCAGCCCTGGTCAAAAGGGCCCAGCAGAGATTATACTACTTGAAGCTTCTCAGAAAACAACAACTGAATGAAAAACTGCTGGCGACCTTCTATCACTGCACCATAGAGAGTATCTTTAACTTACTGCACCTGTGCATGGTTTGCCAATTGCACAGTGGCAGATAGGAAAGCACTCCAGAGGGTTAACGTCATTGCCCAGAAGATCATTGGTTGCCCTCTCCCTTCTTTGGAAGAGCTTTATAGCTCCCACTGCTTTAAGAAAGTTCAAAACATTCCCAAAGATCCATCTCATCCTGGGTACCTCCCCCACTTTTTAAAAACTATTACCATCTGCCAGATGGTACAGGATAATAAAAACAAGGACAAATAGGCTGAAAAGCAGCTTCTATCCCAGGGCAATAATAACTCTACTGAATGCTATTGTATAGTGCAATATTAATGCAATATCAGGGATTTTCAATTCAATGTATAGACTGTAAAGGATGTGTGTTTGTTTCTTTTCATAGTCATAATGTACACTGAAGTTGGTATTTAATTTCGTTGTATGAGGTGCAATGACAACAAAGTAAACTAAACTAAAAGCACTTTGCCTGAAAAAGGCACTTCAAAATTCCCTCTCAGACCCTATTTTGAGTAGAGATGAAGATTAGGACTAGTTAGCCGCCCCTTGGAAGGAACCGAAGCCCTCTTTCCTATCTTGGATTGAAAGGGGAGACTCACCTTCGACGGTTTCATAGTAGCCCTTGGTGAGAAACTGCATGGCTTTGGCCGCCCTCCGAGGCGTCAGCAACAGCCCTTGCCTCCCCGGGTTTTCGCCCAAACCCTGCAGGATGGTGGCGTAGGCGGCCTCCAGTCCCGGGAGCCGCTCCCTTTCTTCCGCTTCTCGAGCGCCGTGGTCCTTCAGAGACGTTCTCCGCATCTGGCCGCCGCTCGGCCCATCGAAGAGGCAGCTGGGATGCAAGTCCCCGTTTTGGTAGGCCTGCAGGTTCAGCTGGAACGGTTCCATGGCCCCGCCGCTCGCTGCAGGAGACCGAGAGCGAGGCGGGAAGGACAGCAGAGGCAGCGACACCGGCGGGGTGTGTGTGGGGAGCGGGGCGTTCGGGGTTTGCCACGGCGGGCGTCGGTCGCAGGTGGCGAGTGCGCGTCTAGGACGGTGAAGCGGTTGCTGAGCGCTTTGATAGCCGGGTGGTGGTGGTGGGAGATTCAGAAGGGTTGCAATGAGGGCTTAAAGTGAGCTTTGCTAAGGGAAGGCTGCGGCTCCCGCTCTCTTTCTCTCTCTGCTCTTCTCGCGGGCTGAGGTGACTGAGCCTGAGGCTTCTGGTATTTATTGCGCCCCCCGATCTTGTTGCGCCCCTCGATCAGGCTCTTCTCCGTCAGAGGGGGTCATCTTGGGACCATCAGCTGGGCGAGATCGACTAAGGCGCCCTTTGTCGCCTGGCAGCCCCCCCACACCCCTTGCTCTAATCGGAGGAAACAAGCATAGTCAGGAATATTAGTCACGCCGTACACGCGGAGAACACACGTAACCTTTCGCCTTTAACTGGCCGTTCAGACCGCCAGCAGTCTCCCCCTTCCTCTTCGTTGTCCCAACAGCTCTTCCATCCTTCCCTCTCGAGATTTTACTCTCCGTTTGCTGAGCTCCAACGTGCTGACCTGCTCGGCCTGCAATGGCGTTGGCTGCAGAGGAACAATTCACGCCCTACGCTTTGCATCGGAGGTGCTTGAAAGTGGGATGAAGCCGGCCTCCGATGCTTGCATTACCTTACTGGGCGGATGGGAGAGGCGCGTGGGTGTAATTTCAGGCCACCGGTTTGGGCTTTGGGCGCCGTCCACTGCAAAAGACCTGCGAACCACAAATGTCAGCTACTGTAACGTGTCTGAGCACAGCTTTTTTTATGTCCAGTCTTGTAGCTGGTGGGCTGCCTTGGCCCCTTTCTGAAAATGGATGGGCTAAAGCAAACTTTTAAAACGTTAATTAAAATTTTAAGGGGCATAATCAAACACTGATAAGATTTCTTTTGAAGTAGTTTTTCAGATCTGTCAAGCTGAAATTATGGCTTAAGCTTAATGTAGAGGGGGTAGGCAGCCTTTTGCTGTATTAAATTTCTCCTTCTCATCTACTTAGAGTCAAATATTTGAAGAACTGTTAGATAGAATATATGTCTGTTTATTGTTTTACAGGAAAGGAATAGAGCTAGCCAACTACCCATCTCTATCAGTTTTCACATTCCTTTTGAAGTATGTGCCACTACAGCATTTAATGCATAAAATCTCTTGAAGTTATTCTAGTTGAACATCCATTTCCTAAACTTTGTATAACCACTTTAATAGAGCTGTTGTCTAGAAAAATCACAGTTATTATAAAAGTAATTCTGGGAACTCAGTTTGTGTTTTAAAGCAACTTTTCCAACCCAAAGTTCTCTAAGGGCATTGGTGCTACAGTTCTCCTTTTTATTATTTATTACTTATTTATTTTATTATTTATTCAATTTCAAACATCATTTCAACCAAGTGACTCTGAGTGATTTATAATCCTAAAATTATAAGTTTAAACAATTAAGCAATTAAAACATCCAAAAAAATAGATACAGCAGCCACAATAGTTAACCAATTTACAATAAAGTCAAGAAATAGGAAACCTTAACACATTCCAAACCCCAGGGCTGTGTACATATCCACATTTTTGGGCCATTCTAATCTCCAAGAGAAAAATATTGCATAAGGCAGGGGCTACACCAGAGAAGGTTCTCACCAGTTGACACTCTTAGGCAAACAGGATCTGCAACATGCCCTATCTCTTATATCACATTGCACAGGTAGAGACTCTTGGAAAAAGATGGTCCAGGTGAGAAAGGCTGTTATAGATGGACATGCTCAAAGATCAGAAACGTGGAAGATTTGTGTTAAAATCGTTTATCCATTTGTTAAGGCTTTACATTTCAATTTGCTAGCTTGCTTGTATCCCATCTTTATTATTTTTACCAATAACTCAAGACAGTGAAGTATCCAACACACCTTCCACCTCCTCTTTTCCTCACAACAGCAACTCTGGGAGCTGAGAGAATGATTGGCCCAAAGTCACCCAGCTGGCTTTCATGGCTAATCTCCCACTTTCTAGCCTGATGACCAAATGGTGCTGTTTTCCCAATTAAATATAGAAATAAAGTTTGGTTCAGCAAATTCCTGAGTGGAATGCATTTAATTAATTACAATCTCTTTAAGCAGATGGTAAATGGTAGATGGTAGATCTGGAGTCTCCTATAATACGTTGGGAAGTCCTTTGTCCTGCCTGGCCTACAATGTAACATTGCTTCCAGTTGAATTAATTTAATATCCATCATGCTACACAATTTGCATCAAGAGATGAAAAAAAGAAAACGTTTCTATTTTATTTGATGTTTGACTGCAAGTCCACATAAATGTTAGGTTAAAAATACTGTCCACTTAGAAATCAATGTCTCTTATAACATATTTTTGCCCTGCATTAAGATAATCTACAATTATTTGCAAAGAATCAAATGTACAATGTTCTCATTCTGAGTTTCAACAAATATGTCTTCTTTCAGGTTATCCATTTCATTTGCCATTTCCCTCAGTGATACTCTGTTTCTCTATTCCAGAGATGCCATTGACAGTAACCATATATCCTCTACCACCTAAGTTTTTTTGATGAGCATATGTGTTTGTTATTCAAATACAACTGTTAACTGTGGATTCACATTATGGGGTAGGTTGGACAACAGAAAAGTAATAGTATGCTTCATATCAGAAACAACCCATGTGTCTATCTAAAATAGGACACGGATAAACACTGTTCAATTCAGGGTTTAAAATTACTTAGCTTTATCACCAATTATTATCCTTGTTGTAGGATGGAGAATTGTGGGACTTGGACTAAGCAAAGGAACTGCTGGGCTCAAATTTGCCACCTCCTAAAGTACTTTTGCCATTTAAATAATGGGCCCCAGATTATCATTATGATGTAAGAAAAGAGAGATTAAAGGAGGGCTGCATTTCTCATTCAAAATGGATATATTCTGATTTGTGTCACCTTTGAACACACGAACGTGAGCTGCAAACTACAGTGTTCACAAGATTACAAAATGCAGGTAGCACACTGATCAAAAGAGTAAATTCATATTTCCATAAATTGATGTGGTCTGAAATTGGTTTATATTGAATCTGCCTTTCAGCATATGATACATGCGTGCAAAATTAGTAACTTATGTTTTCAGAAAACCCTACATCAACCCATCACATGGGCCTTCATATGGCTTATGCATCTGCCCTTAATCATTGGGGTGTGCCACCCATGGCAATGACTGATACCCACTGGGGCTATTTGCAGAGAGTAAAGAGACTTGCTTTTCTGTTTACTTTCTCAAAAAGGCTGTAAAGACATGAATTTACATGTGGAGAAATCTCACAGATAAAAGCAACATTTGGGAAGAGGTAAATGTTTGGCAACTTTACAGAGAAGCTCTTTTCTCTGCCCTATGCAAAGTGTATTCTCTACTGCCAATTACAATGGTTTTTAAAAAATTATTATTGAGAAGACAAAAGAGAGTTTCCCAAACATTTGATAAGCCACAATTCCTCAGCTAATTTTTTTTATTTTATTTGACAGGTCACAAGTTGTGGCAGCGTACACTAATGTAAGTAGCTCTGTGTGTCAAATTTCACTTTATCATTTAAATGCACTGGTTCTGGGAATAATGCAAATAAGCAAATTGATTTATGTACAAAAAGTCATCCAGAACACATTTATAGGCATTTCTTTAAATAAGCACAATACTTTTTTTTCCAAGTTCAGCATGTTTTATCTTCTGCATACATACCAAAACATCAGCTAAATTTCTATATGATTCCCACCCACCCCAAATTACGTTAATAAATGTTCTTACCTATAAAGACTTCTATTGATTGAACCAAAGGCTGTGAAATTGTGATTTTTTTTTTCCCAAAAATAATTTAAACTTTAATGAATGGCACATAAGAGGGGCCTTTTTCATTCTCATGTATTCCAAATAACAGAGTAGGGTGGATATACAGATAGCTCTCATTTCATAACCGTTCAACACCCATTCAAAGTTATGTTGTTACTGAATGAGTAGTACTTACAACTAGTGCTAGATATTCCAGTTGTCCCAGCACTCCCACAGTTACATGATCTTTTGGAAACCAGCTTGCACTTACATTGGTTGCAGTATCCTGTGCCCAGGTGATCACCATTTGCAATCTTTCCTGCTAGCTTTCAACAAAGCAACTCTGGCAGAGGAAATTACTTTCTCCCTCCTGGCAACAGTTGCCCCAGCCCTGCTATGCTCATGCCACACCAGCCACCGACCGATGTGCTCTCTCCCACCCAACATAAGCCACTTCTGGCCACCCATGCACCTTCCCTGACACAACAGCAGCCACTTCTGGACTTGCACCTTGCCAAAACTTGTGGGCCAACTGCATTTTTCTTTTTGCCTGGCAGCCGCTGGCCCCAGATTTGCCATGCCAGCAAGCCATGCTCCCTCCCTTGCCTGGCAACAGCCACTGCCTGCTTGCATGCCAGCTGGGACTTGCATCTTATTGGAATCTCTGCGTTTTAAGCAGATCTACTCGCTTGGACTCTTGTCTGTAAGTTGTAAATACAGCAAAGATTAAGACAACGTGTCTTTGAAGAGTCTTCGCCAAAAGGATGCAAAATTCTGGGCCACTTTCCCACTAGAAACTTCATCATTGGGGAAGTTGAAAGGGTATAACAATATCATTAATCCCACTCTTGATATAAGAGCAACAAACAGAAAAGCCATGCTGATCAATGCTATCCAAACTACAAAAGCATAATAAAGACAGTCTTCAATTTACAACAGTTCATTTAGTGACCATTTGAAGTTACAATGCCACTGAAAAAAGTGACTGTTGACCCTTTTTTATACATACAACCATTGCAGCATCCCCATGGTCACGTGATCAAAATTCAGGGGCTTGACAACTGGTTCATATTTATGACGATGGCCGTGTCCCAGGATCATGTGATCAACTTTGGGAACCTCCTGCAAGCAAAGTCAGTACGGAAGCCAGTTGCATTTAAAACTGTTACTAACTTAACAACTGCAGTGATTCACTTAACCTCTGTGGCAAAAGAAAGGTTGTAAAATGGGGCAAAGCTCAATTAACAACTGTCTTGCTTAGCAACAGAAATTTAGGACGTGATTGTATATTGAGGACTGCATGTTTTGCAAATATGATGGTATAATGTGCAAGAAAAATACAGTGAGAGAAGGCTGGGATTCTTCCATGTTTTTATGGTGATCTAGGGGACTTTTCAGCCTAACTGTCCTAACAGCTTTAATAGTTATAAAGGACAGTATTGCCTAGCAGTCACAATAGCAGATGAATCTTTTGGGAATATTTGTCTTTATTTCTAATAATAAGAGAGTGAGAAGCACAGATATGTAATGCTTTTACATATGACTGATTCTTATGAATTTAAAAAACACTTTTTTTACAGGCTTGAAGTCATTCAAGTTAATGAAAAATAAACCAAGCCAGTTTAATATGACCAAGGCCAGATAGAATGGATTATAGCTATTTCCTTTCATAATTTCCAAAATCATAGGAGTAGAAATCACAAGGTCTTCCCATGATATTAACCCTGAGAAACCATCACTGCCTATGGCAGCTTCACCCAATTTGATGCCTTCCCCATGTGCTTGAAGTACAACTCTCCAAATTTCCATTTATTATGGAAATAATAAAAACAGGATTTTTTTAAAAAAAAAAACTTTAATTTTGTTTTTATACCTTGTTAGCTGCCCAGAGTTACTTGATTAACATTGGAAATGATATAAATGGTCTAAAATAAAATAAATAAATACAGGGGGAGGTTAAAGTTAGGGTTAGGAGAAGGTATTTTATTTTCCTTCTGAGCATTCCAGAAGAAAATCTATAATCTTAAATTACAAGCTTCCAGAAAGACATAAGTACACTACTCTTGAAATATACGTACTTCATTCATTACACTCCCATTAGCATCAAGGGAAGGAAGGAAGGAAGGAAGGAAGGAAGGAAGGACCTACCTACTAATCTCAGAATTCCCTCACAGGCTGTTCTACTAATAAAAAAAGTTCAATTTTTCCTATTTTTTTTATAGATGCCTGCAGGTTTATCTGTCTTTCTGGTAGGTGAGTTATACTTTGTTGACTGTTGAAATGTACACAGGATCACAAAAATAAATGAAATTTTAATTAGTTAATGTTACACATGTGAGAAAACAGAAAAGAATGCCAGAATTTTAAGCATAAAGTCAGCTGGCAGGATTGAAAAGTCAAAAGGGTTCTGTTCTCGGAATTACAGAAAGCAAAGCCAAATCTGTACTTTTTTTCTTCCATGTTTTCATGTTAATCTGTTTAGGCTCAATGAATGAAACAAACATAAAATTTATGTGCTCCAAAAGGATTTTAAAAAATGTGATTTATTTGTTTGTTTGTCCATTACATTTATTGGCCTCCCATCTTACCAAAGGGTACTGGGTAGCTTACAATTTTAAGCTTTTTGTTGAATATATACAGTATTTAGGAATTCTATAGCACAATAAACAAGCTTAATTTTCAGACCTGAGCAAAAGAGACGGGGGTGCAAGAATCTGCAGTTTAAGAATTGCATGATCTAGAATTCTGGTACATTTGCATTGCCACAACAAAAGCATCCTTCCTGATTCCTCCGGTTTGCAAGGCTTCGGCGGTGGCAGGACTCCGCAATCGTGCGCGGTTCCTGCTGCGCTCGCTACCAAAGTGCCTCCGATCCAGCTGGATCTGGAGGATATAGTTGCCCCGTAGAGGCAACCGAAGATAGAGGAGATCCAGATAGGGGTTTGGGAGTATCGCAAACCCCCTCCCCAGCCGGCTAAACTCCTTTTTCCCAAGGCGGTGGAGCGGCGGTCAGCAATGGCCTCCACAAAGAAGCCTGCAGCCGGGTAAGATTGTGCAGGAGGAAGTTGGAGAAAGTGAAAGTTTTTTGGCTGAACCGGGACAATAAGGAACTTCTAAACACCCTGGAATTTTAATTGCTTGAATGATACATTGTTTCCTAAGAAGACTGGAAAGCGACAGAAGAAAATTGAAAGGGAAAGTTATTTTCTCTCACTCTCCCTCCCCATGGAAATAGCTGATGGAAATCAGAAAAACCTGCTTGGGCACAGAAGGTAACTAAATTTGAAATTTAAAGCCAAGGGGATAAAAGATTTCTGAACATTGGAATTAAAAACTAAATCCTTTTTTGCTATAAGTGGGAGGGAAGAGGTAAAGAACTTATTTTAAGATTGTACTGAAGGAGACTGCTTGGAGTTTATAAGACCAGAAATAAAAGGCAATAAGGACTTCTAAAAAATTACTTTGGAACTGTGTAATTGAACTCTACCCCAGGAAGAGAAAATATAAAAAGAAGAAAGTGCAAAATGAAACAATTTGTTTTGATTTGGATTGCTTTGTGACTTTGGGATTTTTGGGAACTATTTCTTGAAAGATTAAAAACATTTGGGTTGTTCTTAAGAAAGAAAAAAAAATGGCATTATCTGTTGAGTAATTGCAAATGGAATTTCAAAAGCTAAAAGAAGAGGAACAAGAAGGCAAGGGCTCTTCTGGATCTATTTTTCACTTTTTAGAAGTGGCGATTTCTACCTATCAAGAAATACAACAACAAGAAGGCTGGAATGAAGGAGAAGAAGCCATCTTTAATAGACAGACAATCTTACTTGAGGAAGAAAAGAGAAAAAGGGGAAATAAAATGGAGAATTTAGAACTTAAAAAAGCAAACAAGAAAGGGAAAAATAAGATGAAAAATCGATACAATGTCAGAAAGCAACAGAAAAGAGAAATACAACAGAGAGGGAAGATTAAGAGAGGGGAATTTGAGAGATGGGGAGTCAGAAAGGCTAGAATTGATAAGAAAGGAAGGGAAAAAGGAAAGAGAAGTCATAAAGGTTTAAAACAAGATGTTAAAAAACAGGTTTTTTTCAGAGACAAAGGGTAAATTATAATTTAAAAAATGATTCTGCAAAAGTACATAAGATTGTATTGTAGATATTAGTATTTGAAATTGAGTTAGAAAACTGAAATATATGAGTTAATAATGCATTAAAAGGAATGTATAAAAATGTTTAAGATTTAACAATAGAGTTTAACTTTCTATGGAATATTGTTTTTGCTATCTTATAAACTTAATTCTCTTTTTTTTGTTTTATTATTCTAAAATGTAATACTTAGAATGTACTAAGCAGAATAAGTATGCAAAGTATACATTATTTTAAGTGTTAAATTTAGGGGAAAGATAAAAAGTTTGTCATACTTCAACTAGTGATTACAGGAAAAATATTGTATTAGAAAGAAAAGATAAATAATTGAAAGAGAACGGACAAAAGATGCGAGTATAATTATCTAAATTGAGATGAAATAAATAAAATAGAATTAAGAGAGTGAATGAAGAGAGAAAATATATAGAAAATATAGAATGTTAAATAAGATATGAAATAGTATATTAAGTGAGCATGAATTTGATTTATGTCTGTATAAAAAGATGTAACCCGGGGTAAGCCACTTTCCAAAAAGAAGTTTTATGTATTTATGTTTTGTATTTTGTTTGTCTATGTTTGAATTAATAAAACGTTAGAAGAATGTTGGAAGAGAATAACGAAATTGTATAAGATAGATGGATACAATGAATATATACAATTCAAGGCAAAAGAAATATAATTGAACAGAAGGAAAGGGAGAAATAAAGAGAAGTTGGGAAAAGATATGAAGCTGAACAGATAAGATAAATATATATATTAAACTGTGATTGTATGGAAATGTGATAATTTGGAATTATCCTGTCTTTAAATAAGATGTTTTATTTGTTTTTCAAAAAAGATGTTCTATGTTATTATATTCTACGTTTTGTTTGTTTGTGTATTGTTTTTAAAAATTAATAAAATTTGTTTAAAAACCAAAAAAAACCAAAAGCATCCTTCCTTTTTTATCTCATTTTATGACTAGAGTTTGTTTCTCAAATTGGGGTGAGTAGATGAAAGGGATTTGCAGTGGGAGGATTCAAAACTTCCAATGAACTATTCCTGGCTTGATAAACTCCTGGTTACTGATGAAAAAAAGGCTTTAAATCTTAAAAATTGGGCAAATGCAACCACCTAGGTTATGGAGAGCTTTAAACCAGAATGTTTGTTTCAGTCAGGAATTTAGCCAGTGTGATTCTCTCAGAACCTCGTTTCCCCTTTTTTAGGTCTTCCTTTTCTCTCTCTTAATTTTGTGTTCTCCGTGCATTTGTTTGCAATACCTCGTGGTGTTTTGCTTTTCTCTGGGTAGAACTGTTCATACAATCCATTTTGCTAGCTCTATTCCTTCACCTCATAGTGCCGTGCATGTGTTGTTCAGTGCTAATACACAAATGCCACTGCCACACTTCCCCTGTTCTGTTTCTTCTTTCCATGGTTGCAGAGAGTCATCTATTAAAAGGGTAACTGTTGCATTTTCAAATGACTTGTTGCAAATTGTAGAATTCCGCCTGGTATGAAGTCAGATGACAGACCCTAGTATGAACTGTTTTGCCTTTTCTTACTATCAGCTGATTCAATCATAGCTGATTCCATATGGCACATACAATAAATATTTTAAAAGAATAGGCTTACATGTTTTTATAGCTATATAATTTCTTACGTGTTAATAATGCTCTGAGGGACAAGGCAGTTATTCTTTTGAGCCTAACAAATTTAACACTATAAAGGACAGTATTGCTTAGCACTCACAACAGCAGCAATGTAAGGCATGTTGTTCAAGCATCAGCATCTGTTCTATTATATACAGATATATGCAGAGGTGGGCTGCACATAGTGTAACAACTGGTTCGCCTAGTGCAGAATCAAAAATGTGCACACCTGAACGCAACTGCAAAAACACAGGGATTTCCTGCGCATGGCAGCCACAGTGAGAAGAGAAGGCAAAGTGCTGAATTCAGCTGGGCTGCATGGGCAGGGTGAGTGAGCCAGATACATAGGATGGGATAACACTGGGGCAGGTGGGCGGGTCCAGCCAGTGGTCAGAACTACTGGTATAGGTGAACCGGTCTGAACCAGCAGCAGCCCACCACGGCACAGATGCACACATGCTAATGGGTCAAAAAATTGGGTCACTGCTGGAGAGGCTAAGTAAACTGAGATAAGGAATTTAGAAACAGGTGGTTAGGCTACAGACACAGAGCAAGACTAAAGCTAACTGCAAATAACATTACAGTACAATGCTTACATGTTCTTGTTTCAGTGTAATACTAATTTACATGTTGAAATGGATTGGAAGAAAATTCAGGGTAGACAAAAGTATGCTTCTTCACACAACTTTTATCCATATCAAGAGCTATTATCTCAGCAATACCATGCAAGAGGCAAATTGTATGCTTGGGTTCATACACTAAATCATAACATACTAGATTTGGTTTTGATTTTGTATCTTGTAAGGATCCAACTTCTGAAGCCTATAGACTCTGGCTTATGGCTTAGTGTGCTATATGAATGTTAGCAACTCTAATTTTTCAATTAAATAACTGTTATCCATCCATTAAAGAGGTTACTGTTTTTGTACTGCTCTACTGGCCAAATAGGAATACCATTGCCTTCGGCACTTTAGTCTTGCTGCAGGGAAAAAAAATCTGCAAAGGATTCCCTAGCCCTCAGAGCCTTGAGCTTGAATCCCCACTCAGGTTTCCTCGGATTTGCACAGCTACCGTTGCTGTACACCTGTTTTGGTCAGCTGTAAGAGAGGCCCAGTTTTGATTCCCTAGGGATTACTAAGAATGCTTCCACTGACAGACACCACATTTCAACAGCATTTAGCACAACATGATGCAAAAATGTGGGAATGTAATATGGGAAAAGGAGAGCAAAGAGCTGTCATTCACTTCTGACCATAGAAGACTGAGAAAAAGATCAGGTGGACAACGGAAAAAGTCACAAGGTGTACCCAAAGATTTGGATTAATAAATTAAAGTTACAATATTACATAAGCTAACTGTGGCCTATCTTAGTTCTAAGTGTGATGGCATAGTGTCTGCAGGAGACCCTTTTTCAGGTCTTGCAGTCTGCCTTATTTACAGTGCTGAGTGATAGGGAAGTACAAAGAGCAGCTGAAGAAAAACTAATCCTTGGCTGCACTTAATGAACTTTATATCTGTTCCTTATGAGCTTTGGTGTAACCAGGAACATTCAGATGGGAGAGACATCTTGCTAAATTAAGCTCTGCCAATAAATCAGATTTGAGGACTGTTGGCAAAATCTCATTTCATCACTGGGCTCCAGCAAGCTTTTCTGGTACAGTACTTCTAATACAATTGGTACAACTAATGCAATTTATATTTTCCACAAAACTCAGAAAGATGCTGGAAAGAGGAAGCATTGTGGAAAATGAAAATGGACGCCCAGGATAAAGAACCATATAATGGTGTATTCAGATACAGATACCATTATATAGTATATAATGTATCTGGAAGGTAGTGCCCTGATACACTTTGATTTCAACTGATTTCAATACCTGCTAGTTCACAGAGTGATTAACATGGCTAGATTATGCCATCCAAGGACTAACTTCCCTCTTTGCTTGTCACAAGCAACTTTACAGGCATGGTGGAAGTATACAAAACAATGGCCTAAGTCTGAACTGAGGGTATATATATTAAATCTCTTTCTCTCTCTTCCTTTCTCCTACCCCTTCTCTCTCATCAAGACATATCTATCACAGGAGAGTAGTAACTTATGAAGGTATGTAATATATCAGTAATCCAAAGATATAGTTTTGGTTAAAAATTTGAAAGAAACTGAGATTGCTTCTGGAATCAAAACATAGAGTAATAACTTATTTCCTCATACCATAATCCAAATTAAATGTTTGTTTTAACCTAAAATATATTCAATCCTCTTTGCTATTAAATCCTAAGAAGAACATTTTATTTTGTGATAACTGGTAAGCTGAAACTGGACACAAATTGTACAAGGAAGATGAAAAAAATATTCCTAATGTCCTCCGGTCTCTGACCTTAGATGCAGGAGGTAGATCAGTCTTCCCCCACACCTCCCCAAGCCTGGCTAATTCAGCATGAAATACTAAGAGACAAGAATTTATTGTTCAATTTGCAGCCTGGTGATTGAAGAGCAACTGTATTCATTTCAGGAGCAAGCTCTAATTTTAGAGCGCAGCTGAATGAGAACAACAGGCAAGCACTGGAGAACTTAAATGTACCATTCTGGAAAGCAAATTGAGCTTTAGCATCTTCATCTCCATCTAGGGCTGTAAAAAAAAGACCAGGCCCTTTCCCGATTCCCTATCCTAGCTAGATTTGTTGTAATAATTGTGAAAATATTCTGGGTTGCAGAAGTCAAGCAATGAGGCACTTGAATGTCCTCTTATAGAATGTAGTTTTGCTCCCTGACAGTAATTTGAAAAAATGGGAAGTGCCATCCTCCCCTTCTCTGTAAAATTGCCTTCCAGGAAATTGGTTTTTTCAGAGGAAAACTTGGCCTTAACAGTCAACTGCCTGAGATCAAGAATAAGTTATTTCCAAACACATACACAAAGCCAGCTAGATTTGCAAGTATATCTTCAACTCTCGTTTCTCAATCTTGCAATTTTAAAATGTGTGGACTTCAACTCCCAGAATTTACCAGCATACAGAATTCTAGCAGTTGAAATCCACACATCTTAAACTTGTCAAAATTAAGAAGCACTGTTCAGAGACTGAATTGGGTCTCTCTAAAAGACAGCAGGAACACTTGAGTTCAAGACAGAATGGAAGAAGACACAGCTCCAACATCCAATGATGATCACATGACCCTAAGATACTGCAACTTGTATAAATACAGGCTGGTTGCCTGAATTTTGATCATAAGACTATGGGGATGTTACAATGGTTGTAAGTGTGGGACCAGATGCAAGTCACTTTTTTCAGTGCCACCATAATTTCAAACAATCACTAAAAGAATGATTGAGGATTACGTGTGTTAAATGAGTAATCAGGACTGGTCCCTCCTGCCTTGAAAGAGGTGATGATGCAACTGCTAGTGGATATGAGGTACTTCACATCTATTTTCTATCATAAATATCCCTTTTTTGGGGCAAAGTCCTCGAAAAAGTGGTGAAGGTTTATCAGCTTTACATTTTTGGGAGGATATGGATTATCTGCACTCATTCAAAGCAGTTTACAGGCTTGGTTTTGGCACAAACACTGCACCTTAGTTGCCCTGCCAGATGACAAATTCCCCTAATGCACTATTGATGTTGATGGCCCATAGTTATTCTACAGTAAAAGCATGTTTTAACTTGTTGTTTTTTTGTCTTAATCTGTTTGCTATAGTTTTTCTTTAGTACTAAGTACAAAAGTGGAAAAAAGTTCTGAGGAAGAGTATATGAGTCATAATTATGATTATTCATTTCTTCTTTTTGCTACTGAGTACTGACAATATAAATTACAGGGAATTTTGTGTTTCCAGGGGTAGGCCTATTTCCTGGGTCTTATTTCATTTTACCACATAAAAATGTAATCATTTCTGACATGAAAAAAGGCCAAATCTGTAAGTGATGTTTAAAAAGAGATATTTCTCTTTAACTGCAAATTAGCTTTAAGTGAGACAATATTGATTTATATACTTTTCCAATATATAATACTTTAGTATACTCATTAGAAGTATTTTCTACCAAGAGCTCTCCTGGTCCGGAAGTAATAGAGTAAAAGGCATTTTGTTTGTGAGAGGTCAAAACACTAGAGCACTCCCTCTGTCCCCACATTTTTTGCAATTGCTTCACCTCAGGGCAAATGGCTACACTAAGTTCAAGGAAAGCTAGGCTACCACATTTGGGTTCAAATCTCATGACCTTTTGTACCATAGCTTTTGGCTTTATTGGTAGGGGTGGTGTCTGAACTCTGTTCTGAAAGTTTGTTTGGCTTTGTAAAACCATGATAGGGAAGGGATAAAATGGCATGCAAAAAAAGCCTTCTGGGTATTGGTGCTCCACTTCTTCCAGGGAAATTTGCTTGACATGACTTTCCTGCATCAGTCAATTTACACTTATTTAATTTGATGGTGTTAGTTGTATAATAGCATGTTAGGGTAGCCTAGCTTTCCTCGAGTTGTTGGGTTTTTATAATTTACTGATTAAAATATTGATGTGATGGGTTTTTTTGAAAATTTTATTTGGCTTTTCACACACACAAAAAAACATAATACAAATAAAACAACTTGTTTTGAAAATAGCATGGTCCCGGGTTATCACTTCTTTGTATAGACACAAACTCAATTTCATGCTCATTTTTGTGTTCTATTCCATATCTTATTACTGTTTTACATTTTCTACATAGTTTTTCCCCTCTTAATTTTCTCAACTTTATTTTGATTATCTCATCTCAATTCAAATCATTATATTTATAATTTTGTCTGTCCTGTTTCAGTTTCATATTATCTTTTCTCATCAAACAAATTTTCCCCTGTAGTTACTAATTGGAGTATGACACCTTTATATCTTTTAATTTTATCCATTCAAATCTTATTTAAGCTTCAATGTATACCTTTAAGATTATAACATTCAATATAATACATAACTTCCAATTGAATTCTGCTTGGTACATTCTTAAAATACACACTATATTCTTAAAAAAAGATTTTATGTGTGTGTGTGTGTGTGTGTGTGTGTGTGTGTGTGTGTGTGTGTAAATAATGCACTCATTCCATTCCAATTCAGTTCTATCATTAATATTCATTAAAATCTTAACATCTTTAACATTTCTTTTCAATTAAATATCATACTTCCTTGGGAACACTTATAAACTTTCCATAATTAATTCTTTTTTCCCCATATTTCTCACTTATATTTTATAAATCATTAATAATAATTAAAATGTTCCCATCCTTTCCTAATTTAATTCTCTCATTCACTTTATTTCATGTATTTATTACCAAACATTCTACCAGATTACGATAAATATTTTATCCATCATTTTAATATTTTCTAAAATTATTTCTATTTGTAATATAACAATACTATCTTATGTACCTTTGCAGAATCCCTTTTACAATTACATTTTCACCCATTATCTCTAAACAGGCTTATACTTTCAATTCTTATACCTTTTCCCTGTTCCTCTATATCTTGTTTCTGTCCTTTATAACTTCTTTTCCTTTCCTTCTTCCCCCTCTTCTTCTCCCTTCCCTTTTTACCCCCTTGTCTCTCTACTACTAATTCTCTCTTCTGTAATCCCCTCTTCTGTTGCTTTCTAATATTATACTTATTTTTCAAACTATTCTTTTTTTGTTGTTTTTTCAAATCTTAAACTTTTCATTCTCTTTCTCCCCTTTCCTTTTTCCCCCCCACATAAAATTACTTGATCATTAAAGATGGCTTCTTCTTTGTCCCAATCTTCTTGATCTGCAAGTGTTTCTTGTTGTTTCTCATAGTTCCAGATCTCCATTCCTTAGAGTTGAAATACAAAGGCAAAAGAACCTCTCCCTTCTTGTGCATCTTCTTTGTACTTTTTAAGTTCTATTTTCAGTTCTTCTAAAAGTGGTGCCATTTTAAACACTTTTAAACAATCACTCGATTGATTTTAGTCATTTAAATGCAATAACCAAAAATCCAAAGATCACCAAGTAATCCAAATAATCCAAAGCTGTTTCTTCTTGCTTCTTTTTTTCACTTTCTCTTCCTGGGGTTCTATTATTTTGTTGCCAAGTTTCAGTTAAAATGTATCTTTTAGGAATCTTGTTGAGGTTTCACTGTAAATTCCTTTTAGTTCCAGGCAGTCTCCTCCATTTTTCCAGATCCTGCCCTTTTATTCTTTTTCTCTCCTTTCCTGCTTTTAAAAGCTTTTAAGTATCCAGAAATCTTTATTATCCTTTGACATTTTATTTTCAGCTTAAATGCCTATTGATGTCAAAGTGGATTTTTTTCCAATTTCTTGCTATAAAGTCTCTTAGGTGTCAGTATAGGGAAGGGAAGAAAAAAAAAACCCACCAGATCCTTTCCCTTCCCTCTCTCCTTCGCTGCTTCAAAATCTTCTTTGGGAACCATGTTATTTTTTTAATAGTTTAAATTCCAGGGTACCTTACATTGTTGCTTTTGCCATTTAACCTGGTCGATGTGATTTTTAAATAACTGATTAAGCTGTTCTGATCATGTTTCAGAACAAGTGTACAGACTTGGTTAATAAAATGTGCTGTTAATTTTACAGATTGCTAATTTATATACATTTTAATAAGACTGGAAGCCAAAGAATTGTGAAAAATCAACACAGAACATTAACCCTGTTATCTTTATTAACCACTTGTATGAGTGTATCACACAATGACTTGAGAGCAGCAAAGATAGCACAGTTCAAGTATACAATACTATATAAATACATTTCCCTTATATGATACCAACAATTCAGTGGTATTTACTTATTAGATATACACAGCATACCTCTAGATCAGGGGTGTCAAACTTGATTTCATTGAGGGATGCATTGGGGTTGTGTTTGACCTGGGTGGGGTTGGGGGGGGGCGGAGTGGGCATGGCCAGCTTGACCACTCATGTCAGGGGTGCCTGTGGTGGCCCGAGTGCTCTGCCAGAGAAAACAAGACTTCCAAGCTCCATTTCCGGCTGCAACGGCCTCCTGCAACCCTCTGCCAGTGAAAACAGAACTTGGGAGGGTTGCAAGCTCTGTTTTCGCTGGCAGAGGCATCACGGGCCAGTCCTTCTCTGTTTCCAGAGTGGCTCCCCAGGCCTTGAGTTTGACATTCCTGTTCCAGGTGAATTAGGAGAATCCCAAGTTAAATCATACTTAAACATTTACTGGACTTATTTGGCAAACCACACACATTTCAATTTTTCCCTGCCCCTATTTGCAATTAGGAGAATATTGTTAAGTCTAATTGCTTCAGTAACATTACAAGTCTAATTGCTTTAGTATGTGAAGGAATATGACTTATTGAAAAACTGCATCCATCCAGTACTGTAAACCAAACATCAACTTTCCCCAGTCTGATTAATCCTGCTGGTTAATAATTCTGGAAACTGAGATCTTAGCACATCTAGAAAATAGCAGATTGGCAAAAACTGTTACAAAAACGAGGTAGGAATTTGTAACATTTATCTCAATAGAACTTACTTTTGAATGCAAAGCTTTGCCTTTAAACAGTTATTATTAGGATATGAACACTTAATTGTACAAATGATTGAGTAACATGCCTCAGTGGATAAATGTTATTCAGTCATTTGTACTGAAGAACCATACAAAATCATACCTGTTGTGGATACAACATTCTGGAGATGTTTGTATTTTTAAACTCTGAGATTGGACAATATGTACATTTACCTAACCCTGCCACCACACATCTCTATTCCAAGGACACACTGTCAATATTCATTTGGCTCTATCAAAATGAAGTTCTGAATTTCTAATTAACTTACAGTTGTTCATGATATCCAATTATGGAGAAAAAAGAGTTACAATTGAAGACAGACTGAATAAACAATGTTCCCTTAATTTTATGACTATATAGATAAAATAGTGTGTCTCTATAGCCTAATTGGAAAAAAAAGAAATTACCCATTCTTGTGAACATGTAAGCAATTATCCTTAAAAATTAAGCAATCATGTTTAAGAATGGATTGATCAGTAATATTTATTCAACACATTTGTATGCTGCAAGAATCAAAAAGTATCCTCAACAATGCTCCTGAAAGGTACAATATGAAATAAATACATTTCAAAATTACTACTCTAGAATTCTCCTATCCAAAACTACTGTATATAAATAAGCAGAAAAAAGGGGGAAAGGACACATGCTTATTGCTAACTGTTTTCTGTTTAGATTCCTAAATACTTC
This sequence comes from Pseudonaja textilis, assembly GCF_049901715.1. NCBI lineage: Eukaryota > Metazoa > Chordata > Lepidosauria > Squamata > Elapidae > Pseudonaja > Pseudonaja textilis. The sequence continues at coordinate 40,597,394 of NC_141990.1, read as the reverse complement.
AGTCATTATTTAGAACAGGTAAACTGCATTCATACATAAATAGTAGATATAATTTTTGTTCCACTAGGTGGCACCATAACTGTCTTTTAAACACTGACCTGATTTAAACTATGGACAAACACACAATTCAAAACCTATAGATTCAAATTACTTGAAATAAAGAATACCATCCTCAGATACCATCCCATCTACAGAAGTTGAACGGATTGGCAATTAAATATTACTTCAGCACAATTAGGTGAGCATTCTCCACTGTAGCTAAGGTTAAGCTAATTTGTATTTATGTGTGGGGGAGGGATCAGAGCAGCTACTAGTAGATAATAGCATAGGTCTGCCCTCCAATACTTCATCACTACTAGATATCCTCCCATAGTTGACTCAGTCTGCTTCACAGTAGGACTTACCCTAACATAATCTCTAGTATTTGGATCACATTAACGTTTAGTTATTAGTATGCTAAGAATGACTCCCATGAAGATTGCCATGTTGCATTTAGTGAGTAAATTCAAGAAAAAAACAAAATTCAGATATGGCACCATCTGCAGACCGAACTGAAAAAATCCGATCTCCCATATCCATCTCTGTCTTACTCATACTGCTTGTTTCTTCATAGTATGCTGGATGGATATAATTTTGGAATTGTTTTTCCTGGAGAACTAATTGCAAACTAAGCAAGATAGCTATATAAGATTTTTGCTTTCTTTTTTTCTTCCAATGCACCGTATCTTTGGAGTTGCTCGAGCAGGAGGTGAGGACCGTTTCTTCTTTTCAATTCAGATATAAGATGTGAAACTGAATCATACTGATGCATATTACAATATAGCCACAGGACCTACCTCTCCTTTTAGGAGCACATATTTAAGAATAAATTGGATAAATGCTGGAAATGTCATCAGATACCTGGTTCATATTACCATATGTGGTGGACATGTTCGGACACGAAGAAATATTGGACTAAAATCCACACATGGTTGGTAAAAATGATAAAACAACATATAGACTTTAAACCAGAGATCTTTTTATTGGGAGTCATACTGGACATATACAATAAAGCAGGGGTCCCCAACCACCGGTCTGCGGACTGGTACCGGTCCGTGGATCATTTGGGACTGGGCCGCCTACTTTGCTTCGGTGCCATCTTATTCCGACGTGCTGGATCAAGCGCTGGTTTTGATGCCGTCCCTCAGCCTCGCTCGACCAAAAATGTCAGCTCCATGCCGTGCATGGCTGGAGAAAAGGGGGACATGGTAGCCGCGGAGAAGCTGCTCTCCCTAAGAAGGAGGCTTCCAATTCGCCGGGCTTATGCCAGGAGTTCTGCGAGGCTACGCTGCCGTCGATTACCTCGATCCCAGCCTGCACGAACTGCCCTCGCCCTCTTTGGAAGTGGCTGGCGACTTGGTCAAGGCTCTGGTGAAGCTCTTCTTCAATCGCCTCACCGACACGCGGCTACAGGCCACTCAGGTGAGCAGCAGGAAAAGGGAGCTGGGCAGCCACAGACCAGCCATCTCTCCGTCTGATGGCCTCGGCTGAATCTCTGCCTCCCAGCGCGCTTGGTCCTCCTCCCACAGGCTTCCCCCGCCCCTTGCCAAGCGGGTTTTCCACCCCAGCCCGGCAGGGCCCTTGCTGCCTTCCCCTCGCCTGACCGGCTGGGCTCCTTGGGCAACCTGGCTGCCTCGTGCCGAGAAGCGCACTGCCAGGCGGGAGCCACGCGGCACAAGGCAACACGCCACCGCCTGGCCCTGGCGAGGGAAAGCAGTGGGCGTTCCCTGGGCGGCGGCCTCGGCCTCACCACCAGGGAAGCGGCTGCCCAGCCTGACTGGCTGGAAGGGAAGGGTGTGTAGTGTTGGTGTTGTGTGTGCGATTTCTTGGCGCGCGGTGCGGGGTCTCTTTTGGCCGGCCCCTATTTTTTTTTTTCAGAGGGGAATATCATGCCTGCATTAACCATGATTATTAAATCCAATCCAACTTTGATTATAATTAAATTAAGTCATAACTAGCTTTTCAATGAGTGGAATATATAATAAAATAAAATAATAAATAAATAAAATAATAAGTAAATAAATAATTTTAAAAAACCGGTCCTTGAAAATGTGTTTCTGCGTGAAACCGGTCCCTGGTACAAAAAAGGTTGGGGACCACTGCAATAAAGAACTGAAATATTTGATTGTAAATGTTTTAACAGTGGCTAGAATTGTATTGCGAAGAACTGGAAAAATGACAAAATACCTTTGCGGGAGGAAGTTATCAAAAAAATTACGGACTGTGCTGAAATGAGTAAACTGACATTTGAAATTAGAGAACAAGAAGACAAGCAATTTTATAGGATATGGGATTTGTTTTATCAATGGTTGGATAAAAAGGCATGGTAATGTAATAGACTAGATAATTTTGTGATAGAAATTTATTAGACTGATATAAAACATAATATATAACCACTGGTTGAAAGTATAACACAAATCTTAAGATAAAACTTGGAACATCTCATATAAAATGATGGAATAAATAGTTTAGTCATGGATGATTAATAACTGATAAATATATAAGCATATATTAGTTCAACAATGTGAAGACTGATATAAGTTGTGAGTAAATTACTACAAAAGGATAGCACAAAAGATATGTAACCAACTGACGCACTGTCTGTATATAAAATGGAAGATGGTTTTATGTTTTTATGTTTTGTATGTGTATGTTTTTTTAAAAAAAAATTTTTTAAAAAAGATGTGAAACTGAATCATACTGATGCATATTACAATATAGCCACAGGACCTACCTCTCCTTTTAGGAACACATTTTTAGGATTTTTTGAATGAACTACTTGGACAATTGAGGCATAAGAGCCAGGGTGGCTCAGTGGTTAGAATGTAGTGCTGCAGACTACTTCTGCTGTGGCTGTTGGTTGCCTGCAGATTGATTCTCACCAGTTGCCTCAAGCCTTCTAGCCTTCCGAGGTTGGTAAAATGAGGACCCAGATTTTGGGGGCAATATGCTGATTCTGTAAACCACTTAGAGAGGGCTGTAAAGCACTGTGAAGCGGTATATAAGTCTTATTGGTATTGCTATAACAAATAACATAACTGTAGTATGATAGCTAAAAATGGAAATGGAAAAAGGGGGCTATGATTAAATATCAAGACCATGAGAGCAAGTATAAAAACTAGCATTAAAATTGACAACAAAGATAGTGAAGGATAAGAATCAACTATACAGGTAGTCCTTGACTTACAACAATTCATTTAGTGACCATTTAAAGGAGTGATGGGATTCAATTTTTTTTTACTACTGGTTCTGTGGGCCTGACTTGGTGGATGTGGCAGGGGAAGGATACTGTAAAATCTCCAGTCAGAGGTGATGTTTGCCAGTTCTCTGAACTACTCAAAATTTCCACTACTGGTTCTCCAGAACTGGTCAGAACCTGCTGAATACCACCTCTGGTTTAAAGATACAGCAGCACTGAAAAAAGTGACATGACAGTTTTTCACACTTACAACCATTGCAGCATCCCCATGGTCACATGCTCAAAATTTGGATGCCTGGCAACTGATTCACATTTATGACAGTGTCCTGGGGTCACATGATCACCTGTTGCAATATCCTGACAAGTCAATGGGAAATCCAGGCTCACTAAACCGTTACTAAGTTAACACCTGCAGTGATTCACTTAACAACTGTGTCAGGAAAGACTGTAAAATGGGGCAAAACTCACTTAAATGTCTCACTTAACAGAAATGTTGGGCTCAATGTGGCCATAAGTAGAGGACAACCTGTACAGGAACCAACAGTCAAAACGCTGCAGAATACATTTGGTAGTCTGCCTTTAAAAAAAATATTCAAATTGCACCCTCATATTTTCTTTTATTGTAAATTAATATACATTAAGTTACCTCCTCTATAAATCAAAACACCAAAATTAACACATATGAACAACGCAACTTTGGGAAAGGTGGTTGTATTGTAACAGAACTAAAAGATTTTTCACACTTGTGGACCTCCGCATTGTCTGCTCTAGGAAAAACACTACCTTCATATTTTGTGATTTGAGTTTTCTGGGCTTTGGAAAATCAACGCACAAATAACACAGTAATCAGATTTTTTGGGGGGAAACAGGAAAAAAATCCACCTTTACAAAGAAGAGAATGCTTTTCTCTTAAAAAAGCAAATACCACGTTCTCAACAGAACACGGATCTCAATAGACCCCAGCATTAATCGGGAACATCGCCGTCCGCTCGAGAACAGCCCTGTGAGCCACCCAAAAGATGAAACCCACTCGTGAACCTTTACCCAGCAAGTGACCTTTCCTTAGGTTATAGCGACTTCTTGCTCCCAGGATCTTTCACAGCACGAGTTCGGTACCGAGCTTTTCTGGATGCCAACCCCAAAGGGAGACGTTTGCCGGGGTTAAAGAAACGGGTTTTTCCTTTCTAGTCCTATTCGCAACGCATCACGGGCTTTATGCTAATAGAGCGCCGCGCTCCTGCTAAGACGCCTGCGCGGTGAGGCCGTTTTCGTCGCGATTTCCTCAGCTTCGTTAAATTCACTGGGGGCCTATTTTTGCTAGGAAACGGCAACACCCTCGTCGACTCCATTTGCTGCTTGCCTTTTTTTTTTTTTTTTTTTGAAACCCTCAGGTCAATCTGAGACTGAATGTCACCGTCTTCCGTAGAGCTTGCAAAACAAAAACGTGAAAAAGTGTTCGCGGGTATTGTTGCAGGATGATAGCTCACTTCGCTGAAGGCGCTGACATTTGCACACGTCGCGTTACCATGACTACTACTGTATCTCCAGAAGGCCCCTCTCTCTCTCTCTCTCTCTCTCTCTCTCTCTTGCCTGCCCCGTCATGCCAAACCGTCAACCGTCTTCCCTGTTTCAAGATGGCCGCCCCGCTAGTCTCCGTTCTACTGCCGGGGATCCCGCCCTCAAGGCTCACTGACGCGGCTGACAAGAGAGAAAGAGAAATGTGGCCAGCCTCTGGGAGTGGCTTCTATATCTTCGCTAGGATTGGCTCTCCGGTTTCTAACGGGGGAATGATGAGGGGCCCGCGTTGCTATAGGCTGCGCTGAGGCTGCACCGTTCCCCGCTACCGAGAGTAACGGTTGGACGAAGGAGTGAGGGGGCCGCTTTGTGCGATTGGCTGTGCCGCTGTCACTCCTCCACCCTCCCCCGTCAGTGTGCTGGTGGTGCGCGCTCGGTTTTTGGGCCTGAGGCGGGACTGCTGGTCAGGCCGCGCGAGGAAGGGGTCCGCATTATCTTCGCGGCAAGGGGCGGAGGAGGGAGCTTGAGCGGAGACGCCGCGAGGTAATGCCGGGACCCAGGAGGGAGCTGGTGCAGCGCTGAGAGAAACGAGGAGGGGAGAGAGATGCGCTGGCCTTGCAGGTCCGCGCCTCCAGTTGCTACCTCCGACAGTGTGTGCAGCCGCAGCTTAGGTGGGTGAATCTGGTTAGCTTCTGAGCTGAGCAGCTGGGAGAGGAGGGAAGCTTTCCTTCCCGGCCCCTTTTTTCTTTGAAAAGCCCGTCGTCAAGGGGGGCGGGGGGGAAGCGAGTGACATTCCTCGGCTGCCGCTTCCCGCCCCCGGAATTTAAGGAAAGGGGACGACAGGAGGATGACCCGCAAAATGAGGGAGTGAAATGTACGCTCGATTTTATTCCGTAAAGCCCAGTTGGAGGGCTGCGAAATGAGTAGTTTTCCGGATTCCTTGGGGAGATTTATCTAAGTAGCTAAATACGGTATGCAGTATTTCTTCTTTGAAGTCCTTTTTTTATTTTCATTTTTATTCTTTATATATGTTGGGTCTGGAGAGCTCGGAAAGCCAGGTCGTAAATTCTTGTTCTAGCTTTCTCGGCTAAATCTTGTAAAGGCATTGCGACTTCAAGGAGAGAAACGATAAATTAATAATTTTAACCATCATCTTAACTGGGAAGGAAAACTGAAATGTATGGCTCTAAGCACTAGGAATTCCTTCATCATTTTGCAAGTTAAAGCTTTAGCAGATGGGTGCCTTAAAGTTCAGTGTAGTGGGCAGCTGGGGCTAAAGATGAATTAAATAGCATATTGAATGTTTGCATAGAAATTTTTTTTTCAGCATTTTATCTTTATTGATGATAGAAGATTTTGTTTCATGGCCTTAATGGTCTATGTCTATTGAACTGATTTTTTTTTCCTTCAGATTTCAGTAATCAGTAGAGTTCTGTTACAGATTTGCTAGCACCTTTTTCTGATGGACAGGGTTTCCCTTTAAGTGGTTCAGTTATTCATAGCTTCGAAAGTGTTATGCCACTAAACTTAATGTTGTACAGTACCTGGAAGCTGTTCTATGTATGATAGATGGGCAAAGGTGTATGTGTGTAAACTTAAACTGGTGATGTTATGGTCATTGATTGTTCCTTCAGTCTACAATTGTTGTATGTAGGCAAATGAAGTTGCATGTTTTTATCTGTATTGCATTACTGAGTACAGTTTTGGATATATTGGAATCAGCTCAGTTCTTTAGATAATAATCTTTCCCGTGCCAAAGATGAAGGTCAATCTGTCTCATAGAATTGTTTTGAATGGATGGCAAATACTGTATCTAAGTTCAGTAAAGATACTACTAAATACATACTTAAGAATGGACAGTCAAGAAAACAAACAAGCGAATCGTTGAACAAATCAACCCAGAACTCTCACTTAAGGCAAAACTGTCAGCCTTCTGAAGTAGACCTGAAACACAACCAGATGAGCTAATTCTAATTTACTGAAAAGCTGTATTAGCCAAATCTTGGAAGTCTGAAATTACCTTGTCTCCTTTACAGCCCAAGAAACTAGGTAGGGTCCATTGTGGGCCTCTTGCCCCCTTCACATTCCTACTTCAGGCCTTTTATCTGATGCTGCTTTGGTCTCATTTCTTTGCCTAGTTTCACGAGGTCTTTCTCCCATTACATTACACAAATGACCAAGCTCAAATTATGTTACTTTCACACATTATGTGAAAACCTAGCTCTCTATAGAAAGATCTAGTGCTGGAATGGTAGAAGGAAAGAGAAGAAGGAGGATGACGAGCAGCACCTTTGAGCTAATGGACCAGGTTAAGGATAGATCATCCTGGAGAAAATCTGGTCCCTAAAGAGTCCGAGCATAGAACTTCTGATTCAGTTAATCAGAAGTTCTGTGCTCTTGTGCATTGACTTACCGTTATTGTCTTCATAAATGCTGATAATTTTCCCTTTTAGTTTTGGAATCTCCAATTTATATAATAAAATTGTTTTTCAAATCTTACTACAAATCAAGATTTCTAAGCCAAGTCTAAACTAGGCTCTTTAATTTCACTGTGATTTATTTACATCTGTAGACATGAAACTGTTTCCTAAACATTGGTCTATCTTGCTCAATATTACCTGTTCTGATTTTTAATTTATTTTGAGGATACAGATATGAATTGATAAAAAGTTTAGAAACGTATAAAATATTCATTGAATAATATTAGAATCTCCTTCTTGCCTTTCTCTATAGTAACAGGTACAATCCATTATAAAATCCTTGGCTGAAGAGATAGAACTTAGTTGAGCCAACTAAGGTTACAATACAGACATAAAGATTTTTACACAGAACAATCTCACTGGATTGATCATGTGGTGATGTATTAAAGCAGGGGTCGTCAACCTTTTGGACCTCAGGAACCACCAAACTCATAATTTTAAATCCCGTGGACCACTAATATGAATTGACTAACGGTGACTTGCTGACGTCGGTGGCAAAGTCGGTCCCATATTCCAGAGCTTCAGTAGTCACAGAACTGGCCCTTTGGTCATCCCAGAGCAGCTGCTTCTCCACCCAGTTACACCGGCCTGCCATGGACTGGAGGAGTTGCTCCGGGATGACCAAAGAGCCAGTCTTGTGACTACTACAGCTCTGGAATATAGGACCGACTTTCCCACCAATGTCAACAAGCCACCCCGGGGCGGATTTCCCTCCCCTGCCATTGGACTTACCTTCCAGGTCCAGCTCATGTGGCTCTACTCAAGGTAAGGTTTGCGCTTGGCCGAAGGGTGGGGGGCTGAGGTTGGGCGGGCCATGTGGGCAGCGCAGCCTTGTGTTCCTGTGCATCCTAGATTAATTGCTTGGGGGGGAGAACATTTCTTTCCGGACCACCAAAATTTTCTCACGGACTACCAGTGGTCCCCGGCCCACCGATTGGTGACCACTGTATTAAAGCATATTTCTAGGATAAAAAATATAAAGGAAATATTAGAAACTGAGAATAGCAACAGATGACAAGTTTGATGTTTTGCTTATCTTGCAAATCAGCATTTTTAGACTAAATTAAGTATAATCTATGATTTATGAGCAACACTTCAGGTTTTTATGGATGGTTATGTCTATGGTGGGCAAAGTAATGAAAGATGCAAAATGGGAGGTATGGAGTTTTTAAGTTTTTACAGATAATTTGTTTTGTGGTTATACTGTAGTTTTCATGTACTTTCCACCTTGAAATAGTGGAACATGAAACTAAATTTTACAATGTGTCAAAAAATTTACTCTTGGTACCACAAAAAAGATTAAAGGAACTGAAGATTACATGCTGTTATTGCTGAACTTAATACTAATTGGTTTTGAGGTACAGGAAAGCTACTGAAAGGAGAGTTAACATTGTTTGAATTATGGAAATTAGATTGCTGAAAATTTAGACTTGCTTTACATAGTAAAAATTGTACTTTCCCCTTAGTTCTTACAATGACATACAGATAGATAATTCATAGATAAAACCAGTTCTAGAAATACTGCAATTAACTGAGTGAATCCATGAGATGCAAATATTACAATGTTAACTAAAACAAGTTTAATATTTATATTGGAAAATCAGGTGGTAATTCTGGAGAGAAAAATATTGTTTGGTAATTCTGGAGAGAAAAAATGTGATTTTATTTTATTTTATTGGGATATTTCTTAATCACCATTTGTTATGGTCACACGAATGCTTCAATTCAAATACTAAAACAATCACAATTTAGATTTCAGATTTTATTAGCAGTCTACTTTTTTAATAGAAATTGAAAAAAAACAGTTAAGTGTTTAGGCTTCATTCAAATATAACATCAGACTCTTGAATTTATACTTGATAATTGCCTGCATGCTACTTGGTTTCACAAAGAATCATACTTTTTTTGTATAAAACCACTATCTTCTAAACTCAAGTAGTTTTGTCAGCAACTTTAGGGATAAGAATTCATTCTGATATTTTGAATATAGATGTGCAACAAGGAAGGTTTGAGTATGACCAAGAAACATTTTGTATTATATCTAACATATTACATAATATATGTAGCATATAAAATGGATTTATTGTAATGTATAGTAGGGATTTACAGCAACCAAGATTCAAAGGACAAAAGATGATTCAGAGCATATGTACCTGTACAGTGGTTAAGAATATATTTTACATTGATTAATAAATAAGATCAGACTTGCCTTTCTATAGGATCACTTGCCAATTGCAGAGGATAGCTATACAAACCCCAGGAAAGATGCAGCTGCTCTAAGGTGTTTCAAAACACATTTTGGCCTTGAAATTGCTTTTTCGCAGTCTAACACATTGTAAGAGAGGTCACAGTTTCCAACTTGCTAGTAATAGATTTAGAGCCAAAGTGGTTAAGTGCCAGCATTTCACTAGTAATGCCAGGCAGATGGGTTGAGGAAGTTTTGTCCTCAGTTGACTCAGCTGCACATCTTACTATTTTGGTGTTGCTGAGTTCTGTACCTGCTAGATAAATTATTAATTTTACAATATTCAGTTTTCATAGGTGATAAATGCATGCATTCAAAAATAGCCAGGATAAATGCTGATTCTTTAAATGTGCAGAACTATGCTGCATTGTAGTTCTGTGTAAAACTAAAGCCCTAACAAGCACTCAGACTTATTTGTGCACGACTGTAATCCTAATACTATAACCTAGGGAAAAATGTCGAAACAGACTTAATTCTAAATAAGCATGAAGAATCCACAGTTGATAATATGTCACTTTGATTGGTTAATTAAGAAAGTAGGTTAGAAGAAAAGAGAACAGAAAAAAAACTTTTTGGTTAATGTTAAGGTCATATCTATACTAATTATAGTGTTGAAGGAAGTGATGGACAAACTTCAGTTATGCAGTTCGAAGGGTTCTTAAGTATAGAATAGTATGTTGTTTCAACATGCTGAAAAGAAACAATTAAGAAAAAAGAAAATTTGCTCTAGCTTCTAAATTCAAGTAATTAACCTCCAGACTGTTTTTAATATTTAACAAAATATAGCCAAGAGACAAATCCTAGAACTTTAAAACTTGCACACTTTATTGTTTTATTTTGGTTAGTCCTAATAAATGTATTACCCAATTTGGGAATTTTGATTTTTTTTAACTCACAAAGTTGATTGATGTCCCCACATAAGAACATAAGCAGTCCCCTTCTGGATTATCTGTTTAAAATGTTGCATCTCCCTCTCTCCCTCCCTCCCTCCCTCCCTCCCTCCCTCCCTTCCTTCCTTCCTTTAAGGAATGTTTAAATTCCCCCCCAATATATTTTATAGATGATTCTTGTTAAAATCAGATTTTCCTTTTTTGATACTTGGTAATACAGTATATACATAGTCTTCCTCATAGTTTAAATTTTGAAGTTTGGATCTTTGTGATAGAAACAAAGAACAATCTAAAAAGATCATGAAGGTACATAATTTAGAATTGAGGTGTGCACGTCAAACCACATCTCGCAGGCAGAGCAATAGTAAACTAAGTCTTTGAACTCATTCATGCTCCTATGACATAATTACATATACTTTCTAGATGGCCAGTTCTCTTTTTAGCTTATAGGCATTCTTGGAATAAAATGTAATATTGGAGATTGAGGATTTGTAGCATGCTATAGTTGCATTTTAAAAAATGATATTAGAAATTATAGATATTAGAAAATATTTTTAAAATGTATTGTTGGTAACTTATTGGTTCCAAGTGGCATCCAGTTGGTAATTTTAATCACGGAGTGCTGTTTTTGCAATTATTATGCGATCATGCCTTAATGTTAATTAAATATTATTTTAGCTACTTTAGATAATGGGAAACAATGCAATCATTTTAATCCGCTATCAGAAACCTTCAGTCTGCTTATATATGATTATATGATTCTTAAATATGCAATTCTGTGGTTTATTTATTTATTTTGCAAAAAATGGAAAAATTGGGCCCTTACATAGTGTTAACAAACATATTTGTTTATAGAGATTTTTTTGTGAATTTGATTAAGTACTAGGTCAGAATTATGGTAGTAATTGAATTTTATTTATTACAGATAATTCTTGACTTATGACTGGTCATTTTATAACCATTCAGAATTATGATGGCCTTGGAATAGGTGCTATAGGACCTGTAAAACTCATTTGAAAAACTGTCACCATGGCCCAGTGGTTTCCTGACCACATTTTGTTTGCTTGGCAACTCACACACTTTATCTCATCTCGCCTTGCTTCCCCTCACCTTGCCTGGCCTTATCTATCTTTCACATTTGTATGGCTGCCCACCTCACAAAAGTGTGACTTGGGTGGCTTACAAACAAAATTAATATATAAAAACAGTCTCCCCATCTAATGGGTCCAGCCTACCTGCAGTGGGTAGTAGAGCTGAAGAAACCCATGGTAATCAGATGTCATCTGATCATAACAAGGGAGACACCAAAAGATCCCCCAATAGCAAATAGCCATTGCTACACCAGATCCAGTGTGTGGCATTGGCTATTGTCCCATGTCAGGCTCGGTTGATCTGGGATAGACCCATTGTCATTATGGTGACCATGCATCCCTGAGCCACTTCAGAACCCATTCCTAGAGAAGGCAGATTGAATTTTCCAAATTTGGAGAACTCAACTGCCAGCCCAGAAATGTAGTCAAGAAGCTCAAGCAGGAAAGTTAGTGTTTTGCAGGGAGGCTGGTACAACAGCTGCAATTCTGGCTGATTCCTAGAGCACAACTTAATGAACAGAGTCTCACATCTGATGACCTGTAGTGCAGTGCTCCCGAAGGCTGTAAGAGATTCCTAGATGACATTCACCACTCCTGCCCCATCTCATTACATGCCCAAAACCTGCTCGGCATATCTGCAAATGGACTAGCTCCCCTTCTTGGCCCAATCTGGTCTCAGTGATACCATGTCAGGAAGAACCTCTCATCAGTGATTAAATCATTAATTAGATAAAAAGGTCTATGGCAGGGTAGGGGAGTTCTCAGTACTGCAACTTCCCCTCTGCCTGGCACTGTCTCCACTTCCAAAGCCACAGCATCCCACAACAAACAGATCATGAGCTCCCTAAACATCTTCCATCTTAGCTTGGCCTCCAGCCCACTCCTCCATAAAGCAGCCTAAACAGGTTCTTTCAATAGCAGATCACTCAGGAACAGCTAGACCAGTCTGTCGCTACATTTTTTAAAAACCATGTAGCTCACAAACATGGCAAACATGATTGGCATAGTACGCGTGGTCAGCACCATAAAACAGCATGCCCTGCCATCTTTCAGAACAATTCTCCAGTCTAAAAATCCAAATTGAGCCAAGCAATCCAGCTTCAGCAATTTCAACTTCCCTTCAGGCAAATGCCACTCCAAAAACATCCCTTGAACTGCGCATGCAGCATACAGCTCACACAGCATACAGTTACAAGAACAATTGCTCCAAAGCTTCCACACACTCCACCATCTTAACCACTCATCTCCTTTCCCAATTTTACATATTTATTTTGATAAGAAGTCAAACCAAATGTTTTACCCTTAAATGCTGATAGGGAAGGGATTCTCACTGAAAAACACAAACCTTTTGTCTTCTGATGCATAAGCTGGAGAGCAGAAATTTGCTGAGCTTTTTATTTTCTTAAATTGGTTCTCTTCCCGTTGGTCTTTTTTGGTCAGATTTTATAACAGCTGAAACTTGGAAAGCTAAAAGTAAGGAAGACTTGAGTAGAGAAAAAGCAGGAAGGGAACAAAGAATTCAAAGGATTGAGGGACAAATTGAACAATGTAAGCAGAAAGTTTTTGTTTATTTCAGGGTTGTCAAACTGGATTTCTTCAAGGGCTGGATCAGCATTGTAGTTCTGCACTGTGGACCACCTGGGGGGTGGGGGTGGGACTGATGCCTCCTGCAGCACCCTGCCAGCCAAAACGTGGCACAGAGGGTCTGTGTGCGGCCCCCCTGTGCCTCGTTTTTGCTTTCCATGGCCTCCTGCAGCACTCTCCAGCTGAAAATGGGCTTCGTGGCCTGTTTTCGGGTTGTTTTGGGTCAGTTTTTCAGGCTGTTTTGGGCTACTTTTTTTGGCCCATTTTTGGCCAGCAGAGTGCTGCAGGAGGCCATGGAGAGAGAAAAGAGGCGCAGGAAGGCCACATGTGGCCTGTTTTAGCCACCAGAGACACCACAGGCCGGTCCCTTGATATTTCCAGGCCAGCCCCATAGGACGGATTTAAGCACCCCACGGGACGGATCTGGCCTCAGACCTTGAGTTTGACACCCCTGGTTTAAATGGTTATCTAGCTGAAAATATAATTGAAATAAATTAACAATAAGGCATAGTATCACTGGTACCAGTACTTACTTAATTAGTAACTATAACAATCAAACTTCATTTTTAAGCCTATAAGCAATTTTTAAAATTGACACCGGTTACTTTTAGATTTAAACCATCTTTTTGACAAGTTGAAAAAGATATGTTTTTTCAAATATATAAATAAAATAGTTTCAGTTTCGGGCAAATGGCCTGATTTGTTTTTAAAATGGTTGCAATGCTTATTGGGAAAGATTTCTACTCAGTACTCTGAACACTGGTGCCTATCTAAATTTTAAAAATTAACAGAATTGTATGAATTGGGCACTTGGAAGTTCTAGTGCTATATTACTTAATCACTTAATAATAATGGATACTTTTCAGCAAGAAAATGTCACTATTCAGGCTTTATTAATCCCTATAATGGCAAATATATTTAGGTAAATAAACTTTTCTATTAAATTTCAGTGTAGAATTCTGTGATAATTGAAATCATTTTCCCAGTAATATACATATGCTAGAATTTATTAAAAATTAAAGTATTGACTGTGCCAGAAAATTAGTTGTTTGAAGCTTTTCATATTAAAATATTTGAACAAGGAGTTTTAAAAATTGTGAACATTTTAAATTCTGCCACTATCTAAGAAAAAGCCCCATTGAACACAATAATTCCAGTGAGAATATATTTGTATTTTTTAAACATATGCATACAAAGCATTTTCTTACATGTTAAGAAACCTGGCATGGAAGCATTCATTTAAGTCACTAGTGGCTAAGCTTGTTTTGAAGATTTATTTAAATAAACTAATATTTAAATTAAGTTATCACTAGGTAATCATGAGCACCATGGTGTACATGAAAGTTGGTGGTCTTTAAACAATTTTAAAATTAAAAATTTTTAAATTGCAATTGCGTTAAATTTGTCTATGATGATGAGCCTAATGCAGTGATAATGTGTACGTTCTTGCAATCTTTGGCAACTATATTAATAAAAGGTAGAGGACATTGCTTTAAGGTTGATTGGCTCTAAAGCTTTCAGAAATTGGAAAAAGAGTATCATTCATCTCTAACAGAAAAGATGTACAAGTAATCCTTGGTTAACAACCACATACTCAGTGACTGTTACGACAGCACTGAACAAGGGGGCCTTGTGACTGGTCCTCAACGTTCCGGCCATCCCAATACCCATACAGTCACATGATTGCAATCTGGGTTGTACTTAATAGGGTTGCAGCATTCCACAGTCACATGATCACCATTTGCAACCTTCCCTCAAGCAAAGTCAATGAGAAAACTGGAAGTTTGTAAGTCTCTTCAGTAAGTCTCCCTCTCCTGGCAGCAACCATCCCTAACCCAGCTACACTGGCCTTATTGCCCACTTGCATATCCTCTCCATTGTCCATTAAATTGAAGGTTTATTGTAAAAATACTTTTACATCTATATTCAGTATGTTTCTGTTTGTATTTCTCAGTACATATGAAGGTGGTCTTCATTTATCAGGAAGCATGCATTCCCTTTAGAATCCTTAAGATGCTGTTTACCATATTTATTTTTGACATTTGTTAGACAGATTTATATATTTCTAAACAAACCATACTATAACAAACTACTAGTTTATGTGGAGTCTGGAAGTATTCTGGGAAATCAAGATGATGGCTGATGGTGGTACTTTATTTCATAGTATGCTAGCTCTGCATCTGAAAAGAATAAAATAGACATAGATTTCAGTAAAGCTCAGCATCCTTAAGATTGTCAACACTGACTGAAAAACCTTTGAAAATTCCTTTTTCCGTGATAAAAGGGCAGATGTGCCACATTGCCACATTTTTGTGTCCGTATTTGTATGTGTGTACCTGTATCAGCAGAACACACACCCAAAAAGGAGAATCAGGACAAAAAAAATATGCCGAGAAGTTGAATTATTCTAAAATTGATTCCCTGTATTTTTTCTCATTCATACAAATCTTAGAACTTTGCCCATTTTTTTCAGCAATGAGAAAAGAATGGTTTGTCATTCTTGCATTCATATGATGAGTTCATCAATAAAATAGATTTTGGATACAATATATAGTTACCTGGAAATAAAAATTTGTTGAGTAAAGCTGCCCTGTGGATACATATTCAACAAAGTTTGAATGAATTAACTACTTCTGTGCATTCAGTGTTCAGAACACCCTGTTAAATTATGTAAGACTTGCTCTAAATAGGCTCAGGATCATAATGTCAGGTTTGCTTATAGCTTAGTTTAAGTAATAGATATTTCTGTTACCCTGAATACAGTAATTACTATTGTTTTGCAGTTGGTGTTCTTTCCCATGTGAAGCATCTTAAAGGTACCATTCTTCGGGTAGAAACAAGGTCATAAATTATTTTGCAGTGGCTGTTTGGTACATGATTGCAGCTTCTCCTGGCTTTCTTGTTTTAAATGTGATCTCTGAGAACTGTATTGATTATGTGCATTGTGGTTGTTATCTAAATTTGGCTTTGTCTGAGATACTAATTTTTGCCTGTGCATGATCATGAATATTTGATGGTTGAATTGCTTAGTAATGAATAGCTTAATAACACATACATTAGAAAATAATGCAACTCCACTACTTTAAACAAATGGTCTGGTTGAGTGCCATTATAAATGAGTATGACATGAATAAATATGGCAAGGAGATTCTATTTTCTCTTACTTATATTCTAGTTCACTTTATAAAGGTAAAGGTTTCCCTGTCCAGTCGTGTCTGATTTTAGGGTGTAGATCTCATCTCCATTTCTTGGCCGAGGGAGCCAGTGTTGAAGACATTTTCCATGATCATGTGGCCAGCATGGCTATATGCCAAGTTATCTTTCCACCTACTAATCTACTTGGATTTGCATGCTTTCTAATTGCTAGGTGGGCAGGAGCTGGGGCAGGAACAGGAGCTCACTCCACTGTGCAGTACTTGGTTCTTTTATATGGGAGTCTAATTATTCCATAAATTGGCAGTAGAAACTTTAATGCACACAGGGACTCCTTCCCCATTCAACCCAAAATTATTCTGGCATTTCATGTATGATATGCCTAGTTTATTTTATTTTCAGTCATAATAGTTATGATTGAATGAAGAATTTTTTCCAGGATGAAATACTAGCCTTTATTTCTTAGAACATTTGATCCCAAATGTATTCAGAGACATTACTGGAAAGTAAAAGCAACAGACAGCTGGAAAAAAAACTGCTTTATTTTGAAGTTTTGATGGGCAACCCAAATTGAAATGGCACAAATAACATCATTTGTATTGTTCTATAAGAATGGAGATATAGGGATGACATCATGATAGCCTTGGGAGATTGGAAGTGACTCAGTGTGGTGGGAAGAGGTTAAAAAATGGCCAGGAGTGATCTGGAGGAGAGAAGGAGGATGGAAGAAGGCTTGAATTGAAAATGTGACCAAGCAACAAAAAGGATAAGGAGACATGGAATAGCAACTCTGTGAGTGATTTCCAGTCTTCTTAAAATTGTCATATTGAGTGTAGATAGAAAATTTGTGGACCACTGACAATTGACACTAGCATAGGAAATGCCATTTATTTCACTGTATTATGCTTGTATATTGTATTTCATTTTGTTTTGTTTCTGTTGATACGTTGGCAACAACTTTTTTTTTTAAAAAAAAGATTTTTCTCTCAAAGATGCTTTTCCAAGAGGCAACTGGACTTTCTGGTTTTTCTTTGAAGATGTTTCACTTCTCAGCAGCTCTTGCTGAAGAAGCTTCTTGGATGAGAAGCGAAATGTCTACAAAGAAAAACCAGAAAGTCCAGTTGCCTCTTGAAAAAGCACCTTTGGGGCAACCATGATCTGGACGACTGAGAATCTCTATAGACAAGAGACTTTTCTCTTTTTAAACTAAACTGTATGAATGGAGAGCTCATATTAACTGAAGGTTAATGTTGAAGAATTGTTAAGTGTTAGGGCCTGGAAGTATGTTTAGGAACATTGTATTGAAGATTACCTTTCAAGTTGCAATCTAAGAAACTTGAAATATTCAAGTCCAACTCTTCATATTTCAGTATTTCACGGACAAAATTTCTGATGGAATAACTAACTAACACAGAATACATAGTAGCAAATGTGTATTCGTATCTTTCCTACTTGCTCCTTAGATGAAACATGTTAATCAGTATGGTGGAATACAACAGCACATAATTAGTATGCATGATATATTGATACTGTAGGTTGGTGTTAAGCAAAGTATTGCTAATAATACTTGTGAACTGAAAATAAATTCTAGTCTTTCAAAGTGTTCTATGATTTTAATGGCAACCATAAAAATTACTTACCTGGAAAACTAATATTAGAAAAGAGGTATATATTTAGTAGCCTTTTGATGTTAAGCAGCAGCTGGGAGAAAAAGCAGGCAGGCTGCTCAAATGATCAGCCAACTCCTCAGATCACCAACCACTCTGTGGGTCATCATTCAGAATTCTTGCTTTAATGTACTTACAGATGAATAGAACACTTTTTACAGGGTTTTGCTTATAGTTATCTTTTAGGACTATTGCAGATTTAAGCTCCATCAGTGGGTTTTCAGGGAGCTTTTTAAATTGTCCAGTGATCCAGAATTGTCTACACTTATTTTTAATAGAAAATTTTGTAGTTAATTAGTATGAAATATTTTATTAATAGACCTGTCAAGTGAATGGGTTACTCAATCTAAAAGTCATTATAAATATCTTTAGTATAAATATATTTTTACCATTGAAATCAAACTGAAAATTCAACTCTAATGATTAATAGCTTGATAGCTGTGATTAGTCAAAGTAATTCTTAAAGCATATGAGCATATTTTTATACTGAAATTTTTGTATCAATATTTCTGTCATTACCAATAAAAATAAAGTACTGAGGGATCAGTGTTGGACTTTCTGTCTAAATTTTGCACACGCATTCACATATACAGAAACAGAGAGAGAGAGATGTAGATGTTCAAAGCCTGTCACATCTAAATTCTATATGACATGCTTACGTTCTTGAGGGAGGACTTGAAATCTTACATTCATCTGGAATATACCCATCTTAAACTGCATACTAACATGAAAACCAACTGCACTCCAGTAGTAAAATTAGACCTAACCATTTGTACTAAATTCCTCCTCTTGTCATTTGGAAACTTTCTGCTATCGTCACCCAAAAATTGACAAGTGACAAAGATAATAATAATACGTATCTTGTGTCTGTACCTGGCAACATGATATTTATATATCTGACTGAGGCAGATACTGGCTAGTTGGGCATGTGTACAATTACTGCTGCTTATTTTAGTAGTTCTAATTATTAACCCTTTTCTGCAACATAATCATGAGCTCTTGGAAGTACATGCTGTATATGAAGGCAGACTTTTTTTTAATCCTATGGTCCTTATGATATGTCTCGTCAATTTAAATGTAAAACTGCACCCATTTGGAATTATTTATTTATTTACAGTCATATGTTAGACATATGGAAACAGTAGTAAAGTATGGAACAGTGGGAGGAAAAATTAGTGCTCTTCCCAATTAAAGTAATGTAGCTGATTTGTGTTAAAGTAACATAATTATTTCAGTTGCTTAATATTTTATTGATGTTTAAATTATAAACTGAAAGTGAGATGAATTACTTTAATTTTATTCATGAATTAAGTATTCAGCTATTTATTCTTTATTCAGTAAGTGACTTTCCTAAATTAATTGTCTTTCTGTCTTTGTGATATAGGTAACATAATCCATGGGTAAAGTTGGGAAAATGTGGAACAGCTTCAAGTACAGATGCCAAAGTCTCTTTAATCCTGAAGGTGGAAATAGAAATGAAAATGTGGACATAAATTCCAGTAGTGCATCTGTTAGAGATAAAAGTGTTTGTATGCCTGGTCCAACTCAGCAGCAACCAAGCAGTCCTTTGCAACTGAATCTAAATACTTCAAAAGGCTTTTCAAGAAAGAATCAAAACTGTGCCACAGAAATCCCTCAGATTGTTGAAATAAGCATTGAGAAAGAGATTGACTTGAATGTTGCCTCAGGAGCTAAATTTGCACGAAGAGATTCCTACTCAAGACATGCTCCATGGGGTGGGAAAAAGAAACATTCCTGCTCTACAAAAACCCAGAGCTCATTGGAAAGTGATATAAGATTTGGCTGTTCTCACTTGCAAAGGAGGGAAAGAAGATACGGTGTGAGCTCAGTTAACGATACAGATAGCATCTCGAGCAGAACCATAGGAAATCGTTCTCTGAGGCAAAGATTGCAGGAAACTGTAGGCTTATGTTTCCCTATGAGAACATACTGCAAACAATCTAAGCCTCTTTTTTCCAACAAAAGGAAGATCCATCTTTCTGAACTAATGTTAGAAAAATGTCCTTTTCCTGCTGGATCAGATCTGGCCCAAAAGTGGCATTTAATTAAGCAGCACACAGCACCAGTGAGCCCACATTCTGCTATTTTTGATGCATTTGACTCCTCCTTGGCTTCCACAGAAGATGAGGAAGATAGGCTGAGAGAGAGACGAAGGCTCAGTATAGAAGAAGGTGTGGATCCTCCTCCCAATGCTCAGATACATACTTTTGAAGCTACTGCACAGGTTAACCCATTATATAAATTAGGGCCAAAGCTGCCCCCTGGCATGTCTGAACTGATGGGAGACTGCAATTCAACAACACAAGGAAGTTGTGATTTAGAGGAAGACACAACTACTCTCTGCTTGCAGTCACGTAGACAAAAGCAGCGCCAAATATCTGGTGAGAGCCATAGCCACATCAGCAGACAAGGAGCTTGGAAAGTGCATACTCAGATTGATTATATTCACTGCCTAGTGCCAGATTTACTTCAGATTACTAGTAATCCCTGTTACTGGGGTGTGATGGACCGTTATGAAGCAGAAGCACTTCTAGAAGGAAAACCTGAAGGCACTTTTTTGCTCAGGGACTCTGCTCAAGAAGACTACCTCTTCTCCGTGAGCTTCCGCCGTTACAACCGGTCTTTACATGCACGCATCGAGCAGTGGAATCACAACTTCAGTTTTGATGCTCATGATCCCTGTGTGTTTCACTCCTCTACTGTAACAGGACTTCTGGAACACTACAAAGATCCAATTTCTTGCATGTTTTTTGAACCGCTACTTACAGTTTCTCTAAATAGGACTTTTCCTTTCAGCTTGCAATATATCTGCCGGGCAGTCATTTGCAGGTATACTTCATATGATGGGATTGATTGTCTTCCTTTGCCAACAATGTTGCAAGACTTTCTGAAGGAATATCATTATAAGCAAAAGGTTAGAGTACGATGGTTGGAGCGGGAACCAATTAAGGCAAAGTGAACAGAGTTCAGAATCCCTAGTAAACTCACATTGTGATTTTTTTGTGTATGTGTTACAGTATACCACGTGAAGCACATCAGTGTTCAGCTTTTAATGTACTTTGAGCTTATTGTGTTTATGATGCTGCCTCCAGTTAATTGTGAATACCTCTTGAAACATGAACAGAACACAAAATCACATTTTTCATCCATTTTAATTTGCCGGTTACAAAATATGTCTACTTTCTATTACAATATTAATATAACACAACTATTGGGCATTAACTTTTAAATTCTATTCAGTTTCATAATTCACAAAATAGCTTGCTAGCTCTTTTCTTCTTGATTAATATGAGCACTTTGATACCAAAAATTGACTCCATATAACTGCATTCTCAATTTAAAAAATACTGCTTTTCATAGTTCACTATCTCCTATGCCACTTTTTATATCAAAACTATTTTAAGAGGAAAAATCATAGGTAACAGGGGAAATCACTATTACATCTCATTTCGATATTTTTAAATCACATGCATCACTGTACCAATATTTGGTTCCAGGATTGTCCCCAAAATAAAATATTTTAATAGATTAATCATGGAAATAATTAGATAATTAAATTTGCCAAAAATGAATATAAATAAAAAGTTCTAAAACAGAGGAAAAAAATACCTTCAGATATATTGGCGGTAGATGAAATTTATAATCTAGTAAAGAGGTCCCCAATCCAAGACCACAGACCGGCACTGTGCCATGCAAGCAAGTGAAACTCCATCCGCACACAAGCAGGATCCAGGCAGTGCGCAAAACCACGTCCTGCCAGCCCGTGGAAAAACCACCCTCCACCAGTCCCTGATGCCCAAAAGCTTTGGGGGGGGGGGGGCTCTAGTGTTTCATGAATGCAAGGGAAGTTTACCTATCAGTACAGCAAAGGAGCAATGCTTGTTCAGATAAGTCCATATGCCATAAGTTGTTTCATTAATCAGGATCATCTTCACTCTGCTTCTTCTAAATTAACACTTAGGTATTTTTTAAAAACCCAGTAGCTTCTAATTAATCAATCACTGCAACAAATATAGTGGTTAAGATGAACTTTCTTGAATTAACAGTTGGAATTTGTATTAACTCTGAAGGTCTTTGTCTGATCTGCAAGTTCTGCTTAAGAAGCTTGTGGAAACTTAGTGTAACACTGAAAAATATCTGTACTAGATCTTGCTTTTTATTTATATTTTCTGATCATGGTGATCAAGGCCATTTTAATCTGGGTTGGATTATAAACAGGCTAACACAACCTTGGTCCAAATTTCTGTTTTTCAAAATAGAATACTGCTACAGATTACTGCATTTAGTAATTAAAGGGACTCTTAACAGCCTAACCTTATGCCCATTATTTGTAAAAGCATTGTTTCTGAGGATGCTAGTACTAAAGAAAAAAGTTTATTCAAATGTGGGTTATGCACTTCAGTTGGTAGAAAATTAATTGGGATCTTATGAACCATTTAATTTATTTCAATTTGAATGGGTTGTCAGATATAAACAAAAAGCTTACCACTCTGATTTTTTACTTCTTCAGAAAGTATTTTTACATATCTGTTACAAGCTGCAATATCTTCTAGCTTAGTTATAGCTTTAGACTGATCCAGAACAATTAATATTCTATCCCACTTCTGTTTTCCTCTGATGCCTATTTGATGCATCAGAACAATTGTATTTGTAAATTGTATAGCAGCTTTTTTATAATTTGCATATTGTGTTCTTCCTTAAGTGAAATACTTTGGAAAACTTGTTCTTTTGCTTTTTTTTCTTTGGGAATAGAACATATCTTGTTTTGTTCTAGCTGTGTTTGCACTAAAATTTGTATTGGAATACAGAGTCTCTTAGTTTTGCTTATGTGTCTTGTATCAGTGGATAGTTTTCTTAGTTTCTTAACCAGTTGGGACAGTATATTCTTTTCAATGGCAGCAAATGTGAGGCAACAAACTTCAAAGCTGCATATACAAGAAAGTTATATATGCCAACAGTAACCAGTTTATCCACATATGTGTTTTTCTGCTTGGTGTGCCTTGTTACAGCTTTTTGTGTGCGTGTGTGCAAATAAAGTACAATATTTTCAATTTTATTCTTGTACAATTACTCTTTTATATTTGCATAACACTTCTTGGTGCTATTAACATTTTTAGACCTTGGAAACAGGGTCAAATCTACTTGCAGCTATATATTCCATTACTTTGCTACTGATGTGTTTACACTTTTTATTTCTCTGTTTTATAATTGTAAGCTGCCTAGAGTAGTCCCATGGTAAAATAGGCAGCAAATAAATTTAATAAATCAATATAGATTTGTTAGACAAGCTAACTTGTTCCATGGTTGTGATGAGACAATATAGGTTGTATTATTTTGAGTTTTTGGAGGAGAGACAGGATACAGACCAGACAAAACTTGTAAATAATTTGCAGCTGAATGGTTGCTGCAGAAATGTAGGATTCCCTTCCTTGAGATAATGTCTTTGAGAGTTGAGAGATTTTACCCTTCAAAGTAATCTGTAGCACTTTTAAAATAAGATGGGTTATTTTTTGTCATTTTGTTCATTTCATTTAAAAAAACTACTGGCTCCATTTTTAACAACTGGAAATTTCATATTCTTCCAGATAATTAATATTTATTTTATATTGCATCAGAAAAAGAAATAATCAGTTGAGTTGAAACTGGAATGATATATAAATTCTGAAGTTCTGAATTTTAAAACCAATATTTTTTATTTCTTATTCTATTCAGAATAATTTCTACTGTGAATTTCTGGCAATATTACTGTGAGATCCTAGTGATATAGTTTTAAATGCTTTTACCGATAAACCTTACTTATGTTTCTGTTTGACTTGTTAATACAGTGCATATGACCTGGATTTTATACTATTTAGTGATGCTTGTTATTACTTCTGTTTTTTTGAGACAGATTGACTAATAGAGACCTTTTCTTTTTAATAGCCCCAACGTGTTTGAAATCAAGTTCCTTTTCAAATATGGCATCAGTGTCCAAGAATAATAACCTTGCTTTTTTGTTGTACATATATTTCTTCAGAACAAATACTCAAATAAAGACAACACATGCTGAAATTATCCTTAAAACAGCTGGCAATATTAGGGAAAGTGGTAAAATCTGGAAGCAAATACCACCTACAGAGTTCATGGTAAGGAGGCAAGTAACTATTAGGTCTCCAGAATTTGAGTAGTTTTCTCAGGCTTAGATGTACAGGTATAATACAATTGGACACCATCTGCATAATAGTGCCACTGAACTGCATTGCTCAATACAACCTCTCCTAGTTTTATTGATAGAGGAGCATTTGTGAAATAGTGAAGGAATTGAAACTAAAAATTAAGCCCCACTATAATGGAACTTCTTTTTATTCAAACAGGCAGGCTTGCACTCTGAAATAGGTAATTATATGTATCTGTTTATTTGTTTCTATATACATGCACATGTACTATCTGTGTATGTCATATATTATTGCTGATATTTATGTGTTTCAAAACTTGGCAGAGCGATCTAGGTAAAATTTTATGTCAATAAAACCATCTAACCTAAATACAAAAATTAAAACAAACGTATTGCAGTTGGAGACATTTGGATAAAGAGGCACACTTTTTGTGATTTAAAACAAGCCCACCAAGAAACGCTCCTCCTGACTTACACTGTAAGAGTTACATTTGCCTCTTGGGTGGGCAAGGTGGTGTTGGATATGGCAATGTCAGTACCTTAACTTGGGCTTGATAGCTTACAAATAGCCAGTCTAGTACTTTCAGGCCCAAAGGTCCTATCTAATAATTGGATTAAAGTGTTCTGTACTCATTGCAGGACCCCCACTAAGTTCAACAGGACCCCAGTGCACTGTCCATTGCAATAAAGAAATTATATAGACCCAGTTCCAGTTTTGAACAATGACTCAGTTCGTTGAAGCCACACAAAGCACCAAGTTGAGCTGTTCTAATTGACACAGGTAGATATAGTGGGTAGGGGTGGGGAGAACCCATCACGTTGATAGATTGGAGACCGCTAATCCAAATGGATGGTCTTCTTTGGAAAGCTAATTTCATCTGTGAAAATGAGGTCCTTATTATGACATACCCTAATGAGATTACTGAACCTGGTCTGTATCAGTCTACATAGTATCATAGCTGATAGAGCCAGCTATGTTGGCTGTGAGCTCCCTTGCCACTTGCCATCATGTGAGCTCCAGTGACAGAATCAACTACAGCCCCCAAAATATACATATTTTCCTTCAGAAGGAATATTGTCTCGTCTGAAACAAACTATCTTCCTAATCGTTGAAAAATGATCAGGCAAAGGAACTCTACATTTGATGTCTGATTTAAAAATACAGAAGAGCTCATTAATTTGCTATACATTTTTATTTTGATAATCAGGAGTCAGTGGCCCAATGAAAGACAATGATTTGCTCTCCCACTAAGCAGTTTTATTAAGAACTTTTCTCTGAATGGTGTAGAATATTCTCCAAGCCCAGAATAACTTCATAGCAATCTACAGGGCGTAAGGGAAAGCACGTTTAATGACATTGCAACAGCAGCAGAAAGGTACCTATTGACATCTTAAGTATTAAAATGGTGATTATAATTGGAGTTGTTGCCAAGATGGAAAGTTGGAGAATCTGGGAAATTCATTAGGTATCTTTGAACAAAATGTGTTAATGCAGAGAAAGAAGTTCAATTTGTTTGCATGCAGAAGCAAATTGGGATTTTTTGCAAGTGGGTACCCAAGATGCTAGGTAACTGACTCCACTTCAAGTAGGCTTCTCCATGTACAGGTAGTCCTCGAATTACAACAGTTCATGTTGTAATTGGGTGTCACAGTTCAAAGTTACAACAGCACTGAAAAAAGTGACCTACGACCATTTTTCACACTTAACGACTATTGCTGCATCCTCGTGGTCGTGTGATCAAAATCCGTATGCTAGACAACTGACTCATATTTGCAATGCCTTGGGATCATGTGATCAGCTTCTGGGACCTTCTGACAAGCAAAATCAATGGATTCACTTAATAACTGTTACTAACAAACAGCTTCGGTTATTCACTTAAATGTGGCAAGAAAGGTTATAATATGGGGCAAAATTCATTTAACAAGTGTTTCACTTAGCAACAGAAATTGTGGACTCAATTGTACTAAAAAAATACACTGAAATTTGTTCTGGGATAATTATTACACTTGGGTAGTCTATGTTACTTATCTCAAGCTGTTTATTATTTTCAATATTTTGTTGATCATTGTGTTCAAATAAAATTATATAGTGTGGCATTCCTCCAGAATAGATTTTGAAACCTCTCAAGAGGTCTGGTAGGGGCGTGAGACATTTTTTCTCTCCAGTTCTTTCAAGCAAAATCTTGTAAAAATTCATCTGATTTCA
This sequence comes from Pseudonaja textilis, assembly GCF_049901715.1. Classification (NCBI taxonomy): domain Eukaryota; kingdom Metazoa; phylum Chordata; class Lepidosauria; order Squamata; family Elapidae; genus Pseudonaja; species Pseudonaja textilis. The sequence goes on along the minus strand of NC_141990.1, from coordinate 40,571,150 downwards.
CTGTGCTCTGTTCCAGTTAAGAAGTCAATTTTTATTCTCTGCTTTGCCCTGTCAGTGATAATAATAGTCCTTCTTGATCCACCATCTTATTATTTTCCTAATATGCTTGTGTTTATCTGTTTTTTTTTTAATGATCATACTTTTGTCATTTTTGCCTTAAAGTCTCCTTTTGGCAATAGCTTGCTTTTTTTCCCTTGTAAGTTGCTGCCTGGGTAAAGAACATAGGTTTTTTTTTAGGTCAAGACTAGGTTGTAATCAGTGGGTGACTTGGCTTCAGTGATAGCAAACATATATTCCAGAATAATGTGTTTAGCTGCACTTTCTCTTTGGCCCATTTTCTCCCCCTCTCCCCTTTTGTTGTCTGGGTAAATTAAGAAAGTGAAGATATACAGAACTGACCCATATTGCAGAAGGTGTCTTTGAATCCTTTCAACTTTTATCATATATACACATTTAAAGAGATTGAGACTGCTGGGTCAAGCTGGGCGTTTCACTAAGGAGAACAAATAAAACAAGTGAATGGAATCTTTGGGACAGAAATAAACTTAATGCAGAAAGCCAAAGCAACACAATGCTTTAGAGAGGCATCTAATGTTTGAAGCATCAGGGTTGGGTTTAATGCATCACTGCCATAACAATGCCAATGGGCTTCAGTTCCAAAATGACAAATTTCTGTTCCAAACACAGACAATAAATCAACCCTTTAATGTCACATATGGTACTTGGCTTGTGGCAGTACTATTGGCATGGTTCTGCTGGAACCCTGAAAATTTTGCATTTACTTTAAAAAACACCTTTCGAATATAGCAAAATATTGGAACGTTCAATTGCAACAATCCTAACATATGAGATGCATCTGTATCAGGTGCCACATTCAATTACTTCAGCTACATTACATGCTTTCAATTCTAGATAAATTTATTGATTTAAAGAAGAATTTGGGCATAGTGCTTGGAAGTCCACTGAAACATTGTACCATTATGGTGCTACTAAATTATTTGTTCCTTCCAACTTCATTGAGAAAAGTCTTAACAGCACTGAGAACAGCAATATTTCCAAGATCGCAAAAAGTCTGAGGATTCACGTTAGCAGTAGTCAGTACAGTCTCTCTCCAGCACTATGAACTGGAAATTACAGCATTACAATAATGATGTGTTCATACTGTAGAAGGTTCTACTGTATCTAGCTTGATTTTTTCATCAATATATTCCATTTAAAAAATTCATTTACATTCTCCTCCCTTTTTGCCTTAGACAAAGATTTCAGTGTTCCTTTAAAGTCTGAATGTAAACTCACATATGGAAACACTTAACTTTTTTTTTTCATAAGGAGAGAGCTTCTACGGAGTTAACACTGAAATGTGTTTGGAGCTTAAAATTCAAATTATTAAACTGAATTTTTTAGTTATTCTTTCAACCACTATGAATTTAAACTGAAAGCCAAACCTCTCTAAACTATTTCCTTGGAAACTTAGTAACTATTGATTAAAACTGACCATTCTTTTAAGAAAAAAATTGTTCCTTTCTTTACAAGAAGGTTTTATTTTTAAGCAAGCTAAACTAATTTAATTTGATTTATGTAATTAATTTAATTTTTATTTATTTAAACAAAGCTGTATTATTTTAAGCTGAAAGATGTTTAGATTATCAGCAAAACGCCTCCGTTTTATATTAATGACTTTCCCTGCTCCCAGTCTACCTCTATCCATATCAAAGTGGCATTGTCTGCAATTCCATCTAGATTTAGAACTTTGAGCTAATTAAACTGTATAGGAATCCCTGCTACATGAGGCCAATTTTATTTATATAGTTGAATTATAGTTTCATATCCAAAAGGCCTGGACTGAAATTGTCATTAATTTCATCATCAAATACTCAAGAAACTTCCTGCCAACTGCTAAATCCAACATGTTTTCTACACCACCACATAGAAACCCTAATCTGTATGGATTTGTACCCCTGCACATCTGGAAGGTAGCAAGTTGGTTAGTGCAAAGCTCATTGTAAGCCTAGTGTGGTTATGTGGAAGGCCATCTTTCTAGTCTGTTGAAAACATCAGATATTGAAAAAACTCTTGAGTTTATATAACAAGTTACCACCAATCTAAATACAAGGATGCCTAGAAATGAAAGTTTCAAAAAGTTCCCTCTTGAACTATTGGTCTTGTCAGGTGAACCAATACAGTTTGTAATATCTGAGGCATGTCAATCAATCGGGGTGACATTTGAATAGCTGATTGCTTCCAAGAGTAATAAAAACTACAATGAAATCCAGGAGGACACAGATCAAATGGAGACAAGGTCACATTAGCAATGATAAAAGAATCAGAAAGGAACAGAGATTCTTTAGAGAACCTTTATTTTTCACATAATTACTTCAATATTATGTAGAGATGCCTTATAAAACTACTTCAAAGCTTCAAATGTAATAGCATGTGTTTTATGCAAAGAGAGGATGCTAAAGTAGGTGATAACCTACTCATATACATGATGAATCGCATTGATTTCCATTTTCCAGTGGAAAGTGTTAAATAGATGAGCCATTCTCTCATTGAAATAAATGATGCTTAAAATGTTATCTGCAGCTTGTTCTGTGAAATTTTAATGGTTCAGTGTTAATTTTACTTACCTAGGTCTATTTCTTAACTACAAAAATAAATGTGTAATCTGCTCTTTATGCATTTGAATGGAAGAAGGATTATCAGTCTGAACACAAACTAGGTATCTACCGTGGCCCAGAAAAAGTGGTACTGCCAAAAAGGGTTTAAGATAATGTCCACTCCCTTTTGCAACTTTAATAACCCATGAATAAATCTTTTTTCATCATGTCCAAAATTTAGTTTTTTCTCCATACTGCGGAATGTGATAGCAAGAAGTGTAGTGAACATCAAGTCAAGTGGGTAGAAATGAAGTCAAGGAAGAAAATAGTGCAAAAGTTTTTGATGGTATAACACAGCCTGCCAATTGGGCCTTTACTTGTTTTGCAAGTATAAAAACTCCTGCAATAGATCTTTGGATTAGGGTATAACAAGTGTAGATATATCCTTTGCTTAAACAGCATAACTGATTATCATGGCAGGTGATTTGGCTTCCTTTTTTCTTGTTCATTTTGTAAACAGGCTTCTATTTTGATATAAATATTTTGCAGACATAAGTCATTAAGTCTACCCTTCTGATCATGTATGTTCAAACAAGATAGTCTTTTAGAACTGGCTTGTTTATACTATAAGAGCAAATCTGATCACATATCCATTAAAATGTCCACTTCTTCTCATAGATTGAATGACTTTCTGCTCATGCTTCATGCATCAGGAAAGATTGCATAACAAGTTGACATGTAGTGTAGGGCACAAAATTCTTATTTATGAAGCTCATAAGAATGGATCTGTGGAAAGAGAAACACAGTTACCAAACTAGCATCATTAAGATATGCAGGACAAGAATTCCCAGTCAACATGGGCGCTGCCTCTCCTGGCTAGGAATTCTAAGAGCATCTCTCCTGGACAAAGTGAGGTTGTGAGGGTTGATCTCAGAAAGGTTTATCTATTTATTTGTAAAACTTGTGTGCCTGAATCTAGCTATTTGGTGTGAAGTTTACCAAGTTCATCAACATGGGCAAAATCTAAGAAAATTAAAATAACTAAAATATTAATTAAAAATTACAGCATTTTAAAAGTGGTGTCACAATATAACAAACCCAAAGTCTCCGTAAGAGCCCTCTTTTGTTTCTTGGGAGCCATGACGGTGGAGGTTATATATGGCTTCAGGCGGCAAGCTGGTCCTAAGGAGAAAGGCTGCTACTGAAGCCATTCTCCCTCAACAAAGATGCATGTGACACAGGAATGTCTGTGCATATGTTTATATTATTGCTCCCAACAAAAGGCAGAGCCAGGGCAAAGCAAGTCAGTTAATTAAATTAAAAACTATTAATTGAAATTAAATGCTTATAAAATAAGGCACCTTATTTATAAAATGATTTGATCTCTGCATAAGCCAACTGTTGTCTCATACAGAAAACACCCGCGGAAAGAATTATATACACACATGCCCACACACTCCCATTTCTTCTTCCAGGAGAAACAGCCAAAAAGAACAAAAGATCAGAGCAGGGCAAGGATGAGGAATAGCTGTATTTGGAAGGGAAGGGAAGAGAAAGGGAGGAGAAAGACTGGATGGACATAAGCTAAGAAGAACAGCAGAGAGAAGGCAACAAAAGGGAGCCAAAGCCCTGTTTGAGAATTCCAAAAAGGGGAATTCACCAAACAGCCGATCCCAGCCAGCAATTAAGCTCAGGCTAATCTGCAAGCACAGCCATTCTTTGCAATGGTGATGTTTCCAAGCCTTTGTTAATTCCTTTGTTTCTTTAAAGTTTCCAGCTTTACCTATGGATATAAGATGGCTTCTCGATTTACAGGTAATTATTTTTTTGGAGAGGGGGGAACACTCCTTCCTATCCAATGAATATGGAATTTTGTTTTTTTCAAAAAGCCATGCCACAAAGAGTTTGAGAACTGCCTGGAGGCTAAGGGGGTTTCTCAGGATTGATCTAGGGATTTATGATCTTGGTTTCCCGAGAAAGAGGTAAGGACAGAAAATCTATCATCTGGAGTACAGGAGGCAGTTTCTTTCTTCTTTTTTTTTGAGATATGTAACTTGCTTTTTCATTTTTGCTTCAACTCTCATAAAGGATATGATAATAAATTAGTTCAGGGATATCCTAAGTGCCTTATGCCACCAGACTTGAAATTCTAGACCTAGAAAACCTAGAACTATGCCACCTTCGGTCCAATCTAAGTATAGTACCTAAAATTATATATTGCAATGTCCTACCTGTCAATGAATACTTCAGCTTCAACCATAATAGTACAAGAGCACACAATAGATGCAAACTCATGGTTAACCGCACCAAACTTGATTGCAGGAAATACAACTTCAGCAACAGAGTGTTCAATGTCTGAAATACTCTACCTGACTCTGTGGTTTCTTCCCCAAACCCCAAAAATCAAATCACACTAGGAAAAAGTCAAGTGGGAGGGGATGGGTGATAAGGAGCGGTGAGAAGATTAACAGTAACAGTAATGTACACTTTGTAAATAGTTGAACAGTGTTGAGGGAATTATTTGTTTAGCAGAGTGATGGCTTTCGGGGGAAAACTGTTCTTGTGTCTAGTTGTTCTGGTGTGCAGTGCTCTATAGCATCGTTTTGAGGGAAGGAGCTGAAACAGTTTACGTCCGAGATGTGAGGCGTCTGTAAATATTTTCACAGCCCTCTTTTTGACTCGTGCAGTATACAGGTCCTCGATGGAAGGCAGGTGGATAGTAACTGTTTTTTCTGCAGTGCTAATTATCCTCTGAAGTCTGTGTCTGTCCTCTTGGGTTGCAGAACCAAACCAGACAGTTATAGAGGTGCAGATGATAGACTCAATAATTCCTCTGTAGAACTGTATCAGCAGCTCCTTGGGCAGTTTGAGCTTTCTGAGTTGGCGCAGAAAGAACATTCTTTGTTGTGCTTTTTTGATGATGTTTTTGATGTTAGGTGTCTATTTTAGGTCATGTGATATAGTAGAACCTAGAAATGTGAAGGTCTCTACTGCTGATACTGTGTTGTCTAGTGTTGTAAGGTGGTAGTATAGGAAGGTTTCTTCTAAAGTCTACCACCATTTCTAATTCTCACCACTCCTTATCACCCATCCCTTCCCACTTGACTGTTTCCAAGTATGATTTGATTGTTGATTGTACCCTATGACTATCATTAAATGTTGTACGTTATGATTCTTGATTCTTAATGAATGTACCTTTTCTTTATGTATACTGAGAGTATTTCCACCAAGACAAATTCCTTGCATGTCCAATCACACTTGGCCAATAAAGAATTCTATTCTATTCTATTCTATTCTATTCTATTCTATTCTATTCTATTCTATTCTATTCTATTCTATTCTATTCTATTCTTATATTGTATTAACCTTAGACTGTCTACTATTGACCTCACCCCTTTCCTAAGGGGTCTGTAGGGGGCGTGCATAAGTGCCCCAATGTGCCTGCTGTCCCTCTCCAATTGTTTCTTTTATTTTTCTTATATGTATCCATGTATTCATAACTATGTTTATACTTATACCTATGATCTTGTAAGCAATTTACAAATCAAATCAAATCAAATAAATAAATAAAGTATGATTTAAAAAGTCAAAGCAGTGGCAGAATAGTACAATCAGATTCCGACCAAAGGTGTGACACACATAATAAACAGGTAGAACTTCAGGTTTTTCAGAAGTGGCTTGCTATTGCCTGCTCCCTACGGATGAGAGTGAGTGACTGGTCCAGGATTACCTGGCTGGCTCCTGGTTCCTGGCCTGATGTCTTAACCACTCTACCAAACTGGCTCTCTTTTAGTTATTAATAGGTTTTTACTCACCAGATGCTTCAGATAATTCTTCTCAAATTGGGCTAAAAGCAGCAATGCTGCTCTCATCCAAAACTTCGCATGGCCAGTTCACCAATGGTAATCAGTATTCAAAAGCATTCTTAAGCTCAGCCTTGTTTCACAGGGTGTCCTATGAACAGATTGAACTGCAGCTTCCAGACTGGCCAGCTGACTGATCTGGAGAAGGTGACCAAAAGCACATGGTTGGAGAGGGTTGCTTTTCCCTGAAGGACTGCCTGATTTAAATCTCCCTTTAGATAATGAAGGCTGATAGGAAAGGAGGGTGGAGCTTTACAGTTGATGAGCAGATAGAAATGTCCCCGTCCCAGAAATGGCAAATTTGATGCATATTCAAAATGGATCAACTTTTTTGGCTGCCACTTGATTTCAACAAGAGTTCTAGTATTAAAAAAAAAAAACCCTATCCTGTTATCTGAACTAAGAGTGATTTTTATAAGCCTTTCACCAGATTATCCCTTAGTTGTCATTTTCTTTCTTCTAAATTAGAATACCCCAAAATACTTCAGCTCACAGAAGGCATTGAACCCCTTAACCGTCAACTCAGAAAGCTCAAACTGCCCAAGGAGCTGCTGATACAGTTCGACAGAGGAATCATTTATCATCTGCACCTCTATAACTGTCTAGTTTGGCTCTGCAACCTAACAAGACAGACACAGACTTCAACGGATAATTAGAACTGCAGAAAAAACAATTACTACCAACCTGCCTTCAATCGAGGACCTGTATACTACACGAGTCAAAAAGAGGGCTGTGAAAATATTTACAGACCCCTCACATCCTGGACATAAACTGTTTCAACTCCTTCCCTCAAAATGATGCTCTCCAGAACAACTAGACACAAGGACAGTTTTTTCCCAAACGCCATCACTCTGCTAAACAAATTGTTCCCTCAACAGTGTTCAACTATTTACTAAGACTGCATTACTATTACTATTAATCCTCCCATCCTTTTACCCATCTCCTCCCACTTATGACTGTATGACTGTAACTTGTAACTTGTTGCTTGTATCCTAACTATTTTTATTAACTGTTTCCTAATATGATTTGATTGCTTATTGTACTCTATGACAATTATTAAGTGTTGCACTTTAACATTCTTGACTCTTGATGAATGTATGTTTTCTTTTATGTACATTGAGAGCATATGCACCAAGACAAATTCCTTATGTGTCCAATCACACTTGGCCAATAAAGAATTCTATTCTATTCTATTCTATTCTATTCTATTCTATTCTATTCTATTCTATTCTATTCGATGCTATGCTATGCTATGCTATGCTATGCTACGCTACTCTATTCTATTCTATTCTATTCTATTCCATTCTATTCTATTCTATTCTATTATTATTATTCTATTCTATTAAAGGTGAAGATCTCTATATCTCTATAAATGCACCACCCACCCACCAAAAGGACATTGTTTTATATATATTATATATATCATGTTTCATATATATTTATTTATTTAATTCAGAAAATTATCCAACTTCATGAAAACTCTGGGTGGTGAATAACATTAAAACGGTAAAAACCAAAAAAAGAATGATATGTATCTAGAGAAATACCTTCAATTTAGCATACAAAATCCTTGTCTTTCCACCCTCACCCAGGGCCATAGGAAATTTTCAAGGACCTTCTAAACATTGTTGGCATGGGGGCAATAAACTTGCATTTCAAAAATTACATTTCTATTTGAACCTTGATCATATTCCTAACTTTATTAGAGTAGGCAATGGCCAGGGGGCATGTGTGACTGCTGAGAGAGGCAATACCATTCTTTCTCATATTCTAAATGTACCACCCCAGAAGACCCATTGCTTAATGCAGTGTCTCAGTTCAAGAGCTTACAGAATAATTTAGCATTTGGCTGCCCTCCTGATAAACCTGGGAGCCGAGCCATTTTCTATTTTCTGAAATGAAGAGCTATAGAGGGTTGTCATTTAACAAGAATGTATATAATCTGAGCGATCTTTAAACAAGGTCTGCTTTGGGGTGATTTTCAGCAGAAGTCTGGCTATAATTTGAAGGCTTTAAAAAAAAAGTATTTTGGAAGAATGAAAAAGACCAAGCAGGAGGGGTGAAACTGTTGAAGGCCTTGGCACAAAAACCCTGCTGCTTATTTATGAGAAAGAGTGAGTTATCTTCCTGAAACTGTTATTCTGGGAAATAAACCCACAAATCTTGGAGGGACACAGATTTAATGGAATACCCACATGACTGACTCCCCTCAGTAATGGCTAATTTCTTGTTGCTGTATAATGGACAGTATAAACTGCCCCTGAATGCCCCTTTTAGGTGTCTTTCTTTACTCTTGACCAACAAATGTCCATTGCTAACTTGTTTGCTAAAATTATATCCTTCCTTTCTACCTTTCAAGCTAGCAGTGCTCCCTCCTACCTTTTGTCTTCCTAGACCTGTGAGTTAGGTTGAGTGATTGGGCCAAAGTTACCAAGTGACCTGCCATGGGTGAGGATGGATTAAATCCTTGGCCAGTTTGATCATGGGTTTCAGTAAAAGACTGGTTGGATCCTTAATATTTTCACCTCATGCTAAGCTTATCAGGCAGTTCAAAGGTACCTTCACTTCTGGGTATAGCGTTAGGGAGGAGGACAGAAAAAAAGAGTGAAATAACTCTTTCCCAAACCTTTTGGGGAATTCCAGACTTGATCAAGTTTTTCTCATTGATTTCTGATCTGTCTTCTCCAAATGCAATCCTTTTCACCAGCCAGGCTGCTCTACACTGCTCCTTTTCTGATACTGCTGGCTGCTGAGATTTCACCTTCTTCCAAGGTCTGTCTCCTGATACACAGTATCTTTGATGTGCAACACAACCACAATACCAGCCTCTCCACTGTCTAGCAAACCTTCCTGATATATTTTCTCCAAAAAGCAGATGTGCCTGCTTACAAATGCCTTAATTATATAAGCTTCTGTGTCTAACATTTTGCATGGAATTGGCACCCAAACAAAACTTCCTTAACCTCAAGACCAATTTGTGAAACCTGTATGCATCACAGCATCTCACCCTGCCCATAGGAATAGAATAGAACAGAATAGGATAGAATAGAATAGAGTAGAATAGAATAGAATAGAATAGGATAGGATAGGATAGGATAGGATAGGATAGGATAGGATAGGATAGGATAGGATAGGATAGGATAGGAGTAGAGTGGAGTGGAGTGGAGTGGAGTGGAATGGAATGGAATGGAATGGAATAGAATAGAATAGAATAGAATAGAATAGAATAACAGAGTTGGAAGGGACCTTGGAGATCTTCTAGTCCAACCCCTGGTTAGGCAGGAAACCCTCTACCAAGGGTAGGGAAATATGGCTCTTTTATCACTTATGGACTTCAACTCCCAGAATTCCTGAGTGAGCCATAAATGGTTCCCCATCCCTGGCCTAGTGGTTTTTCAGTTGTGGAGAAAATCAATTTTTGACTTGAATGGGACTGTTTAATATTATCCTATATTTGTATATTAATCAGTCCCATTCAAGTCAAAAAATGATTTCCTCCACAACTGAAAACCACTAGGCCAGGGATGGGAAACCTTTTATGGCTCACTCAGGAATTCTGGGAGTTGAAGTCCATAAGTGATAAAAGAGCCAAGTGTCCCTACCCCTGCCCTATACCATTTCAGAAAAATGGTTATCCAATCTCTTCTTTAAAATCTCCAGTGTTGGAGCACTTCTGCTGCATACAGGTCTGCAAAAATAACATGATGGTGCTGAAGATATGACCCATCAAAATCAAAATGTTAAGCCATACATAAATGCGCAAGGTGGGTATGGGAAGCAGTTCAGGGAGAGAAATGGCTTGGTAGTGGGAGGCTCACAATACACCTTAGCCAAACCTGGTGAATCTTCTGACAACAGCAGGGCTTACCTGCCTGGGTCATCCAGCCAGCACTTGAAGAACCTTCCCACTCTCAAGGAAGCCCCACTCACTCTTGAATCCCAGGCTGGAGTCTGCTTCCAAGATGAAACCAAGCTCTCCAAGGAAACGCAGTGGGGAGAGGAGTCTTGGCCAGGGAAGACAGGCCAGGAGGGTGAGGCTGCCCAAGGAAAGATAGGAGACGTCTGTATGGAGGAGGGCTTGGTCTGGCTGCATTCTGGAAGGGTCTGTCAGCCAAGTGAGGAGTGGTAAAGACAGCGTTACAACCAGAGCAGGCGGGCAAGCAGGTAGACAAGCTCTCTTTGCTAAGCAAAACTAATGAAGAAGGAAGGCCTCTGCCAGACAAGGAGAACAAAAATGGGAAACTGGAACAAAATACCAAAGGAAAGAAAGTTCTCTCACAAGAAGAAACAACGCATTTGAATCGGAGATCCTTGCACTAAACGAACTAAATAAAACATGTGGAAAAATTCATGAGTATAACAGGAACAACGCCCCCCCTCAGCCCCCCATGTTTTTAAAGGTTGTGTTTGCGTGGATTTGTTGTGTGAGAAAAGAAGACAGAAGATGTCAGCATTTCATAAACAACTGACCAAGTAGAATTTAAATCCAAATGGCAATTTTGAACGTTGCACTGACAGTTGAACAGACTCTAAGTCCTGCAGTAAAACAAACTTTTCAGCCATCGGTAGCTTTAACCGTCAAAAGACCTCCAAATATTTGTCTTTTCTCCCTTTTCCCTCTGACTTAATTTCCTCTCTAGATTATTGGCAAACTCAGTAAAAAGGAAAATCATTTCCTTTCCTGTCACTTATGGCTATATTTTTTTTTCATTACTGAAAGCAGACTTGTAAGAGAAAGTGTCAAATTATCCCATAGTTGGTTTTTTCCATCTCTGATCCAAAATCCCTTTGAGTCGAGACAGGTGCTGTGTTAGTGACCTCCTTGTATCACAAACAACTGCAGGAATCAGGTGGAAACCACCACCCCCTTTTTTTTTGTGCAGGACAGCCTTCCACAACCTTGTCAGAGCATATTCATGAACTGGAATAGATCTTAAACTTAAAGAGAGAATCTGGTCGTGGTTTATCTCTGTTCTGTGCTCAGCTCTAAAGTGAAAGAGAAACTAACTTGCTTGCTTGTCTGCTGAAGTCGAGTTGCTGATCTGCTCTGAACTTGTAACACGTCTCCTTCGGTTTGAGTTTGCTCCATGTTGAAGAAATCTACAACTGGTATTGTAAAATTTACTTAACATGTTTATAAAGATGTTAAATGAAGCATCAGCCATCTGTGTTTACTTTTCTGGCCGTGAATTTATGCTGCAAAACTCTGAGCAAACCTGGTGCCTCAAATGTATTGAATTCCTGTATGTATCATCCCCAGTCAGTCAGTATAGTTCAGCATTTTTCAGTCTTGGTGCTTTTAAGATGTGTGGACTTCAACCAGCTGGGGACTTGGGAATTGAAGTCTACATATTTTAAAGTTGCCAGGTGAAAAAACACGGGCTCGGCTGATGACCCCATGATGGGTGAGGACAGGGGTGGGCTTCAAAAATTTTAGCAAAGGATTCTCTGCCTAGTTGCTGGGAAGGCATGGCCATGGTGGGTGTGGACTAGTTGGCCTCCTGCACCATGGTGGTGGGGTGTGTTTTTGCCCTCCCAGGCTCTGGAGGCTTTCTTCGAGCCTCTGGGAGGGCAAAAATGGCCTTCCTGGGTTCTGGAGGTTCTCTGGAAGCTGGAAATGGCCCCATTTCCAGCCTTTCCAAACTTCCAGGAACCCCATTTTTCACCCTCCCCAAGCCTCTGCACATGCCTTGCACTTACCTGCATCCAAAATGGGCTGGGTGGGACTCCTGGGAGGGGTGGGGCAGGGTGGTCAGGGCCAGCCAAGAGTGAGATTTGGGGGTTCTCCGAATTGCACACAATCAGCTTCAAAGAGAGCTTATCTTCCTTTGTTCTATGAAACACTGCACAGTGGATATCTTAAACACATTAGAGCAGGGGTCCCCAACCACCGGTTCCCAGACTGGTACCGGTCTGTGGAACAATTTCTACTGGGCCGCCAATTTGCTGGGCGCCACCATCTTGTTTTGATGAAAAAGTGCTTCCAGTGTGCTTTTCCGGGTAGAAAGTGGCGTTTGGGTGCTGAAAGAATCCTTGCGTCTTAGTTTCATTGGGGGGGGGGTGGCTTCGAAAAAAACTAAGGCGCGAGGATTCTTTCAGCACCCATGGCAAGGCGAGCCGAGCGACCATCCTGAAGCTGTTGCGAAGCCCATCGACACAGGTACAAAGGAGGAGTTGAAGGTGGTGGGTAGAAGCGGGGGACGGCTGGCTGGCCGGTCGCTTGGCTCGCCTTGCCATGCGTGCTGATGCTGGGACCGGGCTGCGGATGATTTTGTGATGCTGGTACCAGGCCGCGGATGATTTTGTGATGCCGGTACCGGGCCGCGGCACAAAAAAGGTTGGGGGCCACTGCATTAGAGGAACTAATTTCCTCTAGATTTATTGGACCTGTGATGAAAAATGAAAATTTTGCACTAAATTTCTTCTAATCCACACACATTTTACCTAGCCCTATAAATATATCTATACAAGAACACAGAATTCAAAATAGCCTTCCACACAGAGACCTACTGTACACTAGAAATATAACAATCCTTGACTTATGACTACAAATGAGTCCAAACTTTCTGTTGCTAAGCAAGACAGCTTTGAAGTAAGTTTTGCCCCATTTTATGATCTTTTTGCCAACATTGCTAAGTGAATCACTAGTTATTAAGTTAGTAACACGGTTAAGTGAATCCCATTGACTTACCTTGTCGGAAGGTTGCAAAAGATGATCACATGACCCCAGGACACTGCAACTGTCAGTTGCCGAGCATCTGATCACATGACCATGAGGATGTTGCAACAATCGTGTGAAAAACAGTCATGCCATTTTTTTTCAGTGCCATTGTAACTTCGAACAATCACTAAATGAATCATTTTAAGTCAAGCACTGCCTGTAATGTCATGATGTATGAAGAACAAAATCTGAATAACTTCACATTGAAATTCTACAGTAGATTCCATTTTTCAGCTACAGCTGAGCATCCTGCAGCAAAGACCTAAGTATATGTTGTATTACTAATGTGATGTCCATGAAGTCATATTTTTATTAAATAATAAATTGTTAACAGCTCTATAAATATTAACACCCAACAGATTAAGCCAATAATTTTATTGTCTTACAAAGCAAGGACATTACACCAATATATCGCATTCTCAAGATTTGTATTTTCCACAGTATCTTATATGATTTAGATGGTTGTGGTTTTTTTCAGTATGGTAATGACTTTATAAAAGAATTATGGGAACAACCATTTGTCTCTTTTCATTTTAGTGATTTCAAGTGATGCATTAATTTTTCCATTGAAGCGTTATCAAGTCCATTCCCAGATGCTTTTGCTACAGGTTTCCAATATGTTTTGGTTTCTAATCTGCCAATGATTAATAAATAAATGAATATATTAGTGGTGCCTTACTTTTCAGATTTCTATTCTTACCAGAAAATATTAACAAAACTTACCATAGATACGTTTCTTTTTTATTTTTGATACGTAATAGTACAATTTCCTAAAACACTATATTCAAATATTTAATAACATTTAAAGAAACCTAGAACATATAGAAAGTATTTTTTGCCTTGGCAATCCTTCCAACATGTATTTGTATTGGTTTTCATAGCTTTAAATGTTTAATTGGAGTGATGTGTCAACAGTGTAAAATCTAAATGCCATTTGGATTACATGTTGAAGAGAGCAAAGCTTGGGGGTTTTGTTTTCATATTTGTCTCAATCCTACTATTTCTGTCTCAAAATCTAGTATCTTTTTCAAAGATTTTGTATTTCTAATTTTTGAAAGTTAAAGATTGGCCCACAGGATGAATTATGATTGGTATGGTAGCACATGGGGGAACTGGATTAAACTGCTATTGCTACTCCATAATCTAAATGAAACAATTGCCATAATTTTTGATTCTACAATGAAACAATATTCCCTGAAGGATATTTAATTTCAAATCCCTTTGTGACTGTTAATCACATGGCTAACATACATTTATAAAAAAAAGAACAGATTTTTTTAGAACACAGACACTTTATCTGGACTATCTGAAAATAAAAGTTAAGCATTGTTCCTACAGTATTGTAAACTATTTTATTCTCTACTTTATTTAAGAATCAACCAACCAAGTAATGAGCAATAAAAACCCACTATAACACAACTGTGCTTTTTGAACCACTGAAATAAGAGGGTTTCTGTGTACCTAAGACCTCATCAACCACCGTGCTTGCCTGGATTAAGATTATGGTAAATCTGAAAAATGTATCTCAAAGTTGTAAATTCAGTCAGAAATTCCATACAGTTACAAGCAGAATGACAAACCTGGAAGCAGCTAAAGTAACCAAAATATAGAGAATTTAAGGACATCATTCAAACCCCAAGGAAGCCCTTTGAATCTAAGAATTCTAAAATAGGAATCCCTAGAAAGCTTCACAAGTAGGATGATTCTTAAATACCCTTGGTCTCTGACTCTAACTGTGCACAGCTGATGTTTCTGATCAGTCCTGCTTCATTTCAATAGATTACTCCCAAATAGTCCTGCCAGGATTAGCTGTCTTTTAACAGAATAACAGAGTTGGAAGGAACCCTGGAGGTCTTTTAGTCTAACTGCCTGCTCAAGCAAGAAACCCCATAACACTTCAGACAAATGGTTGTCCAATCTCTTCTGTAAAACCTCCAGGGTTCAAGCATGCACAACAAAGTTGTTCCACTGATGAATTGTTCTGTCGGAAATTTTCTTTAGCTTTAAGTTGGTTCTATCCTTGATTAGTTTCCATTCATTGCCTTCAGGTGCTTTGGAGAATGATACAGGTGAGCACTATTGTGTCTTTTGACTGTGCTTTTGACAACTGGGTTTAGCAGCCTTTTGAATGAGACAGGAGGCTCATCCTTTTAAATCCCTAATCATGGCATGAACCTGCCCCAGGATCTTTTTTTTTTTTACAATGTCTTCATGATGTTACCAAAAACAGAAGGCAATTGGTATCACTCCATCCTTGTTCTTCATCACAGCATTAATTTTTACACGAAGTTTAAACATTAGTTAAATTATATTTAGCTTTTTAAGCAAGGTGATCATTGTAATAGAGTGTCAACTCTATAGTGGAATGGTTGGGCTGTGGGGTTGAAGGCTGAAGATCTCAAATGTTCTTTGCAGAAGCCCTTCAGGGGTGTACATGTTGATCCTGTCTCACACTTTGGGTTAGGTAGGTTTGTCTTAGGGACATCCTCAACTAGGATAGGCCCACCTGTTATATACTATTTGAAGCTAATGGCCTTTTCACAGACCCCTCTCCTTGCTCTGCCACTTATATATGCCAATGAAAGGGATCCCACAAATTGTCTTCCTGCTAACCTGCTCCCTGCTTCTTGCTGACCTCATCATGTGATAGAGATAGGGCTCTCACCACTTATTCAACCTTGCTAATTAAAAGGTTAATAAGTAAAGAATGGAATAATATCAATAATGCTACCTCCTCGTCACATGGCACAGAGGTAATATGACAAAAGTTTCAGCCCTGCCTTCCTTAATTGGAGAAAAGACAAGTTACACCAGAGAAATTAAAGCTAAAGTCCCCAAGGTGCTTTTTTCCCCAAGAGGCAACTGTACTTTCTTTTTTTTTCTTTGAAGACATTTCACTTCTCATCCAAGAAGCTTCTTCAGCTCTTCATCCCTGACCTGGATGACTGAGAATCTCCATAGACATAAAGCTACAGTCATTTTAATCACACCAGAGATATTAAAACTCTTCTTTATTTAAAAAGAAGAGATAAGGTATAACCAACCTCCTTTAATCTTACTTTCTCAATATTTGAAGCAAGATTTCAAGCCCCTTGAAGCAGCTTACAAGCAAGAAAGCAAGATTCTTAGAGATCTGAATAAAAAGGTTTATTAGAAAGGAAAACAGTGTTAAGTTGCAGAATATTGGAAACCGGATATGTGTATTTTGGCCTTCATTTATCACTGAGTGTTGTGTATTTCCAGACACTGTTTTCCTTTACAGAGAAATCCAATTAGGAGAAGAGGAAGTAGTTGAATGCTATAAAGACTGTTTTTCATGCCCTGCTGAGCTTGTGCTAAGAGAGTAGAAAGTGAGTGATGATTCACCATTCTTCCCATCTCCATTTTTTCATTGTTTTACTTTTTCCTCCATTGGAGCCAACGGGAAGAAAAATAAATGTAGGATTCCCCAAGGATAACTACTGCTCTTTCCATTTCTGAAAGCATGTTGAAAATAGTTGTATCATAGACAAGTTCAAAGGTTCTGTTCATGGCATCTCCAGCTAGGGCTTTTAAACTCCTTCGTAAAGCTGCTGCTTATAGCTGCTGACAATAATGAATGGGTAGATCAGATTATCTGATGATATATAAGACAACTTCCTAGATTCCTATCTTTTTCTTAATGCAAAGTCTTCAATACTTCCTCTTCCTTTCCCCCTTTTGCTCTTTCTGCCATCAGGGCACCACCATCAGTCAGCAAAGGAGTGAAAGGCAGCAGATCTTCCTACCAATGTAAGGAGCAAGCAAGAAGGCAGAACTTTTTGGTGAAATGAACCCACCTCCTCAGATTCTCCCATTTCCGAGGGGCAATTGAGTTAATAACTCATTTCTGGCTGAGAGGAATTTGAGAGCAACAAGGACTCCCCATCCTCCTGTTCTCCAAGCTTTTTTGCGGGGAAGGGGCATTGTGTTGGTGTGTCCTCGTGTGATATTTCTCATAGCTAATGTGCTTTTTTTGAAAAATTCATATCACTTCCTTCCTTCCCACCATATTATCCAGGGAGTTCCTCTGACTAAACAGTGAATAAGAATTTGTTGGAGTCTCACACTAGCCAACAGTGCAATGGCTGTATTCTCAATTCGGAGTCAAATATCACCATGACTCATCTCTCTCTTTTTAATTGTCTGTGCTTGCCAAGGAATTAAGCACTTCTTCTGTCTCTCCCATATCCTCAATTAAGGATGTTGCAGAAATAAAAGTCATCGTGTATGTCCAAATCATTTACATATGCTGAGATCCCTGAGATTTATTTAGATGTTACTCTTGGCAAGATAAATTGCCCTAGTTCAAAGATTTTTAAAAATGCCTGCCTATCAAGTCTTAAGCAACTCTCGACAAAACTAGTTATGGATGCCTAATGGCATTAAGAAATGCAGCTCTTACATAGATATTCTTCTCTAAACTAGCTGTTATCATAGTTTCCTTGATGTCTTTTCAGAAGTTCCTGTATTCTTGTTGATTAACAAATAGCTGCTAGGGAAAAGGAATTATAGTGCTTTGAAATATGGTGTTATTTATATACAGCAGCCCACCCTATATCAAATGGGAGGCCTTGCAGAGTTCAAGATTTTGCTCATAAGCCTTACAGTTGGGAGGATGAATCTAGATAGATTGTAGTAAGTGCTATAGGGGCTGCAAAAATCTAGACTACACTAGTTGAAAGCAAGGATATTTTTTCAGACTTCTAATGGTTGTGTGGGCTTTTGCAACCCAGATATGGTAGCTCTTATTTTGGAAAAACTAATATTTCCAAGTCTCAGAATAATCATTGTGAAATTTGGCCAGGGCCAAAACATAGAAATTGCCTTGCTTTTTTCTTATTCCCCCCCCCCCCGCCGCCCCCCATCATGCTTGCAAGATCTTGTGCGTGGCAAATTAATGACTAAACTAATCACCTTAGAATATTTCATGTAAGAGCAGGAAAGGACTTATAGAGGATCTTAATAGATGAGGCAGGGAATAGTGCATTTAATTTTGGAGCAGTGTAATTTTAATGTTTTGTAATTTTGAAAAGATTGTTATCTTCTGACCAGAGGGAAATAACGTAGATTAGGGCTAGAGCACATCAATTTTCTAGTACATTTAAAAGACCATTTTAGAAAACAGTCATGGCACAGTTGTTTAAAACAGTACATTTATTCACTGTCTATAGATGTTTATGGATCTACTAAGTAGGAAGACATTGAGTTAATATACCATGGAAGCACATGATTGAAGTGCAAGACCATGGCAAGTAGGTACTCAAGCTTCTGCTATCATTGCTGTTGCAGTTAGCTAATGAAACATTGTAGGAAAAGTATCAAGTGGTCTTCAGAACAGCAGGATGAGGCAAGATATATGTGGTCACCCCCACCCAATCAGACATCTGAGCCCTATATTCTCTGGTAATTCATAGGAGCCCTTAGTGCTCTGATTAGAGCACATCAACAAGAGCTTTGGGTCTCAGGTTGAACGAAAGCTGTCTGTCTTGGTAAGAGGATCTGCACCAAAGTCTTCACTTCCTTAATTGGGAGAGTTAATACCTAGCACACAGCAAGACTCAGATTATTTTCATTAAGTCTCTGTCATGCTACATTCTTTCCCTGTAGTTGAGTCTGCATTCCTCTGCCCCAGTCACACAGCCTCCTTGACCCAGTGAACAATACCCTAAGTTTGTCAAGTACCTATTCTGAGCCATGGTGGTACAGTGGTTAGAATGCAGTACTGCAAACTCTTTCTGCTGACTGCTGGCTACCTCCAGTTGGCAATTCAATTCTCACCAGCTCAAGGTTGACTCAGCCTTTCATCCTTCCAAGGTTGGTAAAATGAGGACCCAGATTGTTGGGGGCATTATGCTGACTCTGTAAATTGCTTAGAGAAGGCTGTGAAGTGGTATATAAGTCTAAGTGCTATTACTATTGCTATTCTTGCAGTGTCACCTTTCTCTTATCAGCATGCTGCTAAGCTACCTCAAAGATGCCTTTAGCTATTACAGTATGGAAGTTGCATTTTCCATATGATACTGGTACAAGGCATTCCATGTGGACAATATACTAAGGTAGTGTTTCTCAATTTTGACAACTTTAAAACAGATGAACTTCAATTCCCAGAATTCCCCAACCAGGTGCCAAGACTGAGAAACAATGATCTATTGGGGTGGAGAACAAGCTCGAGATGATAAATTTGGAGTCAGAAGATCTGATCAACTTCTAACATATTTCTCCCTGATCACTGGACTTTGCTCCTGTTCTATAATGCTGTTTTTACTGTTCAAGAGACCTGGACTTCAACTTCCATAGTTACTTGATTTATTTTTACTGGGTAGATCAACTAAGTGAGTTAATAGTAGTTCCTGCCTTGATTGCAACACTGGGCAACCCAAATCACATTGGAATCCCACTTGCTGAAATCCTGCTGTCGAATATTTTGTGCTGCATGAAAAGGGAGTCATCCAGAAGCCTTTTTTTGTTCACAGTGGGGGAGGAGGAGGATGCATAGTGGACCCTCCTCTGTACTGTACCATTATTATGGCTATGAGGGACCAGAATTTTGGCTTCCAAAGCTGCTTTGTTTAGTCTATGGTAGATCAATCTATACATTGACAAACTATGTTTTCAAACCTCAACTCTTCAGCAACACGTACCCAGTAACTGCCTCTCATCTGCACAAATGCAAACAACTATAAAGTAGTTGATCAAATTGTCACTAACTTGGTGAAAAAAATGTGGATGAACCCAGAACATCCCACAAGTTACCAAATCCCAAGAATATTTATGCTGACTTCTGGTGACTGCCAGGACAATCTCTGCAATTTTCTTTGCAATTTTCAGAGCTGCTTTATTAATGTCTTCATCCTAGGACGTGAGAGTGGAGAGTCCTTGGAGAATAACTGGCCCAAGTCATCCAGCTGGCTTCTGTAACTAAGTCAACTCAAGTTTTCCACTCTTAGTCCAGCGTCTTAACTACTACAAGTTGTTCTGAACTTTGACCATAGGTGAGATGAGAATTTATGTTGCAAAGCAAGGTGGTTAAGTGAGTTGTGCCTGATTTTGGTTGTTAAGCAAAACATTGCAGTTGTTAGTAAATCACATGGCTGTTAAATGGAAGCAGATTCTCCCATAGACTTTTCTTGTCAGAAGCTGGTTGTGATGTTGCAAATAGCAATCACATGATGCAGGATGCACTAACTCAAGGGTCTTCAAACTTGGTAAGTTTAAGACTTGTGGACTTCAGCTCCCAGATTTCCTGAGCAAAAGTGACTGGAGGAGGAATTCTGGGAGTTGAAGTCCACAAGTCTTAAAGCTGTCAAGTTTGAAGACCCCTGCACTAACTTATATATGGGAGGACCAGTCATAAGTCACTTTTTTTTTAGTGTTCTTGTAACTTTGAAAGATCACTAAACAAAGATCAAAGATCACTAAACAAGGACTACCTGTAGATCAAATGGATTGTTTCACTATGCCTTTTTCATCTTTGAAAAAAATAATTAGAAACCACACCTGGGCTGTAAAAATCCTGACCTCGCACAAATTATGTTTAGTGAATGCTACAGGCTTTCCCCACAGTTAGTGCCAATCAAATGTCAGCCATGGGAAGCCACCAGTCTTTGCCTTCCACTGTTGACACGATGTTACTGTAATTTGTTCATTTTCTGAAAAATTCACATTACAGGAGAAGGTTAAGTGCTGGTTCTGGTGTTTTGAGACTGAGTGGCTTTGGCCTGCAGCATTATGTCAAAGGACACTGGCTCAGAACGCCCTTTGCATACCATGAAAGTCTTCATGGCTGGGCAGTTCTTTGGTGTGCTAGCCCAATATTATGACAAAGTTGTGCTACTTGCCTCCTCCTGTGGGAGAGCTGCAGAGAAGGCATTGCCATCCATTCCAGGGTGTTCACTAAAAGTTTGGAAGGTGAGGGCATGTCCTTTTCAGCCTTCTGCAAAGAGGAAAGCAGCAATCCAGAGACAACCAGCAGCGCGTCTTCTGCAGTGCTTGCCCAAACTCACCTCCTTGCCACTTGCCAAAAGCTTTGCAAACAGATGGGTTACTTGGTGTTCATTGCAGGCAAACCTGAAGCTGCTCAGCCTGGAAGCACTTCAACCAGCCCCGGGGGAGAAATCTGAAAGGAGCCCAGCTCTCTTCTCTCACAGCTCACTTGAAGTGGTTGAAGAGCAGCCCCTTGCTCTTTGACAAGGTGAATTATTTTGTCAAAGGTCACTTCTTTACTTTGGCCAAGTGTATTAGGTTGCCTTCAGAATCCCAAAAGTGCTTTTTCAAGAGGCACTTTTCGTTTCGCTTCTCATCCAAGAAGCTTCTTCAGAGCCGAAGAAGCTTCTTGGATGAGAAGCAAAATGTCTTCAAAGAAAAACCAGAAAGCTCAGTTACCTCTTGAAAAAGCACCTTTGGGACAACCATGACCTGGACAACTGAGAATCTCCAGAGACATGCCTTCACAATATGAAGGAAGTCTTACGTTAGCCGGGATTTTAGCCACAAAGGAAAGAGTTCAAGGACTGTCAGTAGGAAGCCATCAGTATGAGCTCATGGTTGAGAGAAAAATTTCCTGGCATTATACATTATGAAGGTATTGCTGGTAAACTCTAGGACACCTTTCAAATGTGTTTTGGGAAGAGCCATTTTGGCAGTTGTATTTACAATCAACAGAGTCAACTTCCCAGCGTTGTTTAGGAAAGGTTTAAGGCAGCCATTCTATCCACACTCAGAGACTATGACCTACTTGTTTACGAAGCTAACTGGAGCATACCAGATTGGAGAAATCTATATAAGATTAATTTTAGGATTTTTTGTTTCATGCATAAACTAGCACACCAATCAATTTTGTGGACATAATTGTCTTAAGAACGATTCTGCTGAGAATGTAATGCTATAAAGTCAAAACGGAATTTGGCACTCTGAGTGGGTGTGCATGCACATGCACACATGAGCCGAAGCAATGGTGGGATTAAAAGAAAAATTACTACCAGTTCGGTGGGCATGACTTGGTGGGCATGGCAGAGGAAGAATACTGTAAAAACCCCATTCCCTCCCCACTCCTGGGGGAAGGTTCCTACAAAATCCCCTTCCCTCCCCTCCCCACTAACCTGCTTTCCAGCTCTGTTCTCCCGTGCAGGGCAACAAAGGAAGATACAGCCAATCAGCTGGGACTCGGGAGGCAGAGAATAGATGGGGGCGGGACCAGTCAGAAGTGGTATTTGCCGGTTTCCGGTTCTCCAGAACTGGTCAGAACCTGCTGCATACAACCTCTGAGCTGAAGACTATGAAATATAGGGAGAGATGGGGAAACTTTTGCAAATCTGACAAAACCAGATGGCTCCTTCAGAATGCAACTGCATATGCTATTTTTGGGCACAGAAAAAGTGTGCATTTCTCTTGATCTGTTTCTTGATTTACTTTTTCCTATGGCCACATATGAATTTATTCAAATAATTTAAGTAATTATTTAATTAATTAATAACAATTTATTGTGAATTTTGCATACAGGTAGTCCTCGACTTATGACTAATGACACATTTGAGCCCCAAATTTTTGCCGCTACAATGAGAGTTTTGTCGCATTTTATGACCTCCCTTGCCACAGTTGTTTAGTGAATCTCTGCAGTTGTTACATTACTAACCCGATGGTTAAGTGAATCTGGTTTCCCCATTGACCTTGTGTGTGAGAAGGTTACAAAAGATGTTCACATAACCCTGGGACACGGCCATTGTCATAAATATGAGTCAATTACCAAGCCTCTGAATTTTAATCATGTGACCATGGGGATGCTGCCATGGTTGTAAGTGTAAAAAATGACCATAACTCACTTTTTTCTGTGCCGTTTGTAACTTTGAACGGTCACTAAACAAACTCTTGTACATCGAGGGCTCCCTGTACTGTTAAAACTGAACTAATTCACACTTTCTGTTAAACTCAGCTGAATAGAATTGAAGTGCGTGTGGACTCTTGTTCAATAGTCATGTTAATGTCCTTGAATCATCAGAAAAGTATGCTGGGATCAACTGCAGTGTCTTAGCAGCCTAGCCTCAATCTGGCTTAGGAAGGCTCATGAGTGGTTTTGTCTTTGCAGCTTTTAATTTAATTTATTTATTTTTGTCAAGCAAGTATTAGATAACAGGTATAAGTATAAACATGGTTCTGAATACATGAAATGGATAAGAATAAAAAAGAAACAATAGGACAGGGACAGTAGGCATGTTGGTGCGCTTATGCACACCCCCTACAGACTTCTTAGGAAAGGTGTGAGGTCAATAGTAGACAGTCTAAGGTTAAAGTTTTTGGGATTTGGGGAAGAAACCACAGAGTCAGGTAGAGTATTCCAGACATTGACCACTCTGTTGCTGAAGTCATATTTCCTGCAGTCAAGTTTGGTGTGGTTAACCATGAGTTTGTATCTATTATGTGCTCTTGTATTGTTGTGGTTGAAGCTGAAGTATTCATTGACAGGTAGGGCATTGCAATATATAATTTTATGTACTAAGATCGGACCAAAGGCCAAGTTAAGAAGATAATTTGTAGGTTCCTCAGCTGGTGGGGAAGTAGACACCAATTTTTAGAATAGAATGAATAGAATTATTTATTGGCCAAGTGTGATTGGGCACACAAAGAATTTGTCTAGGTGCAAATGTTCTCAGTGTACATAAAGGAAAAGATACATTCGTCAAGAGTCAAGAATCATAAGATACAATACTTAATAATAGTCAAAGGGTACAATAAGCAACCAAATCATACTAGGAAACAGTCAATATAAATCGTAAGGATACAAGCAACAAAGTTACAGTCATACAATCACAAGTGGGAGGGGATGGGTGATAAGGAGTGATGAGAAGATTAATAGTAATAGTTGTTAGTGCTTGGGGGTTCTGATTCTGGGTTACCTGATTCTTTGTGGGGGGAGGCCACAATGTGTGCTAATAATTTATTAAATAATGTTGTTAACTCAACCACTGGTGAAATACCATTCACCATGTGGCATGGCAGGAAGCCTGATTTGAGTTACCTGCACACATTTGGTGCACCAGCGTGGGTGCATATCCCTACACAACTCAGGCGTAAAGGGCAACACAGAGCTAAACAATTATTCTTCGTTGGTTACCAAGCTAACCATAGGGCATATAGATTTTGGGAGAAAGGCACATCTAAGGTGTTATGTAGTGCTAATGCCCAATTTCTAGAGCACGTAGGATGGGATAAGTTAGAACAGGATAACAATAACGAGGTGATTATTGAATCATACAGAAATCCCATTAAGTATCCCTGTAACTTTAAAAATAATGTAAAGGAAGAAGTACAGGAAGAAGTACAGCCCCTAGAGGAAGAAATAGCTGAGGATGAGGAACAGGTAGTAAATCAACCAAGCCCAGTAATACCCAGAAGGACTACACGTATTTCTAGACCGCCTGATAGATACCAGGCTAATACAGTGTGCCAGGAAAATAGAATCCCAAATACTGTGGATGAGATTAAAAGATATCCTTCTAAAGAGAAAGAAAAGTGGTATGCAGCAATAAATAAAGAATTGAAGTCTCTGAAGGATATGAAGGTGTATGAAAACGTGAGATTACCTAGTAATGAAAAACCCATTGGATGCAAATGGATTTTTAAAATAAAAACAGATAAGGATGGAAACACAATCCATAAGGCAAGGCTAGTAGCCCAAGGCTTTAGACAAAGTGCAAATGATTATGATGAAGTATTTGCACCTAGTCTGAAAGCAGCAACTTTAAGGGCAGCATTAGTGTGGGCAGCAAGCAAGCAATATATAGTTAACCATTTAGATGTGGAAACTGCTTACTTGCACGCTCCACTAAGACATACTGTTTATATGAAAAGGCCTAATGGATTTAAAGGAGACAATGATAATGATTGTTGGTTATTAAAGAAGAGCCTTTATGGTCTTAAACAATCGGGCTATGAATGGAACCAGTATATTGTGAAGGAACTGACCAATATAGGGTTTAAAGCTGGTTTAGCCGACCCATGTCTATTTAAGAGAGAAAAGAATGGGAAAATATCATTATTATTGTTGTTTACTGATGATATTGCTCTGATTACTAAAACTAATGATGAAGCAAATGAAATAATAACATCATTAGCCAAGAAGGTAAAAATCAAGCAATTAGGGGAGATAAAGAGATATCTAGGATTGAATATACTGAGAACACAGAAAGGTTTTAAGATATCTCAGGAAGATAAGATATCTAAATTGCTAATAGATTATAAGATGGAACTTTGTAAGCCTGCAAAGACTCCAATGAGTCAGGATATTTGCAAAATGGATACTCAAAGTCCCAAATGTGATAAGGAACTGTATCAATCTTTGATTGGTAGCTTATCATATATTAGCAATTGGTCAAGGCCAGATATTGCTTTTAGTATTAATCAGCTGGCACGACACAATAATGATCCGCTGCAATGTCACTGGATAGCATTGAAAAGAATCTTAAGATATCTTAAAGGTACATTACACCATGCACTGTATTTAGAACCAAAAGGTGATCTCATATTGAGTGCTTATGCAGATGCTAGTTTTGCAGCAGAAAGAGATACTAGAAAGTCGACTTCAGGAACAGCCATAATGCTGGGTAAGACATTAATAGGCTGGAAGTCAATAAGGCAACAGCATATAAGTTTGTCTACTATGGAAGCAGAATTCTCCTGTTTATCTTTATTGTGTACTGAGTTGATTATGTACAAACAAATGTTGAAGGATATGGGTATAACTGTAAATTACCCTATAGTTGTACATGAAGATAATCAGGCAGCAATTCAAATGGCCACTAATATTGCAGTTAAAACGAGAAGTAAACATACAGATTTGAGGTATCTTAATGTAAGACAATCTGTACAGAGTAAATTGATACAGCTGGAGTACTGCATGTCGGAGGACAATGTAGCTGATCATTTTACTAAAGCCCAAGGTGCCATTAAGCATCTAGAGAGTTGTGAAAAATATGGGTTTAGAATGTAAAGGCATTACATATTTATATCACCCAAAAGGGGAGAATGTTGGGTATATGGATACACCAACCAGGTTTGGGTTGAATAAATATGTAAACCTAGGATTAAGTGTCTTGTAGCTTTAAGCACAAGAAACTGCAATGTCATTGTGGGTGCGGTTGCAGGCAGTAATATAGGTAGGAAGGGAAACGTAATAGACGCCTGCTTCTGGATGCACCTGGTTCTGTTCCTGGTCTGCTGCCTGCTGGAACGTCTGTCTGCTTACTTCTGGAGGCTACTGTGCCAGATACCATTTCAACTGAACACAAAGACTGTTTGTTTGGTGAGCTGAGGATTCAGCGTTGTCTTTGAGAGAAAGGTATCAGGAGGAGAAGATTTACAATCAGATAAGGACATTGTATTTACTGTTAATGGACTTGATAACTGGATGGATATACTGGATAATGATATATGGACTGAATGACACTTCTTAATCTCTGTGTGAATTAAATAACTATTTTAAAACCACAAACAGTGTTTTTGTCTCCAGTGTGTGTATACTCTTGGGCCCACTCTCTCTCTCTTTTGCCAGCCTGGCTTGACTGCTGCTGCATACTCTGCTTGGGGGTTTATCCCCAAACACTAACAATAGTAGTGCAGACTTTGTAAATAGTTGGACAGTGTTGAGGGAATTATTTGTTTAGCAGAGTGATGGCGTTCAGGAAAAAACTGTCCTTGTGTCTAGTTGTTCTGGTGTGCAGTGCTCTATAGCGTCATTTTGAGGGAAGGAGTTGAAACAGTTTATGTCCAGGATGTGAAAGGTCTGTAAATATTTTAACAGCCTTCTTTTTGACTCATGCAGTATACAGGTCCTCAATTGAAGGCAGGTTGATAGCAATTGTTTTTTCTGCAGTCCTAATTATCCTCTGAAGTCTGTATCTGTCCTGTTGGGTTGCAGAACCAAACCAACAAGACAGACACAGGCTTCAGAGAGTTTTTCTCAGTAACACGGGACAGAGTTGGGGATACGGTGGTTGTGACTTGTGATATCTAAACAGGCAGATTTAGTCATCCCTCTCTCTCTGCTTTCTCATTGTGATTGTGGGTGAGTGGGTGGGTGTTCCTGGGAGGGGCAAATGAAGAACTCCAGATGTGGAATGCAAGAAATATGAACATAAGAAGCTGAATAGTGTAAAATATCAAATGAATAAATTATACATTGACATTTTAGGCATCAGCTAATTGAGTTGGACTACAATTGGATACTTTCAGCTACAGATCATAGATCACACAGTTTATTACTCAGGACAAAGAAACCGTGTGCCTTCACAGACAGAAAATATATGGGAAAGGGAATATTTGAGACCAACACAGATGAAAACAGATGTGGAAAAACAAGGAAAAACTTTCAAAAGATTTCTGACCTCCAAATGAGTTTTCAACCTTGAATTGGTATACCAAAGGAAGCCAATGGACAGACAGTGCTCCAGTTATTGCCAACTTGGAAGGCTGAATAGGGATGAATATTTTGTAGACTGAATATCTATAAAAACAAAGCAAGAAAATCTGGAGAATAACAAAGTAGATAACACTTTAAAAAATTACACTAGGTTTTTTTCTTTCCAACTAAATTTATTAACTGTTCTTTGCCAATCTTGCAAAAATATGGGATTGGAATTGATGCCATTTGAATTGTATTTTTAAAAAAATCTTAGGCAATGCTCGTGCATTCATTTTAACATTTGGAATCATCCTGATAAGCATTTTTAATTTTTCCACCTTTCATAATTGTTTTAATTTCTCTCAAAAATTTGCTGTAATTATTTTGAAATGTATCTTTGGTACGGCTTGTCAAATACATCTCAAATATTTCATTGTGTCTTCTGATGACTGGCAACTTTGTTATTATCTTTGTTCTTATTACAGATTTTTATTACAGATTTTTACATATTATATTTACATCCAAAGAACGAATTAAACAGAATAACGTACATCCAACACAAATAACAAAAATTTTGAGTACAAAAAAAGAAAACTGATATCTTATTTTTTTAAAAAAAATCAAATAATTGGTTTGTCTGTAGGCTTGACATAATTTTCACTTAAAATGAACGATTAACTTATGTCAAAAATCTGCATAATCATTTTCCTTCTCTCATTATATAGACTACCTCCTCCTGAAGGAACCTTAAATGAAAAAGCAAAATTCATTGGCAACCAGTCCATGCCTTACCAAGACTAATAAAACCTTTTAAGATTGAAATAAGGAAATGAAAACATGCTTTGCAAGTGAAGTGCAGCCAGAACAATGGATAAGCCAGATGACAAGAGCTTATGGTTGACTGCATTTTACATTTATAGCTCTCTTGAAAGCTAAATGTGATAGCTGCACGTCTGTTGATTTAAATCCAGATGTTCCTAATTATAAATAAGAGGAAGTGAAAAATAAAACTAGCCAGCTATAAAGGTATGAATGTTACTTCCAGTTACTTCCTCATAATTTTATCCTCTCCTTCTTTTTCCCAGTCCAATGCAGAAATAAGAGCTTCTTAAATATACAGGGTTGAGGTAAACATGTCCTCAGCAATTCTTATTGGCAACCATTTGCCAATCTTTGGCAATAAAATATAACTTTCTGAAAATTTTGTTTGATAAAGACTTTCCTTTAGACTACATATTTAAGGCCCTTGAAATAATATCCAAGGGTTAAAGGACAGTAGATCATTCTTCTTGCTGCATCACAGATTCCATCTTCCATCACCCTCTCTGGACTCAACATTGTCTACTTAGTATTCCCTCCAATTTTATCTGGACAACAGCAATCCTGTGAGATACACTGCCTGCCCAAAGCTCAATCTTGATAAATAGCAACTGCTCAAAACATTAGTAGCCTTTTGAAGCCCAAATCAATCAGCCCAGTTTAAATATCAGGATTGGTCATGATATATATGGATGTATGTCAGAAAATTAATATGCCAATCACAATTGTGTGACCAAAGCTGTGCGTTTTTAATTAGTTGTTTAAAACTAAAATGCCAGAACTTGCAGTTTAGCTGAACTTGCTTAATATTAAGTGACCTTCCCAATGGTTTAAGTATTTATTAGGGAAGGGCCTTTGTACCAGATGATGGTCTTATACCATTGCCTGATTGTTTACAGCTCTTGTAAATTCTGATTCCTGTTATCCTGAAGAAAAAACTACAATACTCTTGTTTCAGTGTCAGTTCAAACTGTGACATATGATGATATAAAAGATTTAATACAAATGAAACACTATAAATAAAGAGAGAACCAGGCTGAATAACTTCCAATGTGAGATCTAGGAGCCATTCTTCATCTAATACAGGGATGCCCAAACTCAAGGCCTGTGGGCCAGATCTGGCCTGTGGGGTGCTTAGATCTGGCCTGTGGGGCGGCCTGGAAATAACAAATGACCGGCCTGTGGTGCCTCTGCTAGTGAAAATGAGGTGCAGGGACCACAGGCAGTCTCTCCATACCCCGTTTTTGGCCTGGACGGCCTCCTACAACACCCCACCATCCAAAACAGGCCACAGGGCAGGGTGCTGCAGGAGGCCATCCATCCTGTTTCATCCCCCCACCCCCAGCCAGCCCACAAAGGACAACTATAATGCTGATCCAGCCCTCCAAGAAATCCAGTTTGACACCCCTGATCTAATAATTACTTTTGAGGAAGGGGAGAAGTCTTCCTTCTCCACTAGAACAACTTCCAAGAATGTGATGGACAGTTGGTAATCTTCTCCATGATGAACAAACCTGATGCTTACAACAAATGGTCATAATTACATTCTAGATTTTCCATTTGGCAATCTTTGCAATTCTGCTGAATGTTGAACAGTTTTATGTAGAGTCATAAATATAAACAAAGGGATTAACTTGTCTGGAGAGGTATGTGTGTTTGTGTGTGTGCTTTACTGAGCTTTATAACTGAACATTGTATTTGGCAGTAAAAAACTGTCATGAAAAACTGAAGATAAAATTTGTGCTTGGTGTAAAGTGGTTTCAGTGCTCCTCTAAAAACACAGTTTAATTAAATCTATAGGCAAGAAGAGGTGGAGTGTATTTTTATTTGAAGATTTATAAACTTTACATCAAAAAACTCAATACAATGTGTAGTATAACAAAAGAATAAAAGCAAAAGCCATCAGCACAATTAGAATAAATAAAGTAATCATAAATAGTCATACTAAGGGCAGTCGGGATCCATCAAAATTTTTATGCAAACCAGGTTGCATAGAATGGTTTTTTACTGTTATTTATTTGACAATATTTGGTGCCAAAATAGCAATAACGTATTACAACAATATTGAACAAATGTCAAAACTTAAAATGCTTCCCTTTGTCCAATCCCATAATATCTGTGCATACAATTGTATATGGGTTTTTCACATCACCAAGATTTCAATTCAAAGTTCTTTCGACTCTATCCACCAAATCTATTCCCTATTTTCAGCACATACAGCTCAAATCATATGAAATATTGCACAGGCCATAGCTTGTTTGTCTGATGGTTTAATTTGTTCCCTTAGTTTAAATTGCATTTTACAAGAGAAGTTAATGGTCTGAGCCATAGATTGCATTGAGTCTTGGAATTTTCCCATCTTTGCTTACGGAAAAATCAGTTTGAATTTGGGGTTGTGCATGAGTTCTATCTTACAAATGACTCTTATGAAAGTGTGTACTCCTGGTGATGCACAATGTTGGGATTTGCAAGCCCTTTCACTACTACAAGGTAATGAACCGCGAAGGGGACCTCCCTGCTTAGGATAAGGCAAAACACAAAAACCTTTATCTTCAATCAATAGCTGATCAGGGAGAAAATATTTTTCCTAGCAAGGTTTAAATTAATTTTAATTTGTGGAAAGGGAATTTCACGAAAGCAGTAGTGTCACAAAAAAACAGGAAAAGCCCAAGAGGAACATCAGGTCAGCCAGAAAACAAACTTACATTGGAAAAGGAATTAAAAAAAAGGATTAAAGAATCCCTATAGACAAAAGCCTAAGTAATTAAGAAAACTAGACAAATAGGAAAAGGAAACAAAAGATAATTTAGAAAACCCTTACAAACACAGGACATACCAAATAAGCAAAACAAACAGACAAAAGACACAAAATATAAATTACAAAAGGGAGAGACAGGAGATTGCCACAGAACAAATATGAAAAACTATCTTAAAGCTAAAAGAGATTACAGAAAACCAATAATACAACCTGGCCACCCCACGGAGTTTGCCTTCCACACCTTGCGGAGTTTGCCCTCCGATGGAAATAAAGACAAACTCAAACAGGATTTGAAACATTAGGCACAAATACAAACACTCACACAAAATCAACTTACAAAGGGAGAAAGGGTATAAAAAAACCAGGGGCTTACCATAAGAAGCTAACTAGCCCAGGAACGCAGACTTCTCGTTGTTCTCCACCTTCCTGAAAAATAAAAAGATCCAGCTTTCAAGCAGTTGTCCGTATCCTTGTGCCAGAGCTCTCCCAGCGGGAAAATCGAATTCTCGAAAGAAAGGCATTTTGACACCTTTCAACAAATGGGAGTGAGGTTTGTTTTTTTTAATAAAGTCACAATGTAGAGGCAAGTAGAAGGCATTTTTTAGAAATATAGTTCTTCTGGGAAAAGAAAAATTTAGCTTTTGATTCTCCATGTTGCAATTTTCTCTCTAAATATCAGCAGCCTTCCCCTATTGCAGTTAGGTTTCTGAAACTATTATGTCACCCAGTTCTTATAATGTATTTAAAAGATGGGTGACTATCAAGGAAAGTATGTTGTCTCTCAGATGCAAAGATCTCCATATTTTATTTGATGGAGAATTCCAGGGCTAACAGTGGAGCTGAACCTGATCTCTTTGGCGCCAGTCCAACACCTTAACTAAATCCCAACAATGTGCATCACCAGGAGTATCTCTCATGCCTATACTCTGGAGATTCAAGCAGCCACTTAGATTTAGTTAATATATATAGATATTTGCTATTTTAGATTGCATCAGAGAATATTTTGCCCTGAATTTCCCAGAGAATGTTTTCTATCAAATAGTAAACTTGTGAAGCCTTTTTCCTCTACTCCTTCCACAGCAGAATAAATTAAGGGAGGGAGAGAGGGGGAGAGAGGGGGGAGGGGGAGAGAGAGGGAGTGAGGGAGTTGTGCAGAGCCTATAGAAAGAAACATAAACAGGGGTGAAATTCTACCAGTTCGGACCAGTTCAGGTGAACCGGTAGTTCTGGTGATCATTTGGCCCTGCCCAACAACCCCTGCCCTTTTCTTGTGCTTTATTTCCTTGTTTTTTAGCACAGCTGATTCATGCGGCAGAGCGGTTTGCCATGTATCAGCTGTTTTACTCACAGGACTGCAGCAGAAGGTAAGTATTATAGCTAAAAGTGGTCTTTTCTAAATGCTGGGCGCACCACTGAACATAAACCATGTGAACTTCCAGGCCATGTGAAAAAGAGCTTGATCACATTCTACTTGTTTCCTTTTCTTGCTTTTCAAAAAGTTAAAAATAGAGCCGTTCAAGCTTAGATAATTAATTGAAGTGTGTAGGAATTCGATACGGCTAAATTAGTCACTGTCAACTCACAGTATTCTACAATTCAGAAGACAGAATAACACTCACAAAATCATAAAGACTTCAAATATGGTTTGCATTATTGAAAAATTTAATAAGGTAGAACATATCCTCTGCTCCCCAAACAATTACACTTCTCAGTGCCTTGCCATTATTGCAGCTGATACAGATTGACTCCAAAATCTCTGTAGGGTAATTGGTTATCTATCCCTGAGAGTCATATCCTCTTTGATATGATCAACAAATAAGACTATTATATCATCTGATTTGATGTTCCACAGTGAACACAAGTATGCTGAATTATTATTTATTTGTTCTTTAACTCTTAAAAAGTCCTATCAGATACCACAAAATAGTTTACCTACCATGGCTAAAGTACATAAGGAATGATCTGCATAACACATAATTAAGACAAATTAATTCCAGAATGTCAGATCAAATCATTACAGGCAACTCAGATTCAACATCTTTTGGGGGTGGGTGAGTGGTGGGAGATTAAAAGGTAGCAACTATTTCCTTGTCTTCTGTTGACTTAAAAGTATGGAGTTTATAACCCAAGAATCCCTGGATATGATTCAGTAAGATCATCTTTGCTGTTGTCTGTTCTTTCCACTTAACTTTTTTAAAAAGGTGCGGGTGGGGGAGAGAGGAGAAGAAACAAGCCCTTTGGTGAAGAAAAAGAGGGAGATGACTTGAGGTCCTTTCAGAAGTGGGCCAGCAACGAAGTCAAAATGTTCATTGTTATGTCCCTGGAACTTGCAAGAGTTCCCACCCAGGTCCGCTCACGCTGCGGGGGCGTTTGCTGTCCCTCATTGGCTGGTTTCCCCCAGCAGCCGGCTATAAAAGCAGGCTGCGGGGTTCAACCAGTCGCTGATCGCTGCGAGCCAGTTCCAGGCTTGGCAAGCACGTTCAGTCCTTTATTATTCTAATAAAGTATTGTTGCATCCATGCCCTGGTTCAGCCTCTCATTGCTCAACTACAACACTGGCGACGAAGGTGGGATGGCTACCAGAGGCAAACCGCAACAGCTGAATCACTAACCCGCTGATCCGCAGCCGCGCAGTCAGAGAGCTCGGTCGGCAGACAAGCGAAAGTGAGAAGCGTCTGTAGCCGCTTTTGGTAGAAAGCTACAGGGAAAGTGTAGCGCTGCGAGCCGCAGCCGCTCAAAACAAAGGGCGCGAAATTCAAACGGCTGTCGTTTGAATTTCTTTACAGAACACAGCGCGGTGCTGTGTTTCTTTTGAAATCACTGACGCCTACGCAGGCGCCAAATTCAAAGCGCTGCCAAACAGCCGTTGCCGCTTACCGCGTGTAAACCCAGAGAGAGAACGGGAGGCGCGGAGCCTCCCCAGAGCTGTAATCACTTGCCTGCCTAGGCACAAGAGTTTTTTTCTTTCCTCCATTGTTGTCCCAGAGAGATTCCATAGCAGTTAGCCACTAGATTCTCAACATGAACTCCAACCCAGCCTTCCCATCGTTCAAGCCGGATGAGGAGAAATGGGAGTCATACAAGAATCGCTTTAACCACTACATCGACGCCATTGGGCTGGCTGATGCAGGGGAGCACCGAAAAAAAATCATATTTCCTGATCTACTGCGGAGCCATCGTCTTTGATACTGCCACAGCACTCGTGGCTCCACGTGAGTTAAAAAACGTCCCCTGGACAGAACTGTTAGAAATCCTTACTAACCACTATTCTCCTAGACCCTCACAGATTGCCAGGCGGTTCACCTTCCGAATGAGGAAGCAAACAGACAAAGAGACTATCAACCAGTACATGGCTGCCCTCAGGACT
The DNA here is from genome assembly GCF_049901715.1 of Pseudonaja textilis. Lineage (NCBI taxonomy): Eukaryota > Metazoa > Chordata > Lepidosauria > Squamata > Elapidae > Pseudonaja > Pseudonaja textilis. Next base: position 40,536,612 of record NC_141990.1, on the reverse strand, counting down.
GCAGCACTCCATTGTGGGTTTGGGAGCTACCTGGATGACATGCTCCTCGATCAGCTAGTCTGCGGGGTCAAGGATCTTCACCTCCAAAGGCGCCTACTCGCTAGGAAGGACCTCAACCTCGCTCAAGCCTTCGAGGAAGCCCTGGCAGCGGAGCTGGCAGCACACTCAGCCACCGAGATCCAAGGTCCTGTTTCCAAACAAATTGCAGTTTCCGTCCACTCTGAAGAGGTGGTCATCGAGGAGGACCCCAGTGATGCGGCCGACATCCACCGCCTCGCCCACACCAGACACCCGCAGATAGGAGCCAAGCAAGAAAGCATCAGTCCACCCAAGCACATCACCCTGTGCCTATCCTGTGGTGGATCTCACCTGAGGGCCACCTGCAAATTCAAGGGAGCCACCTGCAACAATTGCCACAAAAAGGGGCACATCGCCAGAGTCTGTCAAGCCGCTCACAACTCGGCACAAAGGGTCCCTTCCTTTTCACATTCTGGACCCCAAAGGCAAGTATTGAACTGTCGCACTCGCCACCATGCTAAGCACGCTTGCCATGCCATTAGTAAAATCTCACTCTCCGTTTTATTAGAAGGTAAACCTTGTCGCATGGAGGTTGACACGGGGTCAGCGCTCTCAATTATCTCTTGGAGCACCCTCAAGAAACTGCAGCCCAGTCTATCCAGAAACCGGCTCCAGAAGTGCCAGCTTAGCCTGAAGGACTACCAGGGGAAGGACATTCCTGTAATCGGCAGAGGCAAGTTTCTTGTTAATTTTAAAACTTTCAAAGGCCACCTACCTCTAGTGGTAGTTAACGGCAACCTCCCTACACTCTTGGGGCTTGATTGGTTCCCCCACCTCGGCCTAGGGTTAACAGAAGTCCATGCTGTCTCAACCTCTGACACTGACTCCTTATTCGCTGACTACTCAGACGTATTCAGCAATGAGCTGGGGTGTTATAACGGTACCCCTATCTCATTCTCAGTCGACCCCCAAGCAGTCCCAATCCGGTTGAAACCTCGTAGAGTTCCATTCGCTATTCGGCCTAAATTGGATGCGGAACTGGATAAATTATTAAAACAAGGGGTCATTGAGCCAACAGATTTCGCCAAATGGGAGACGCCCATTGTCACACCCCTCAAAAAAGACGGTAGCCTGAGAATTTGTTCAGACTACAAAACCACAATTAACCGTTTTTACAAGTTAGCGCTTACCCAGTACCCGTCATTCAACATTTATTGCACACTTTTGAACCTGGCAACATTTTTGCCAAATTGGACATGTCACAAGCATATCAACAGTTCCCTGTTGACAATCAAACAGCCGAACTTCAAACCATTGTCACCCACAGGGGTGCTTTCCGGTGCAAGCGTCTCCAATTTGGCGTAAGTGTTGCTCCAGGCATTTTCCAATCCCTCATGGAGCGGATATTGCAGGGCCTCCCTGGTGTAGTACCCTACTTCGACGACATTTTGGTCTCGGCCAGGGACAGACCCCAACTCTTCCAGAGAGTTCGAGCAGTGCTAGAGAGGTTCAGACAGCATGGCCTCAAGTTAAAAAGGGAAAAATGTGCCATTGCCACTAGACAGGTGGACTTTCTGGGTTATAAAATTGACGCCTCAGGCATTCACCCCCTGGAGTCCAAGGTTAAGGCAATTCACGAGGCACCCACACCAACCTCCAAAGCAGAACTGCAGGCCTTTTTGGGATTATTGAATTTTTACGCATCATTCCTGCCCCACAAAGCATCAGTGGCAGAACCCCTGCACAGACTTTTGGATAAAAAATCATCTTGGCACTGGGGACACAAGGAAGACACCGCTTTTCGCGCAGTCAAGTCACTACTCACTTCAGATGCAGTCCTTATTCAATTTGACCCTAACCTTCCATTAGTACTGGCAGCTGACGCATCCCCTTTTGGAATTGGAGCAGTGTTAAGCCACAGGCTCCCCAATGGCTCCGAGGCCCCCATCGCCTTCTTTTCCAGGACGCTCTCTGCAACAGAGCGCAATTACAGTCAAATCGATAAGGAAGCTTTAGCAGCTGTCGCAGCAGTGAAGAAATTTCATGAATTTCTTTTTGGCCACTTTTTCGAGCTAGTCACGGATCACAAGCCTCTCCTGGGTCTCCTAGCAGGAGACAAACAGACTCCCCAAGTGCTGTCTCCCAGGATGATGAGGTGGACCCTTTTCCTAGCAGCGTACTCGTATAAACTCATACACCGTCCAGGAAAAACATTATCCCACGCAGACGCCCTCAGCCGCTGCCCCCTGCCTGCTCCAGCTGAAGACCCTGCCCCGGTCCACGCTATCTTCGAGGTCACCCAGCTTGACCTTCCCATCACTGCCCTTGACATCGCCTCCAAATCCAAGGCAGACAAAACGATCGCCCAGGTACTGGACTGGGTGGGGAGGGGGTGGCCGGGAAATAACATCGAAACCAAATTCACGCCTTTTAAGACCCGTCAACAGGAGTTATCGAGCTTGCAGGGCTGTTTGCTGTGGGGCACCCGAGTGGTCATCCCAACCTCACTTCGCACCCGAGTCTTGGAGGCATTACACGAGGGTAACCCTGGCATCGTCAGGATGAAGGCGTTGGCATGCAGCTACGTCTGGTAGCCAGGCTTCGACGATGACATCATCAGATGGGTAAGCTCTTGCCATCCCTGCCAAGAATCCCGACCATCCCCTCCAATCGCCTCCCCCACAAAGTGGGAAAGCGCCAGCGCACCTTGGTCCAGGATTCACATTGACTTGGCGGGCCCGATTCACGGCAAAATGTTCTTGGTGGTCGTGGATTCTTACTCAAAGTGGATTGATGTGGCCCAACTATCCACGACCACCACACAAGCAGTTACTAAGGTGTTGACCCGCCTGTTCGTAACACACGGGTTACCAGACTCTATTGTTTCCGACAATGGCCCCCAGTTTGCCTCAGCCGAGTTCAGTCGTTTCGCCGCTAACCTGGGCATCCGCCACATCTTCACGGCTCCCTTTCATCCTGCCAGCAACGGTTTGGCAGAGAGAGCCGTTAAGACCACTAAAGAAGCATTAGCAAGGTTCAGCAAGGAAGACTGGCACCACAGACTCTCCCGTTTCTTGCTGAGCCAGCACTCAACCCCGTGCACAGTCACCAATAAATCACCGGCTGAACTCCTGATGGGTAGATGCCTGCGAACAGTGCTGGACAGGCTTCACCCTAATTACTGCCCTGACTCTCCCCTCGCTTCAACGTCGGGGGTTAGACATTTTGTCTTACAGGAACCTGTGTTCGCAAGGAACTACGCTGGAGACCCCTTGTGGATCCCAGGAGAGGTCGTGGCCATCACTGGCCCCAGGTCGTACTGAGTCAGACTGGAGGATGGCCGCATTTGGAAAAGGCACCTGGACCAGCTACGGAGGCGCCACGGTACCTACGCCAACGTTGACGCTTGGGCGCAGATCAGTCCAAGGCCAATGCATCAACCATACATCAACACCAGCACCGGTGACCCGTCACCACCTCCAGCCGAGCCGGGGAGTCTGGACATGGACCGTGACCGTCTGATGACCGACCATCCCGAATCAGCAGACGAAGACGCATCTCCATCGACCAGCTCTACGACTCCCGAACCAACGCAGACCGATGAGCAAGTTCGCGATTCCCCACCGGTCCAACCTTCCGCTACAGACTCTGAGTTACTTGACAACCCACCTGAATTGCGCCGTTCAGGGCGCCAGCACAGACCACCCGCTTATTTAAATGACTATGCGTGTTCGCATCTGGGGGGAAGGGGTGTTATGTCCCTGGAACTTGCAAGAGTTCCCACCCAGGTCTGCTCACGCTGCGGGGGCGTTTGCTGTCCCTCATTGGCTGGTTTCCCCCAGCAGCCAGCTATAAAAGCAGGCTGCGGGGTTCAACCAGTCGCTGATCGCTGCGAGCAGTTCCAGGCTTGGCAAGCACGTTCAGTCCTTTATTATTCTAATAAAGTATTGTTGCATCCATGCCCTGGTTCAGCCTCTCATTGCTCAACTACAACATTCATAAAGGGCAATAATAACCAGTGATCAGAAGGAAGGGGGCATTCTTCCCAGAGCACCCTGTAGTTAATTTATTTATTTAAAAGATTTGAATTAGGGTTGCTTCAGTAGCAGTCATATACACTGGAAGCAGATTCCCTCAGAAACACGGCTTCCCCTGTGATTGCTGCAGGCTGATCTCTTCTCCTTCTTCTTTGCCCTCCTGCTTACGAAAGAATGAGGACAGAGAGAATCTATACCCAGGCTGCAAAAATAAAGGCGACCTCTATGATAGTCAAAGAATATTTCAAAGTCATCTAGTGGTCCTCTGACCTGTTGCAGCCCAGGTATAGTACACAGAAATGAGGAGATGAGTGCAGACTTTCAGTGGCAGAGAAATTTTTACTCATTGGCTTCAGTCTGGGGTCTCTCACCTGGCCAAACCCATCTTAGGGACTTGCCTTGGAGTCACCTTATGTCCTGACCCACAGACACACGCAGAGGCAAACTATGCCTAAAAGAAAAATATTGCCTGATTTTTTTCTTGAAACTGAGGGCTACATAGTTGTCATTTCTTTCTGTCTGATTATTTTCCCCCCTCAAAAATACTTGGCTTCTGTAATTGGAACTATATAGAATCCAAATGAGCAGAAAGGGTTTTTTTTTTAAATGCTGTGTCATCATTTCCTGTGACCCACAGCATAGATTTTTTCTCCCACAATTTTCCATCTTAGTTGAAGCACAAATGATGGCATGAAATATACTGCATACAACATTGACTATAGTCCATGCTCATATTCTCCTTTAATTATTTATTTTTTGTGTACATTTCTTAAATAGTTTCTGCAATTTTTCACACAAATATCCCCACGCATATATTTCTCCCCCACATTAAATCAGAGATGATAAACTAACCAGTCTCAACATTTGTACATGTTAACTGTTTATCATTCACACATTCATAAAAGAATTTCCTCCTACACACACAGAGCATGTTCATATTTTCTCAGCATTGTCACTTGCGTGAGGCTTAAATTGCCTGTTTTAGATCATTCTAATGCAAATGGAAAAACAATTTTGGCAGCACTGCTAGTGAACTTTCCAAAAAATTATTCATATGGGAAACAAATAAAAAAAATCCTAAAATATGACTCATTTATCATTACAATTTTTTTCTTGTATAGTCACAAAAGAGGCTATCTTTCTCAGCAGGTAGAAAGACTCTGAGCAAGCTTAATATAGAAGTAGAACACCTGATCTATTTTTAAATGTCATCAACCTGAATGAAAATTGATAGGAAAAACTATTGATAGGGATTAAATAAATAAATACATATATAAGCAAAAGGGGAGTTCAAACTACCAAGCGTTTAGTCAAGGCTGAAAGGAAAAGTGGGCCAGTGGTTCATTTTTTCGATGATCCATTTCAATATGACAAAAAAGATCCCAAAGTAAATCATATGGTTTTCAATAGTAGATAGCAGCAGTCTTAGAATTGCTCTGATGATAATCAGGATTGCTGAAGCTGTGTCCTTATGTTGAGTTACTTCTAAGTCAAAGTGTAATAGAGTTCTATGTTTTCCTTTAGACCAAAATATCTATGGTAGTAGAATGCTGCCATTTACTTCAGCTACTGGGTTGGAGGTGGCTCTAAAGATTATTTTTTTTAAAAAAAAAAGTTGTTCTGGGAAGTTGATCACAGCCCTGAGTCCTCAGGGCACTCAGTTATGCATTAAGCTGTAATCAGATTCCTATTCCCAGTAAGAAAATATCAAATTTGCCTTTTAACAACAAAGCAAACACTTCGTTTTTGCAAAGCAAACACTTCCTTTTTGAGCAGCTTTCTTCCATGGAATAGTATCCAGGTATAATTCAACACGTTGGCTAATTCTGTAAGAGAGGGGTAAGCAACCTTAGGCCCCAGGCCTGCATGTGGCTCCCTAGAATATTTAGGTTGATCCCAGAAATGCTAAAAGCTGTTGTTAAAATGTAAGCTTTTTGCCCCTGAAATCTTTTTTATTTTTAAATCAGTGGTATGACTTGCCTCCAGAAGTTGTGGATGCTCCAGTGTTGGAGGTTTTAAGAAGGCATTGGACAACCATTTGTCTGAAGGGTTTCCTGCCTGAGGAGGGGATTGGACTAGAAGATCTCCACAGTCCCTTCCAATGCTGTTATTCTGTTGTAGATCTTAAAAGTATCTTAAAGGCCTACCTTATACCAAACAAAAGGCAAAATCATTTTGAGTTTCTTATATTTTAATCTTTCCATTTTCCCAGGGCTGAACTCTGTTTTTTATCTTAACAGTTTTTATCCTTAAGAATGCTGCTTTAGATAAATTTATATATTTTGGTGAAGAATATCTAGCTCACAAGTCATCATCTTAACACATGATGTCAGTCCCCTCTGCTGAAACAAATTGACACAAATATAACCACATCACCAGAACTATGAACTACAACACCTCTCCATGGTTAATTTAGATAAGTGTGTAACATTAAAATAAATACTTTTTCAAGACAATTGTGCTTAATCTTGACTTTGTAAGAAAACAAATCTTTTCATTAAAGATTTTCATAAGAAGCTTTACAAAATTTTAAAGCAATTAGATTTTATTTTTGATTTGATTTGATTTATGAATCGCTTACAAGATAATAGGTATAAGTATAAACATGAGTAAGAATACAGGAAACAGGTACAAATAAATGGGGACAATAGGACAGGGATAGTAGGCACGATTGTGCACTTAGGCACTCCCCTTACAGTGAAAAGGAAAATAAAAAACAATACAAACTAATATAAAGTAAAAAAAAAGACCTATGGAGAAAACTAAAAATGCAAAAAAGTAAAAGAAGTAAAAGAAGACAAGAAAAGAAAGAAAAAAGATACAGCTCCCAATCTTCTTTATAGCAGTTATGAGTATAATTAAATTACTTTATGGTTACAACGTAACTATCTTTCCTTTTCCTTGTTTATGCAAAATGTTCATAAGGGGTTTCCAATTTCAATAAACATGGCTAACTGTCTCTTCTCTGACAAGAGTCGATTTAGCCCTTTAAGGTAGTTCCACCATCATTATGAACCATTCTTCCTTTTGAGTGTAGTGCTGAATCTTTCCACCTTTGTACATTCAACAATCCTGCTACAATTATCTTGTAAAAAAAAATCCATGAATTACAATTATTTTTTAATATAGCAAAGGCAGGAAATTCAGAGAGTCATTAAAATTTTAGAATTGGATCACAGGATGTAGCCGAACTCCTACGATTCAGGGTGGCTGTTCAGACTCTTCTTGAAAATTTCTATAGAAGGAGAAGCCATACCCTCTATAATTTGCAAAATTATTATTATAAAATACCTTAACGGAATCTCATTGAACTCACATTTATTTATTAAAGTATTTTTAAATTTCACTTTTTCTTTTGAAGGATCTTAAGCTGTTTTTTTAAATAGCAACCTGTACTTGGAAACAATTTTAGTTCATTAAAAAACAGTGTTTTAAAAACAGATGGCAGTTCTGCAGAACAGCCTTTTATCTCATGCCCATGTATAATCAGACAGTGGATCCTAGAGTCTGGTAGGAATATAGAGAAAATTTTATCCTAAGAACTCTTCAATCATTTCTATCACAGGCTGCATGGTAAGACTGTTTTACTGTACTGTATAGGCATGGCTGACTAGCAGAAATCTGAGTGGTTTATTTCAGAAAAACTTATTGCAGGAAGACACCACACTTCCCTGGAGATTCCCTTTGTTCTAGAAACGTTATATTTTGCTTTATCTCAGAGCCTGATGCCTTCATGTTGAAAGAAGAGGGGTGGGAATCCTTTCATTCTGTGCACGCTGCTTATACCATGGCCTATGTAGCATATGCTTCTTAGATTTCATTATTATGTAATAGCCATAGGCCATTCTTTGCTATGGGCAATGCTGTAGAACAGGGGTGTCCAACCTTGGCAACTTTAAGACTTGTGGACTTCAACTCCCAGAGTTCCTCAGCCAGCTTTGCTGGCTGAGGAACTCTGGGAGTTGAAGTCCACAAGTCTTAAAATTGCCAAGGTTGGACTCCCCTGCTGTAGAAGAAGAGAGCATTTATGCAGTAGTTGGGCACACAAATCCTGTTATTCATTAACAGGATTAGCACAAGGAAAAGCCAGGCCACCACACTGACTATTATTCTGCAAACCATAATTCCAGACAAATACTGTATTGTTAATCATCAGCAACAAATCTTTTGTTTTTTCTTTCTGAAATATTTCCTTGGCTACATCTTGATTTACATCAAAATCTACTTCTTGTCTTTTTTTTCCCTACAAAAAGGGGGAAGGATCAAAATAGAGACCTTTAAAATGCAATCCTGTGTATTAATTCCAGAGCTTTGCATATATGTGTCTCACACAGAACCTTATACAGGTGAAACTCGAAAAATTAGAATATCGTGCAAAAGTTCGTTTATTTCAGTATAATGCAACTCAAAAGGTGAACCTAATATATGAGATAGACTCATTACATGCAAAGCAAGATAGTTCAAGCTGTGATGTGTCATAACTGAGATGATTATGGTTTACAGCTCATGAAAAGCCCAAATCCACAATCTCAGAAAATTAGAATATTGTGAAAAGGTTCAATATTCTAGGCTCAAAGTGTCCCACTCTAATCAGCTAATTAACCATACCACCTGCAAAGGGTTCCTGAGCCTTTAAATGGTCTCTCAATCTGGTTCAGTAGGAATCACAATCATGGGAAAGACTGCTGACCTGACAGTTGTGCAGAAAACCATCACTGACACCCTCCATAAGGAGGGAAAGCCTCAAAAGGTAATTTCAAAAGAAATTGGATGTTCCCAAAGTGTTGTATCAAAGCACATTAATAGAAAGTTATGAGGAAGGGAAAAGTGTGGAAGAAAATGGTGCACAAGCAGCAGGGATGACCGCAGCCTGGAGAGGATTGTCAGGAAAAGGCCATTCAAAAGTCTTGGGGACTTTCACAAGGAGTGGACTGAGGCTGGAGTCAGTGCATCAAGAGCCATCACACAAGATCCTGGACATGGGCTTCAAATGTCGTATTCCTCTTGTCAAGCCACTCCTGAACAACAAACAACATCAGAAGCATCTTATCTGGGCTAAAGAAAAACAGAACTGGTCTGTTGCTCAGTGGTCCAAAGTCCTCTTTTCTGATGAGAGCAACTTTTGCATCTCATTTGGAAACCAAGGACCCAGAGTCTGAAGGAAGAATGGAGAGGCACACACTGCAAGATGCTTGAAGTCCAATGTGAAAGTTGCCACAGTCTGTGTTGATTTGGGGAGCCATGTCATATGCTGCTGTTGGTCCACTGTGCTTCATTAAGTCCAGGGTCAATGCAGCCGTGTACCAGGAGATTTTCCAGCAGGACTTGGCACCTGCCCACACTGCCAAAAGCACCAAACCTGGTTCAATGACTGTGGGATTACTGTGCTTGATTGGCCAGCAAACTCGCCTGACCTGTACCCCATAGAGAATCTATGGGGCATTGGCAAGAGAAAGATGAGAGACATGAGACCGAACAATGCAGAAGAGCTGAAGGCTGCTATTGAAGCATCCTGGTCTTACATAACACCTCAGCAGTGTCACAGGCTGATAGCTTCCATGCCACGCCACATTGAGGCAGTAATTTCTGCAAAAGGGGCCCAACCTAAGTACTGAGTACATATGCATACTTATACTTTTCAGAAGTCCGACTTTGTTCTATGTACAATCCTTGTTTTATGGATTGCATGTAATATTCTAATTTTCCGAGATTGTGGATTTGGGGTTTTCATGAGCTGTAAGCCATAATCATCACAATTATGACAAATCACGGCTTGAACCATCTTGCTTTGCATGTAATGAGTCTATCTCATATATTAGTTTCACCTTTTAAGTTGCATTACTGAAATAAATGAACTTTTGCACGATATTCTAATTTTTCGAGTTCCACCTGTCTTGGATCAATTCCTCTTACTAAATATTTCTGAATTGAAGTTAGATTTCAACAGCAAGTCTTCCACCTGTTTAGGTCACCATAGTGCCAACTGGTAGAAAATTGACCTTACCATAGATAGTTCTTCAATATTAGGTTTGCTTATTCTACAAAAGCATTTTATGCAGAAATGAATAGATTATAGTGTCTTATTTCCATGTTGGCCAAAGATTTATTTGGATTTTTAATCAGGCTTGATTTTTGTTATTGTTGTTAGCTGGTAAATAAAATAAAATTAGTGGATCTGAGTTTATCACAATGCCACGTACATACAACATACTCAATTGCATTAAGCAGGAAGTGGGAATATTTAACAATATTGGGGGAATACCAAAAAACGGTTTGCTCACCCAGCCAACTAACCCTGGCAAGGGTTATACTTAATCTAAAACAAATTCATTCATGCACAGAGTTATAATAATTCCACCCAGTTATGTCCTTGGCAGCCCAAACTAAATCAATTAAACTATTTTGCAAACCTGGTCCTTCATAAAAGAGAGCTGAACAGAAAGAAGAACTAAAGAAGCCTCAATAAGCATTTTGCAAAGCAGTGGTGAAGTCCTGACAACTACAGAACGCTCCTCCTGAGTGCTTGCTGACTTCATGATTGCTTAAAAATGATTGCTTATCTTACACTTCTCCTGCAAGCACAATATCCAGCAATGAAATCAAATCAGTAAAGTTCCTCATGTCTAAGTGACTATACCAATTCCACATGCTCTTCACAACTTCACCTCATCCCACATGCTATCAAAGGTGAATAGAACTTTGCATGACTTTGCACAGCCCTACTGATAGAGACTGGGCTAGCTCAACTTTGACTTGATCAAGGGTAATCTAAATGGAGTGAGTCATGGGATGGCACAGTGATTCTTAGCAAGGATGTACTGCTTGAAATTCGTACTCTCAGCTTCCCAGAGTCCTGATTTTTACCTGCAACTGTCTCATTGCTTTGCAGTTTGGCACCCCAAAGCATTTGATGTTAGGAATCTTTGTAGAATTATCATGCAGTTTTTGGTCAAACAAACAAGGATTCCCAGTTCCTTTTTTAACAACAACAATAATTAAGAAATAATTATTCTTCACTTTGATTTTATTGCTACATGAAATGTGGGAGATAAGCTATTTGGAAAGATGCATTTACTATGGAAAGACAGAGGCCGAAGTGAATTTTCCTAAACTCTAAGACTTTTTGCAGTTGGGTCTTGTGAATAAGTTTTGGATCCTGATAAAATAAAAATAAAAAATAAAATAGGGAGCAGAATAAAACAAGTATGAAGTCCACCTACACTACTTTTCTTTAAAATATTGATTTCATCCTTTATTTTATAATGTAAAAATGAAAAATTATGAAAGGAGATGATGGCAAACTACTTTTGCATTGGATCAAGAAGACTATAGTCATGTTTGTGTAGTCACCCGTAGTTGACTTTTAATACAAGAGATCTTTCACTTTTTATACATGATTCCTCATAGGCATTCTTCATTTTTTTTTAAAAAGTACACTCCATCCTGCAATTTTCTGTAGTCCAATCTACTTCTTTAGTGCTAGCAAGTTCAGAGCAAATCAAAACCACAAAAGGCAAGAATCTGCCAAGAACATATCTCTTCTCTGTGTCATAGAAAGTCTTGACTGTACACAGACGAAGTCCAATGGGACGTGGGTGTGACAGATAATTGGATTGTCATTTCCTAACATCAGGCATTGCTTTTTCTGAAGCAGTTGAGCTGTTTACCAGCAGTCATTCCCCAACTACACATTTGGAGGACTGAAACTGATTTGCTTTCAATGTCCTGGGTTTGGATTTTGAAGAAAAATTTATTAGATTATAGGTGTCTTAACTTTATTACAAAAAAATTACAACATAATGATCAGAACAGCTATGCTAAATGAAACCAAAAAAATCAAGATGAACCTTATTAAATAAATAAATCATAAACAAATTATAAAAATAACTTCCTCACTGCATCAAGGAAAAGCAGCATCTATTTCTATAAGCAATTGCTGTGGCAACCTCACAGTGTGTTAGTTTTAGGATTAGAGCCATAAAGTAATATATACAGGAGACTTCGCTGGATGATCAACTGTACCACAAATAGTGGTGCTTTAGTAATCATAGAAGATGAACATGGTGTGAGGGTTCCAAGAAACATACCCACAGCAAACAAAAGGCTGGCAAATTCCTCAAATAATAGGTTTATTGGATATGTCATATTGGCACAACCTGGTGAAAATTAACTCTGAATATTCCTGCAGTTTTCACCTGATTCAAAGTGAAAGTTTGTCACTTTCTCAAAACAATCAGTCACATGGTCCAATCAGAATGCTGTCTGGTTGCTAGGTGATTCCAGTGCCCTCCTTCTGAGTACCTATAGGAATGCCCTTGGTTCCCACAAGAAAGTATTTTGTTTTGGCTACAACACCCCAACTATCTCTATTCCCCACCTCCCTATCCCTCTTCCCTGGTGTGTCAGCTCTGAAGACTCAAAACGGCCACAGACAGGCCAGCTTCAAGGTTGACACATGGGGAAAATGGTGATTTTGTTTTCCTCATAAATGCTGGTTTCTGCAGATTGTTTTTACAAAAATGACACCTGCCCAACATTCTATCAGCCTATCAGACTAGCTCACATAGAAAAAGAAATCTTTGAAGTGCACTTGATTCCTGACAACTTTAGTAATGATACTGACTATTACTAAGAACTACTAAATTCCATCATCAATGCCTTTGTCTAATCTCTATTTTAATTTTCAGTGGCTACATTGCATCATTGTACTGAATTCCAAGAGGTTTAATTAGGTGCTAGTAAAAGAAAATTAACTTATCCAAACTGTGTGATAAAAATTTGACTCTTCACTAAGCCTGAAAGTACTCAAAATTGAGTTGAGCAAAATGAGCAAAATACACAATTGTTTCTTTGAGAATATGTCATTGAAATAAAGAAAACAAGTGCGACTTTTACTGTGCTATAAACGCAGGAAATCTCAAGATTACACAGTTCAACTGGCAGAGTGAACGGATTTTTACAACAGAAGGTAAATGTCTGAAGATTAAATTTTATGATAGGTTGGTTTCATTTCAGGTTTTATAAATAGCATGTAGATTTTTTCAAATTAATCCTATTTCCTTACCAAGGTGGTCTTAGTTTCTGAATCATTTCTTTATAGGCAGCAGGTGAAATATTTTATAGTGTCAATTCCATAAATGAGGATAATCCAGAATGGTTATAATTTCTCTTTAAACAGTCTTTCCCAATGTAAGTGCCAGCTGTGTGGGCTTCAGCTTCCAGAGTTTCCTAACACATTAGTGAAGTGTAGACATTTGCAAAGTACCTACAATGGGAAATGCCCTTCTAAAATCCTGTAAATGCAAACAACCTTGAAATGTAAGTGCTTTATGTTCTAACCTTGTACTTTATTACTAGAAGAGCGTGTCCTGGACTAAACAGCTGTTTCCCATCAGGTTCTGAAGAACTATATTTAAGCTAGGCTTATTATACACACCTGGATCTGCCAAAATGACATAAGAAAATATTTGATCAAGCATAAGAATCAATATGTTCTTTCCACATGAATTTGCAGAGTGAGACAGGGACAGAAACAAAGAGATTTCTTACATTTTGAAATATTATTAATTACACTCAGTGTTTTAATAGTGCCGACATATTGAATAGCAAGTCACCAGCCTTCCTAGGCATGTCCTTAGACTCTACATAGGTTTTTCTGGAAAGTAAAATTGACTGCAGTCATGTACTTTTTCTGTAAATGTGCCCAGAAAAGGACAAAGATAAATTGGAATTCTATTTTTTATTATTATTATTTCTTAACCTCCCCTCTCCCTCAGAGAGAGAGCCTGGGTGGTGTAGGATATTATCTATATCTATATCTATACACTACATATAAAATTAACATTAAAATATTAAAACTAAAATGATTTTTTAAAATTCTAAAATATAATATAAAATTTCAAAAAGGTAAACAAAATTCCAAGATGGGCATTTAGCAATTGTTAATACATGTAGAGGGTTTCTCATGGGGTCAGTCAGCCCCAGGGTTGCATAGTCCTCTGTGTCCCTCATGCAAGGCTGCACAGCTGGAGTTTTGACCCCTTTGCAGAAGGCCAGAAAACCAGGGGTGGGGGTTGCCTCACCTCTCAGGGCACTTAAAATGGAGTGGCATAGATCAGGGGTCTCCAACCTTGGCAACTTGAAGACTTGTGGACCTCAACTCCCAGAGTTGAACTCTGGGAGTTGAGGTCCACAAGTCTTCAAGTTGCCAAGGTTGGAGACCCCTGGCATAGATCAAGCATGCCATTTTATCCTTTGGTGAATTGGGATTTTATAACCAGATAGGAGCACAATGGCAGACATTTTTAAAATGTCTATTGCAGAAATTGTATGAATGCAAACAAGGGTTCTACAACAATTCATCACAGCCAATTTGCCACAGCCAACTTGTTAATTAATTTCAAAATGCTGAAACAAACTGCCAAATTGTCAGAGGGAGTAAAATTAAAACCTTGTAGCAAGTACTTAAACTGTAATGCATGTAATCAGGAGAAAAGCAAGGTTACTCCAGCAAACAGACTGAATAAGTTTAAGACCAAAGAACCTTTAGAGGTTGTGTTTGCTGACATAATTGGTCCTATGAAACTCAGTATGGGAGGTGCCTGCTATGTTTTGAGTATAATGGATCATTACTCATGGTACGGTTTCTGCTATCTAATGAAAAATAAAACAGAAACGTTCCAACATTTCTTTAATTGGCTAAGATTTGCAGAAAGGAAAATGAAACGTAAGGTAATTACTTTAGATACAGATAACGGGACTGAGTTTAGTAATAATACATTCCAAACGATGTTGAAATTGGCTGGTATTGAGCATAAGTGTTCTGCACCTCACAGGCCACAACATAATTCATTTATAGAATGAAGAGGGCAAACGTTACAAGCCACGCCTCACACTATGTTATCTGATTCAGATTTGCCTGAAACACTGTGGGGTGAAGCCATAATGTGTGCCAACCATGTGTTAAACAATGTGGTGAACACAACAACCAGTGAACTGCCATTCACTCGTTGGCATGGCAGAAAACCAAATTTAAGTTATCTACACACATTTGGAACTCTAGCATGGGTGCATATTCCTTCACAAGTAAGACTGAAAGGGCAACATAGAGCTAGGAAATTATTTTTCATAGGTTATGAAGCCAACCATAGATCATTTAGATTCTGAGCCCCAGGCACAGCTAATGTTTACTGTAGCTCTAGTGCTAAATTTGTTGAGCATGTTGGGTGGAATAAACTAGAACAGGAATCCAACAATGATGTTGTTATCGACATCCAAGTAGTCCCTAACGATGAGATAGTTAAACCATCAATAGTCATTAAAGCAGAAGAACAGGCACAGGAGGAGGTAGAAGAACAGGAGCAGGTGGAACAGGAGAGTCCACCAGTAAGCCCTGAGTTACCTAGACATTCAGCCCATGTAACACGACCACCAGATGGATATCAGGCTAGTATAGTATGCCAAGTAAATATAGTTCCCACTAACTATAATGAACTGAAACTGTATCCTGCTAAGGATCAGGCTGTTTGGCAGGAAGCAATGGATAAGGAACTGAAATCCTTACAAAGGTTAGAGGTATATGAAAATGTTAGGTTACCACCAGGTGAGCATGCCATAGGGTATAAGTGGATTTATAAAATTAAGACAGGTGTGGATGGGACTGTTACCCATAAAGCCAGGTTAGTAGCACAAGGGTTTGATCAGTCAGCCAATGACTATGATAAGGTGTTTGCACCTAGTCTGAAGGCTACCACATTACGAGCAGCATTAATGTGGGCAGCTAAGACGAAAAACACAATAAACCATTTAGATGTTGAGATGGCATATCTGCATGCACCATTGCATCATACTATATATTTAAAGAAGCCTTTGGGGATAAAAACTGATAACAAAACTGATTGCTGGAGATTAAAAAAGAGTCTTTATGGCTTGAAGCAATCAGGTTATGAATGGAACTAATGCATAGTGAAGGAATTAACTAAGTTAAGTTTTGTAGCTGGCATGACTGATCCATGTTTATTCAAAAAGGAAAGTGATGGTGTAATTTCATTGTTGTTATTGTTCACTGTTGACATAGCATTAATCACTAAAACTGAGCAAGAAGCTACTGGGATTATTTCACTGTTAGAAAAGAAATTTAAAATCAAACGTTTAGGTGAGATTAAACAGTATCTTGGTTTGAAAATAGATAAAACTAAGGGAGGCTATAAAATCTCACAGGCAGATAAAATTAATCAGTTACTGAAGAACTTTAAAATGGAACTTTGTAAACGGCTAAGACACCAATGAGCCAGGAGTTTAGCCACAGTGATATACAAAGTCCTGTTTTTGATAAAGACATTTATCAATCATTAATTGGTAGCTTATCCTATCTTAGTAATTGGTCTAGGCCAGACATAGCATATAGTGTCAACCAATTAGCCAGATTTAACACTGAGTCTACTAAAAGGCACTGGCAAGCTGCTAAGTGTGTGTTGAGATATCTTAAACAAATGATGCATTATGCATTATATTGGGAGCCTAAGGATGAACTAAGTTTAACTGCATATGCCGATGCAAGTTTCACTACAGACGTACCTACACGTACATCAATGTCAGGTACTATAGTGTTATTAGGAAAGGTGTTAATTGGATGGTGGTCTATTCAACATCTAAGCTTTTCAACAATGGAAGCTGAATTCTCATGTTTGTCTCTATTATGTACAGACTTAGTATGTTATAAACTAAGGATAGACATGGGAATTAATGTAAAGGAACCTATTGTTGTATATGAAGACAACCAATCAGCAATTCAGATGGCTTCCAATCTCGCTGTAAAGGCAAGATCAAAACACACTGATCTACGATATCTGAATGTGAGAAAATGTGTTCAAAGTAAAATGATTAAACTGGAGTACTGCATGTCAGAGAATAACATTGCAGATCATTTTACGAAAGCCCAAGGCACTGTAAAACATAAGGCTTGCTGTGAGGAATATGAACTTAAACTGTAAGGTTTTATATATTGTCCTACCCAAAGGGGAGAATGTTAGGAATGATAGTCACCTAACAGTTGGGTTGGCAATATATAAACCAGGATAGTCATTTAATACTGTTGTACCTTTAAGAGAATGCTGTAATTGTGATTGCCTGAGGTTCCTCCAACAGCCATAAGATGGAGCCAGAAACCTGGCTTGTCTCTCTTCTTGCATTTTCCCTTTTGCCTTTGTCTGATCGTCGTTCTGGTTGGATTGCTGGGAGTCTTACAAACTGTTAGCAAACTCTGTTTACTGAACTTTGTTCTTGATACTAGACTTTGTTTTTGGATTATCCCTTGACTGATACTACCTGCTTTAACCGTGTATGATTTGGATTGTTTGTTGGATTTTGTTTACCTATTTACTGGAAGTAAAACCTACATTTTACTGTTCAGTGTATCTGTATGCTGGTTGTGTGTTATTCCTCACCATTCTCACTACGTTTCCCTGAGTGCACTCATTCTCCTATCAAGGAATACCTCAGCACAAGTCACTGCCAGACAATTTACCATGATGTTCTCACCAAGGCTTATTGAGACACTAACAACACATATTAGTCCCAGAATCCTTTTTTCTTTATTTCAGTGGCTGTGAATTTTATTTATTCACAGCCCATAATGAGTCTCAAACAGTTTGTAAATAGTCCCATGGAAGTCTGCCAAACTCCTTCAGGATAAATCTGATAAGCATGCACCTTTATCTTCCTTGAAATGCTGCAAACGACTAAATTTCTAATTAGTTATACAAGTCCAAATGGAGCACAAATTCAACGCAGAGCTTTAGGTTTCAAACCAACCAAACAAAGTTGCTTCCTGCAAAGGTTCACGGCCCTTTGCACCTCCTTTATGTCTTATGGGAGGGCCAATCACCTCCAAGCCTTACTCCCAAATCGCCCCTTTTGTCTTAACTGTTCTTGCCTCCTGGCAGCTCTGCGCACGTGCGCACTGGGAACAGGCTCCCCTTGTTTCTCTGCCTCATTGCTGTCAGATTCTGGAGGCTCCGAAGTCATCACATAACTCCCAGATGGTCCTGGCCCCATTTCTGTTTCAGAAGCAGGATCCTCATCCAAGTCCTCCCCACTGGCCCATGTTCCTCTTCACTGTCCGACTCTGCTGCTGTCTCCACAGGCTGTCAGCGGACCACAATACAAGAGACAAGAGTTACATTAATATCAAAGAAATGGTGGAACAGATTAATTAAAGAAAGGATGCAAAAGAAGGGATAAAAGGAAATGTGAATGGCAAACATTAAAATGTTTTTAAATTTTTTTAAATAATTAAATTGAACTATTGAATTGTCACATCTGAGTTGTTTCCTGGCAAGTTGGCCATAGCTAATTGGCCTCGATGAGTTAGCCCTGGAAAGCTGTCCCATTCCACCTACAACATGCTATGAAAATGGCTTTCACTGGCTCCAAAAAGTTGGGGTACTTCAGATGAACTAACATTCATCTACAGTACCAACTAGATATAAGATATAAAAATTATAAATCATTCTTCCTTGGAATATTAGGATCGAAGGTATGCCTAACTGCGCTCAGATGGAAAGACCACACTCTACTTTGTGATAAAGTTAAATTCTTTGACTCCTGGTGACTTCTCAACCTGGTATGTATTTTCTTGACAAAAATAACCAGAATATTTAAAAGGCATAGCAAAAATGTTCTGAAAGATATTCTTCTT
The DNA here is from genome assembly GCF_049901715.1 of Pseudonaja textilis. Classification (NCBI taxonomy): domain Eukaryota; kingdom Metazoa; phylum Chordata; class Lepidosauria; order Squamata; family Elapidae; genus Pseudonaja; species Pseudonaja textilis. The sequence continues at coordinate 40,517,859 of NC_141990.1, read as the reverse complement.
CCCTGAATGGCCCAAATTAGCTAGCTCAAATATGTTTTTTCATAGTTAGCATCTCTCAAACGTTTTCTTGATGCAAACAATAAAGTATGGACAGAGTGAAAGATAGCTACTGACAAAAGGAAGGAGCAATTTCCATACTAACAAGCATGGTGGAGGATTCCTTTCCAATGCTACAGCCAAATATACAACTGCAGCTTGCAGGAGCAGAAATACTACTTTATCTTTTGAACAAACAATGTCAAAAGGAGTATCAATAGTCTCTAATAACCAAATCTGTACAGGGCAAGTTTACTTTAATTTTTCACAGGCTACCAGAACTGAGCTACAAAAATCTGGATGATCACAAGATGACAACAAAAAGTTAGACTTTTCTGCATCTCTTAACTCCCATCTAACAGTTGCTCAGGGTTTTGCAGCTCAGTTCTGGTAGATGTAGTTTTCCAGAATTTGTAATTTATGACAACCAGCTGCCTATGCAGAAATATAAAAGCTACTTTGAGATTTTGGAAAAGCTGGCAGCAGTTTTTAATTAACTAGAAAAATACTGCCCCCCCAAAGCCCTCAATATTTAGACTAATTATCAATGGAAAGCAGGTCTGGGCTTCAGCTGGTCTTGGGTGCCTGCCTACTGCCTGTTCCAACTGTGCATTTATACATCAATCACCTACAAGGACAGCTCCGGTCAACAAATGCCCTTGTTTAAAGAGGAAAGATTTTCTAGGAAGGTGAACTTAAATTTTCTTGCCCTGGATCTTGAAATGTCAGTTCAGGGTATTTGCTTTTGGTTGGTGGGATGAAGATAATATTATTCAAAATAGTTATTAGAATAGAAATCTAAGTTTGGATAGAGAGTGAGCAAACTTGAAATAAAAGAGGTTTTGGTTGACTGTCTAAGAGGTGGCAAAACTGACCTTACCGTTAACAAGAAAATTAACTGCTCTGCAATGGAATGGTTCATTCACAGGATGTTTTGCACATTCCTAATTTTTTTAAAAACGGAAAAGGATAAAGGGACTAGGCAAGAGTCACCAACAGGAAGGCAGCAAGAGTGAATGAAAAAAAACTGCAGAGAATCTAGTTTGTGGTTGGGGGCTGGAAAACTGTTCAGCAGAGTTCTAATTAGAAGGGTAAAGGAGATGACAATGAATAGCATTTGGAATGTGCAGTGTGATTTTATACTGGGCAAACCTAATTTTTCTTTTCAGCAGGATGTTGAAAAATATATCATCTATACTTACAGGTCAACTATAATTTTAGGTGCCAAAATAAATTGGATTGATTTATCCATGCATGAGCTTATCTATCATAATTATTTGAAGTACCAATATATTCCTTCCTTCCTTCCTTCCTTCCTTCCTTCCTTCCTTCCTTCCTTCCTTCCTTCCTTATTATAAACAATTCAAGATGGGGAACATGCCTAATACTCATTCTTCCTCCTACTTTCAGAGTTTATCAGAGTGACTGGCTCAAAATCACTCTGCTGGCTTTCTTGCCTAAGTCTCCTGGTTTCTGGCCTAATAAACTGACCCTCATTTTTAAAAATCAAAATACCATGAAAATTTGTGGATAAGTACATTGTGATAATTAAAATATAAGAAAATATATGATCTGGCTTACCTGAGGTTGATGCTTTTTACGTATATGATATATATGTGGGGAAAAGTTCATTGTACATACATTGATTTAGATACAATGCATGATAAAGTGAGTAGCAGAGGTGGTATTCAGCAGGTTCTGACCAGTTCTGGAGAACTGGTACCAGAAATTTTGAGTAGTTCGGAGAACCAGCAAATACCACCTCTGATTACCTCCTTTACATGCCCACCAAGCCATGCCCACAGAACCGGTAATAAAAAACTTTTGAATCCTACCACTGGTGAGTAGGATTGAATTTGGATTGTTTCCCCAAAAATTTGTTTGCTGAGTATACTGGGAGAAGTGCTGTGAATGAAAGGAATGCTTATGTGAAAAAAAGGATGACATATGGGAAAAATGCTTCAGCAATGATCAGGGAACAAGAAAGAATGTGTAAAGTTTCTTAAAGAAGAGATAGTATCCAGGATCGGTGAATGTTAAAAGGGTTGAATAGAATAAAAAATGCTTTTATGAAGCTTGATCCTCAAAAGAAATACATGAAAGATGAAGGGACGGGTGTCTAGAGAAAAGAAAGAGCAAAAAAAAAAAAAAGTGTCTGGACAGGGCTAACTCCTTCCTCGGAAATTGAGAAGTGAGAATTTAGAAAACAGAAGTTTATGTAAAAAGCAGCAAATGGATGTGATGAGAGCCAAGATGGTTTTCAAGGACAGAACGTTATGGGGAAGTATAATAGACTGTATTAGATTTTAGCTATATATTTTTTTCTTTTCTCATGTTATGTCTTTAATTTATTTGGCTTACTAGTTCTTTCTCCTTTTCTGTCATATGTAGGTAGGTAAGTAGGTTGGTATGCCTGTTTTAAGGGCAGGAATACAAGTTAACACGTTATGAAAATAGAACATGCCTTAGATGAGCTGCATAATTGGTTTATCCAATACCTCCGTATGCATTTATTTGTTTATGACAACCTTGTCACAGTATACAACAACGAGATATACAAAAGCAATTGCCTATTCTTACTAATTTTCATTGAGCAAGATACTGTCACTCCCATCCTTATCTGAAGACATTAGGCATTAAGCAACTTCTCTATTATTGATCTACAGAACATGAGCACCCACTAGCCAACTCCATCTATTGGACCATTTCAGATTGGGTCAGCCAGGTGCTGTTGCATGCTAAGCAAGCCTGTAAAGAAAAGATGAGATATAGATGCCTCCCCTTTTTGTTTTCACGTATTGCCTTCAAGTCCATCTTGACTTCTGGTAATTTCATGGACCATATGGTTTTCTTGGCAACATTGCAGAGGTGGTTTAGCATTTGCCACTGCTTTATTCTGGGATATTTTAGATTTCTCAGTCCTAGCTTGGAGAAAAAAAAATGACTAGCTGCAAGTCACTTGCCTGCTTCCATGCCAACCGTGTTGCTAGTCCAGCACCTTCACCAATGCACCAATTGACTCTCTAAATGTTCTGAATGCATGAACAAAGCTGAATTTTATTTAGCTTGAATACATTTACTTGTAGTAAATGTACTTAGGCAAACCTGAAGCAAATGAAAACAAAAAACTACAACTGAAACTGAGTAATAATTCGATTGGCTTGGGAGGAAATACCCACTATATAGATTCTGTACCTCTTATATTATTCAATGCAAAAATTCAGACTCCACATGGCTGCTAGGCAACATGTAAATGGAGCCTTAAATGAGGATAGGTCTGTGAAACAGAGATAGAGATGATAGAGATAAATAGATGAGAAAGAGAGAGAGAGAGAGAGAGAGGCAGACAGACAGACTTATGCTATGTTTGGGCAGTAAAGATAGCCTGTATACTAGAAATGCCCTGAATGCCATAACATTACTTTTCTTCTTAAATGTCAGAAGACATGTACAAGCCAGATCACTGGAGTAGTAAAAATCTCTGCTGTCACTGATAGCAGTAATATAGTATCCTTGTGAGCAGAGAGCACCAAGCCAATCTCCTTGCTGGGCTCTTTACAACATTCCTGCAGCTGGGAACAGCATGTCTTTTCTCTCATTACAAAGCAGACAGGGAAGAACAGCAACATCCAAGTTTCCAGATGTAGGGAAATTGAGCACAGCTACCAGTTTGTCTTGCCAACATGAAGAGTGGATTTTTCACACACACACACACACACACACACACACACACACACACACACACACACACACACACACCATGCTGTGTTGTCAAAACTTTTGGCAGAACAGCTTAGGACGGATGGAAGGCAAGGGCTGTCTGCACAAATGGGCTATTTCACATGTACTGTATCTCTGCCTCTGGTTTGGCAGAACAGAAATATGGAGAGTGCATAGGAGGCACTTGGGAGTCCTTTAATTGGACTTAGAATGCAACTAAGTCCAGCCCTGCAGAAATGGTTGTTTTTTATTCTCCAGTGGAGCATTTGGCTGCTTTATTTCTGGCAACAGATGACATTAAGAGCAGTACAACGATTCGGCCAGTCTATTTTACTTGCATGTCTGAACCATATAATTTTATTAATATATGTATATGTATATACTAAGATGGGCCTCAGTTCAGTAGAAAATAAGCATCCAAGCTAATAAATATGATTGCCAAATGTTAAGCCTCAGTCTTGGCTTTCTTGATGTTCTTCCAAAGTTGGTTAAAAGTCTTCCAGCAAGTGTCCAGCCTTAAATTTGGTCATGACAGGGGCAAAAACAGTTTTTTTAAAAAGTGAAATTGGGATTGAATCATACCAAACAGACAAACACACACAAGCACACGCACACGCACACACACACACACACACACCCACAGTTCAGCATTAAGCACAGTGCCAGCCTCTATGTTTATTCAAAAGAAAGTTTCATTCAGGACTATAGGATTAAGCTCTTTTGAATTTGATAAACTTCAATGAACTATGATATAGATCTGTGGTTTATTTTATTTTATTTGCAATATCTATCTGAAGTTTTCAGCTGTACTGTTCCTCAACCAAATTAATTCTGACAATTTTTTTGCACAACTATAGATATATAGTTGAACTAGATTTAGATGTATATAAATATATAGAACTAGATATATATTTAGATATATAGAACTAGGTTTTTTTGGGACGGGGGGATTACTATCTTTCATTTGTCCCTGTGAGATCACTTTTTGGTTGCCTTGGAGTGTTTCAGCGCAAGAAGGCAATTGAAGTGGTCCACTCCAGACACCTAGTGGACCTGGCTGGACTTTGTACAGACCTTGAAGATATTTCTGAAGATGGGTGCATGGTCCAGTTGAAGTTTTTATCAGTTGAAATAGGAGGGCAGCTATGGCTTTGCAGGGGTTTTATGCTTAAGAAGCGTCTCTTTGCTAGTTGAACATGGCTTTGCTTGGCTTACAGAGGAATTCTGGATGAGGAAACTAGGAGTTGAAAATGACTCACACACACCCTTCGTCTTTCTCTTAGTTTTAGGGTAAAATCTGTTTTCCTTTCTTTTCATTTTTTGCTTCACCTCTTTCCCATTTGCAGTCTTCTACCAGCTACAGTACTCACCAGATGAGTGCGTGCACACCAACTACCACATACCATGACTTCAGTCAAATGAGGCTTTCATAAACTAAATTTTTGGCCTCCATTATAAACCATGTCTTATGCATTTCTAGCTAGTAGAAAAGACAGCAGCAATCATTTTAAATATTCTTGTCAATATACCCAGTTTTATCTCAAGCATGTTCATGCTATTCTTTATATGCTATTATGTCTAATATAGAGAATACTATGCTACATGATACACTGTTGCCTGCAACATACACAGTGTGATGACACACACAGGATACACACCAGACTTAAATTCAATGAAGTTCAGAGACTTACTGATAGCGGAAACCTGTGTACATCATTTAGAGTGTGAAAAAGCTTCACTCCCAACAAAGTTGCTACTGTGTTTAGTGCAAGGGATCTGCTTCAAGCAATTAAGATTTCATGTGTTATGACATTATCATGCAAGTGATGTAAATCACATAATTCATGTAATTAATGCAATAAGGTCAAGATGTTCAGGATGTCATTTGTCCTTCTCCGCTCCAAGAAATACTCATGACACAGTGTTAAACCACAGTCTGAATTGTTGATTCTGGTTTAATCATTGCAAACACCCAGCCATGGTGGTTTGTGAAAACTTGTTTACAGAATAGTAAAGTAAGTGAACCCAACTAATAAAAGTTTGTTCATAACTGTAAGAAATTGTGGTTTAATACAATCTGCAATATATACCTTTCATGTAGCTCTAGCAGTTAGCAGAAGAAGACGGTCATTGTAACTTATTGCAAGATTGGGTAAAATTTGTATAATTGACATGCATTATTTTTTGAAGGGTGATTGCTTGTCAAATGTTACATGGAAAATTAATAATCTCTTCATACTAATAATCAAAAGGGTTTATCTAAAATAATAATTTCACAAAATGTCACCAAGGCATTTTTACCCACTTTGTCCAAGTTTCCACTCTGGCTCTTCACTCCAATCTTATTCAGCTGGGTCATGATCTCGTCTGGCTCATATATAGTATCAGGATCATTTTTCAAATAATTTAGGTTAGGAATGAAGAGCCAGTGTGGAAACTTGGACAAGGAGTTTGAAAGATTGAAGGGAAAGAGAGAAGAGGGGAATCTCATATTAAACGCAAATCTTTGGCTTGTCATAACTCAAGTGTCTTGAAGGAAGGACAAATGTTTGGCTTCATCTAGCGGTCTTGGCAAAGACAGGAGAATTTGGAGAGGCTTGGTCCTGTTAAATGACAGAATCAATAAATTAATGAAAATGGGATGTAATGTGATGATCTGCATGAGATGGTTGATTTTTTTTCCCTGACATCAATGCATTTATAGCAAAATAAAGGTTGAGAGTTTTCAGACTGTGGTAAACTTACCTTGTTATAATATTAAGGTGGAAGCTTTGAGCCTAGGATCTTGGAACTGGAATTAGAATAGAAAAGGCCTTTCCATCCCCAAAAGCTTACAAACCAAATATGGGTCTCTTGTGGCATCTAGTGGAGATGGAATGTATTTACCAATATAAGATGATATTTGTAGGTTGAACTCTGAGGGGACCTTGGTAATCTCTGAGGTTGGTTGTTTAGTTGCCTACATTTCCTTATCAAAGTAGGTAATATCATCAGTGCTACCCTAAAACTAATGCGAACTCTGGCACTGATGATATTGCCTAGTTTGGTAATGAAACTGCAAGAAAACAACCCACCTCAAAGCATCTCCCTAATTCTGTTTAGAATCTAGTCCAGCTATTCAATACTCTTGAGGAGTGAGGGCCAGTTGCACTTTGTAATATTGTTAAATTTATTAACTAACATAGTTATATTTTAATGTGATTTAATTTTCTCTCCTTTAAAATGGTGATAAGGGTTTATCAAACCATTAGACTGGAGTGTAGGAAACCTTTTATCTTTTTGCTGTAAGGTAGCAGCTGAATTTCAAAGCGGAAAGTATGGATACTTTCTGGATGCTTGACATAAGGATTGATTGATTGATAGCTTCTAACATTTATAAACTGAAAAGATAATCCATAGGAGGGAATGTCTCCTGATAAAAGAAACCTTGTTAGCATTAATTGATGTCTGTCTGCCCTTCATAAACTCCAAACCTTTACTAACATCTTAAAATTTTGTATCATCAGATTTCATTTTAATGAACTTGTTGTATTATGGGATGCAAATCATGTTTGACTATGTGTAAATGATTTCTTATGCAAAGGGGGAATTACTTTTGTCCTGTCCAATCATTGCATTTTATATCTTAACTATAAAAGGGAATGTTAGATGTAAGATGGGTGCTGAAGTTCCCTCTTTGAATGAGAGGAATCCCTATTAGTAGGATATTCTAATAAACTGTAATTAAATAGACTTCCTGTCCCGGTATGTTTCACTGGAAAATACATATGCTTAGGCTTGAACCTACAAAGCCCTATTTGGCCTTCAGGAGTGTGAAGCTGGGTTTATGCATCATGCTAACTTATTGTTTTATGAATCCACAATTAGTTGGGCTCTCACATCAAGCTAAAATATAATCTACTGATTACAAATCACAATATATACCTTCACATAACACACCAAGCCTTAACAACAAAAATAGTAAGTGACCTTCACTGTTTTTTATACTCCGTTTCTACTACTACTACATCAAAAATAGACTAATTTACAACCAGCCCCACAAATTGTTATGTCTAAAATAGAAAATAAGGGAGAATACAGACTATAAAAAGGATAAATTGGGCAAAGGCTATAATACTTAAATATGTATTAGCTTTGAAAATGAAGATAAAGAGGTTGTCAAAGTTGCTGCAACAAGTATACTTTTCTATCTTGTTTCTTCTAAGAATACACTGAAATCTTATCTCATTTTCTTAACCTACATCCTAGGTGTTTATACCTTTCCTAAGCACCTGTAACCTCACATGGTTGGCTCAAAGTAAAAAACAACATGTAATTGAGTGTTATCAGCAAACTAATGATCCATGCCTACAGGTGATTTCATCCAGTGGCTTCATGCAGATGCTAAATCAGCGTGGAGAGAGTAGAGCCCCAAGTAATTGCAAAAAAGCAAAGTTACTTCATTTCTTTTCTGCATTAGTTTTTTTTAAACAGCTACTTGCACATACAATAGTCCTACTGCCTTCCGAAGCTTCAGTGAATGCCTTAGCCTAATTTCGAAAGTCTTCCACAAATATTTCAGACCTCTGAAAAGAAAACTCTTGACCCTGATGTGAAAGTCCAACAGGCAAGAAGGGCTGCTAGTTTTAGTCTCTTCTACAAAGGATATCCGTCCTGGGACCTATATAGAAAAAGGATTCCCCACCCTTACCTGAAATCATGGCTGTGCATCTTTTTTTGTGGGACAGCACTATTCCAAACATTTTAGGGGAGCTGAGGGCTGCAATGGATGGTGCAATTGCACAAAATGGATGAGGCAATCGCACAAAAGTGGATTTCAGAGCGGGATTTGGGGAAAATGTCTTTATTTTAAACTACGTAAAGCCAATATTAAGATTCATAATATAGTTCTCCTGTATTTCCTGCCACAAATTAGTAGAAAAACACACGAGGAATGCATTGTGTCAACCAAATCATATATTGTGGGGGAAGTGATAAAAGGTCATCAGGTACATCCAGAAACAAGAAACAGAAGCCATATTTCTTTGTACATAGACACAACACTGAAACATGTGGCGCTTGGATTGCCCTGCTGTGAACACCATCTTGCCTGTCTTGATCTCCTTGCAAACACCTCTGCATTGGTCTATATTATTGCTTCATTTACCATAGTTCATTGAATGAGAAAAACCTGGAAGGGCTCAAACATACTAAGCAATAAATCAGAACTGCAGTACAAACCCAGCTTAGTTTCTTGGAATTGCAAAACTCATTAAACCAATATAAAATATATTGCACAAAGCCTCTATTTTTCTAACCCTGAAGCATCATGTGTAGATTTTTTTTAGTATAAATAAAAAAATAAGATTCTACCCCATCATGTAATTTAGATGTTGCAATCATATAGATTTTATTACATAATTAACAAAATGCGATTATTACAGAATATAAGAATATTTCTTTACAGAAAATAGATCTCTATACAATTTAGAGAATGCCCTATGAGTTTTCAGCTTGTGAAATACAACAGTTTGGAATGTACATATTATTTAACCAATTAAATTTATAAAATGAGGCAGACGTATAGACCGTTACATTATTTTAAATCTACAGGATATTACTGAATGGTATAGGGCCAAAGATTGCTGAAAGCTCCAGAATCTTTTTAAATAAGTAAACCATTCAAGTATTAACCACTCTCTTCAAAGAGTTAATTTTAAGACAAAATGATCATTCAGACTTAACACTAAAGACTGGTGTTAAGGTACACTGCTAGATATCTTAACAAGGCAGCTTTCCCCCCCACAGTTACAAAAATTTAGTTAGCTAATATTGGAACAGGTCTTGGTAAAGGATAGAGGTGAGCATTGACATTTAATCTACATTTTTAGAGATAACATTAACAAATATACCCAAGTGGGCATATTAAAATGCAGAGAAATACTGATACAAGGGAAGACCACTGAGACACACATTTATGTTCGCAATGATTTTAATGAATATTTCACTTTAGTGATTCACTTTTTTATTATCTTCTACAGATATTAAAAGAATGTTAACTTTTTCTGGTTTCATATCTATTTAATTCTGTAAAGAGAGTGAAAAAAAAACCCCACATGTATAAATATTTATTATAGGTTTTGCCTTATAAGGCAAATGGACGACGACTGCCAAATAATCTGCTGACAAGGGCAATGCATTATATTGCTCAACACTGGGTTTGTTATCGATATCACAGCAGACAAGAGTTTCCATTACATTCCATTATTTTTACTTCCCAATATGTAACACATACAAATACAGCCATTCCAATGGTGACATGTCTACTATTAATTTCTCAGCTCAGGTAGAACACACCTACTAATTTATAATAAGAATCACATTGAAGTGGGCACATGAAAAGTGACGACTGTTTTTATTCCATTGATTTAGCAAATTCAGCGTAGTCAATATATCCATCATTATTCTTATCACTATCGTGCAAAACACCATCTATCAAGTTAATTAGGTCCTCTTCTTTTATTGTCGGAACATGTTCGTTACCATCCTAGAAAAGAAAAACGACAGATAAGTCTCACCAAGGAGTTGGCTTGGAACCTCTCTTTACACTTCTTGATAATTATATTGCTAGAGAGTAAAAGATTTAAATGGGTCTGGCAAATCAAAACTCAGAAGGTACAGTTAGTTCTCTATGGGTAGTCCTTAACTTATAACTATTTGTTTAGTGACTATTTGAAGTTACAATGGCACTGTAACGACCAGTTTTCACATGATTGGTGCAGCATCCCCATGAACAGTGGTCGCCAACCAGTAGGCCGGGGACCACTGGTGGTCCATGAGAAAATGTTGGTGGTCCGCAGAGAAATGTCACCCCCAAAGTATCCGTCAAAGCAATTAATCCAGGCTGTGCGGGAACACAAGGCTGTACCGCCCACATGGCCCACGGGAACACAAGGCTTGCGTGGCTTGCATTGTGAACATAAGGTAGTAGTGAGGAGAGGGGGGAAAGAGCGGAGAGGGGGAACTTGCCTCACTCACCCCATGCGCCAGGCCTGGCCACTGGGCTGCTTCTTTCCACTTTTTTCTTTTGCTTTTGGCTGCACGCAAGGAAAGCAGCAAAAGTCCTTCTTTTTCTCCCCGAAACTCCACCAGAAATGAATCTTTGCCATCTTTGGGACCTTGCAAGGCATCCTGCTCCAAGAGGCTGCACCGGTGCGACAAGTCTCACAAGGATTCTTTTCTGGCGGAGTTTGAGGGAGAGAAAGAAAGATTTCTTCTGCTTCTGCTGCTTTCCTTGCATGAAGCTAAAAGTCTCTCTCTCTCTTTTTCTCTCTCCCCCAGAACAGAGCTAGAGACGATATCCTGTGATCCCAAATAAAGAATGATCATTGGTAGGAAAACGGGGTGGGAAATTTTCCTGCAGACTTTTGGGGGGATTTTCCCAGGTTCTCTGGTCCACGGGATTTAAAATTATGAGTTTGGTGGTCCCTAAGGTCCAAAAGATTGGCGACCCCGGCTCATGAACACATGATCAAAATTCAAACACTTGGCAAAATACATACACTTGGCAAATGGATCACAGTTGCACCGTCCCGGTGCCATGAGATCACCATTTGTAACTTTCCCAGCTGGTCCCTGAAATCAATGGGGAAGGACAGATTTGCTTAAGGACCACACGATTCACTTAAGAACTGCAGTGAGTCACTTAACAACTATGGGAAAAAGGTTCACAAAGAGGGGCAAAGCTCACTTAACAACTGCCTTGCTTAGCAACAGAAATTTTGGGCACAGTTGTGGCCGTAGTAAAGCGAGGACTACCTGCATTTAATTTTTATTTTCTCAGAATAATGCTGTATATTTTTCTTTTGCTCATTTGCTTCTTAAAGCTGTTTCAGAGTTTTGCCATTTATAAAGCTGACAGTTCTTCTAGAGAAAAGTCTTCCCTAAACACGATGCCAACATTATATTTTTAGTTTGAAGCAATGTTTAATAATGTGTGTGTGTGAAATGCACAAATATTACACATATCATTTTTCCAAGGAGTGCTGAGAAGCGCATCAAATTCCCCATTCAGACAAACTAATACAAGGGTCCCCAAACTTGCCAACTTTAAGACTTGTGGACTTCAACTCCCAGAATTCCTCAGCTGGCTGAGGAATTCTGGGAGTTGAAGTCCACAAGTCTTAAAGTTGGCAAGTTTGGGGACCTCTGAACTAATACATACCCCTCTGTGCCCATGTGATACTGCAGTGGCAAGCTCAAGACCATCGAGCAAGTTGTTACCATCATAATCATGCATTTTGAAATAATGAAGCTGCAGTTCTTGTGATGACATCTCAGCTTCTGGTTTTTCAACAACACCATCTAAATGTTCCATAATGTGGCTGTAAGACAAATATGCAGCAGCTATCAAAACTTCCATACAGATACACGCAACAGGATAATTTAACATATTGTGCTCGTTCAGTTTCAACGTTTTTTAAATAAGACACCATTGCCTCAATTATGCAACTCATTGAGTCATACGTCATTGTTTATAGAGTGCAGTATTTATTCGAAGAACATAAGAATTGCCCTACTAGATTAGGTCAATGCCCATCTTAATCCATTCTCAGGGGTTGTCATGCCCCTGAGGAAGAATGACTCTGAGGAAGAGGAGGAACAGCCAACAGGGAGTGGGAGTGGGGCTCCAGAGGTGGTAGAGGAGGCTGGGGAAGGGCAGAGGCCGGCTGAGCAGTCAGAGGAGGATCCAGGCCCATCCCCTATCCATCCTAGGTCACGCAGGGAGGAGAGGATTAAGGAAAAACAAGGTCTACTCAAGAGGAAATTATCATGATCCTCCTCGTGGCTTGCAGGTGGGAGCTATGTATATGTTTGCAACTGCGCAGTTAGAATTTGCAGGAGTCAATTTAGTGTTCACCTTGAAAGAGGTTTATCTTTGCTGGCGTTCTTCCCATGGACTTTTCTCGGTTATTTTCCTGGAGTTTATTATTAGTTATCTTGGCTTGCTTCGGAACTCTCATCAATGCGGTTTGTTTTGGTTTTCTGTTTGCCTCATTACTTACTTTTGTGACTTTAAACTGTGCCTAATAAAACAGTGAAGTTAAGTTGAAGGCCTTACCAGACTTTAATATATGTTTTGGGTTTGGGGTTATTTTGAGAGACTACAGGTCATCACAGGGGTGTTCACAAGCAGAAAATAGAATGAGATTTCCCACCCTCCCATTATTCCTTTGCATCTAGTGTCTCAAGATATGCTTAGGGATAATGTTGGTCTTGAAGAATTAATAGATTTCAACAGAAATATCTTCTATGAATATACCCAATCCCTTTTTCAAGGTAGTTAAGTTAGTGGCTATCAATGTGTCTTGTAATGAATTCAATTGGGGTTAATTATGTTGTACGTGTTGGAAGAAAAATCCTTCTGGGTTCAGTTCCAAGTGGGGAAAAAGACACTGGAAACATGGAGGCTGTTTGGAAGGTTTAAAGGTGGACAGGACCACATGGCCTGGAGTTCCAGAGTGAAAAGGATGATCACATGCTTCAAGATGAGGGAAAAGATCAAGAAAAGGCTGAGGTGCTGAGAGTGCCTGGGTTTTATAACCTCTTTTGGGATTTGAATTGGAGCTTGTATTCTGATTGGTTGTCAGACTTCCATGGGGCCATGCAGGGGCAACTCTGTAGGCTGTCCTAAGTTCCAGGCTTGGTTGAGCCTTATTGGATGATGATGCACTGAAAGGGTTTTTGAGCAATTGCTATAGCTTTACCTGGAGATCTTTGTTATGTAACGTATTCTGGCCTAGGCCTTAATGGCCCACCCATTAACAAAGGGGGAGTTGAGCTTCTGCTTCTGAGGTGAGTTTCTGCTTCTGAGTTTCTACTTTTTTTAGAGGAAATATTCTGCCTTTTTAATATTTCCCAGGATATTTCATTTTTCTAGGAGAGGGGTGGGTGCTAACTTCCTACATATGTGAAAGATTTCCCTTTCTTTGTTTTAAATATCTTTTCTATCAGCTTCACTGGGTAACCCCTTCACTAGAAAATGCTCCCCCTCCACTTTTTCTGCCATTTATTATTTTATACACCTTAATCCTTCAATAGTCTTTTTTTTCCCCTAAGGAGTCTTCAAAAATCTAGGAAAAAACCCTCAGGGTTTTCTGATCATTTTGCTTCCCTTTCTCTAGTTATTGTGCCCTTTCTCAAATGAAAAGACTGAAATTGTACACAGCATTCCGTATCTAGACATACTATAGATTTTGATAATTAAAATGCCGACACTTTTATTTTCAGTCTTTTTTTCTAGCCTGGTGTTTCCCTTTTTCATACCTGTTGCACTCTGAAGTGACAACTTCATTAAGATCAGGATCTTGCTAATGTCTTAGCATTCTAAGCAAGTATGCCTCAAGTCCCAAAATTCCCAGCATTAACCATACTAAAACTCTGGGGATTGGCCTGTACATCTGGTAAGCATTCAGGCTGAGGAGGATAGGCTGACACAAGATGAAGACTGTATTGAGTTTTATTCCAGCTCTTAAAATCAAAGTGAAGCAATAATTGGACCAGATGGAACTCCAAAAGTGATAAAAGAATAGACTAAGTTAAATGTACATACATCTGCTGACTCTTTAAGAATGGTTTTCATGATTCTAAACTGTAAGAACAGATACTGCACTTCCTCTTAGCCAAAAGGTCTTTAGTTTTCTCCCTTAAATTAAAGAACAATTTAATCAGGTTTCAAAATGAATGGAAAAAATTAAAGTCCCCTTTCCCATTCATTTTGAAATCTGGTTAAATTGCTCTTTAATTTAAGGAGAAAACTAAAGGCCAAAACTAAATTGTTCTGTTAATGACCAGGCCTTGAGTTCTGTAATTCTATCATTAAAGAAGCTGTCATTAAAAAAGCTGTCCACCTCAATTCCAGTTGTTAACTTTTCAAGTATATTAGTTGTAACCCTAAAGATTCCCACATTAATTCATAGATTATATATTGCCTATACTTGCTCTGCAGTTCACAACTCTATCTATAATGGAAGAATAAAGAGATAAAATGGAATTATATAAAATGCCAATTTATGGAACACATACTCTTTATCTTGTACCGTGTTCTTATCAAGACGCATGCTGGGATGATGGCTTCCATCCAGGTGATCCTCTGCTAAAGAGATAATGGAAGTAGCAAGGATAATACAGCAGAGAAAATCTATGCTATAAATCCTTAGATGTACCATAACAGCCATATTCTAGAAAAAAAATTAAAATACAATTTATAATGTAATACTGTAAGAATAAAATTAAGACTCTGCTGCATATTTGCAAATACTGCTTCTACAACAAGTTACACCCTTACCATAAGCACCAACAATGCACCTCAAAACTTTATCTTTCATTTTTCCTTTTCTATACGTGAATAACAATAGTTTGAAATACTAGATATTTCAAGTTATTGTCAATCTTATTCACATATATTACAATTTATTGTGACCAGAGATTTTTAAAATAGGTACAATAATGCCTTTAAATCAGGGGTGTCAAACTCATGGCTCGTGGGTTGGATGAGTCACATGCTGGCTCTGCCTCCGCCTGGTTTAGTGAAGGGGAAAAAAGTCCCAATATGTCACATGACGATGCCATGACAATGTAAGTTTGACACCCATTTTAAATAAATCAACTATAGATGAATAGTTACAACAAACTACTCTGCCACATATGGCTTTTTAACATTATGTGTACATTTGGCTGATGTAATTATTTCACAACTCTTAAGATGAAGCAAGTACAACTATTTTTTCTACTTAACCCCTCCTATTCAATATGCACCAACCATTGCTACCTATCAAACAACATTACTATGTACTTTGAATTGTTATTTTGGAAGTCGTGTCAACAAACTTTTAAGTTTAGAATCACAACAATTTTCTGAAACAGCTAATTCATTGACTTTATGACACCAATTTTGCAATCAATTTCCTTATGCATAAGAGTTTTACTAGACATAACACCATATTGTAGTTGTAAAACTTATTCCTTTCAAATGACTGATAACATATGTTATCAATCTTGCAAACAATCAGGTCCTTACCATAATATGAAAAAGTATCCAGTTTTACCAGACATAACACAATGTTGCATTTGTAAAAAAATTTCCTAGAGCCTTTGAAACAACTGAACTGCAAATATATCAATCTTGCAAGCAAACAGAAATATATATTGTGAAAAAGTGTCCATATTGACTTCAAAAAAAGTTTGAGCTTAAATTCCTCCAAATAAATGTCAGTTAGAATTCAGATACTAATTGTTACAACAGTAACAAAATGCTAAATAAAAGATAGTGCCAATATTAACAGGTACTAAAAGGAAAGCATTTATGTCCCAGGCAAATCGCCTTCTCAATGCAAATTGCAATTTCCCGAGATAATGTAAGGTCACATAAAATCAAGCAACTCAGGATATTAGAAAGCAGTGACATATTCCAGGAATGCTTGAAAAATGTTGTTTGTAATTTTTTGTCCACCGTTAAAAAGAATATTCTACCCCTTTTCCGTTTGAAATAAATAAACCAAATGCCATTTAACTGCGGCTGCAATTTGCAGCCACGAAGCTGTGTATACCTGTTCCAAAATTAACCTCAGGCAACTATAAGGAGGATTGCAGGATTAGCACTTCGAAGGATCTCCCCACTACCAGAATAGCGGCTCCAGTTGCTTGACTTGCAAGCAACGGTGAGATCAGGACCGGACGGGAAAGCAGGCGACACAGACTCCCGCCGGCGCAAGGCAAGCACTGTCTTCTGGCCACCGCGAGATCCCGGCTACTACGATCGTCCCGGAAAACCTGCACCTCTTCCCAGCAATACTGCCCTTAAGATGACACTGTCCGGGCCGGGAAGAGCAGCAACACCCACAGAACTGAACCCTCTCGGCCACCATCCCCCACAACTCATGTCACCTCTGACCTTCAATACGTCAAGAGTTCCACGCCTTCTCCTCGGCGATTGGCTACTCTCTTTGATATTTTACGTGTTGTGAGAAAAACACAAACACACGCACACGTCTTACCGAAGGGGTGTGTGCGTAAGGAATCAGGTATGTCCGCAGAGACCACGCCCCCTCCCGTTTTATGACGTGGCTTTATTCCTCTCAGAGCGAGTTTTCGGAGGAAGAGCCCCCTGTGCCCGCCCGCGTGCGCTGATACGCCGGACTATATTTTTTTTTTGGGGGGGGGGTAGGAGTCATCATAGGGAGGAATTTCCTAGCCAATTGCTAGGGCTGCGCTAATGACACCTCCTTCAGCGAACAGCGGTTGGGTTTCCGCGCGGCTGCTGTTCTTGTGAATTAAGATGGTTCCGATTTCTCGCCATGGGGCTTTTTTGCTCAGCCTGGATCTTTCCTGGAGCTCCAAGTGGGAAACGCTGAATTAATAGTATGAGCTGGATGCAATATATGGTTTGTGGTGAAATTTACCCCCAGGTAGACCAAGAGCGATGATGCGAAGACCTCAGCAACAGTGCAGCAAAAAAAACCCAGAAAGCAAATGATTCATATTCCCGGCTTTTTTCTTTTGCTGAGCGTTCTGATTTTTGCAGCCCGCATATGCCTGCTCATTTTCAAAATATTACTGCTGCATTCATTTTAGGGCGGTAACATTCAAAGATGGAAAACAAGTAGGAAAAAAAAGGAAAAAAATGCTAACAGATGAAAAGAATAAAGAAGCATATGCTTATACCAATTCAGTTTTTATATAAAAACTTGACCCTATGGAATATTAATATTTCCATTTTATCAATACAATGATGGTCTGAAATAAGACAAGCAAACACATTGTCAATCCAGGATTACAAATATGGAATGGTAGTCTTTCCATTGTAGCAAATAGTTTTTGCTATGCCCGTGCTTGATTAATTCATAGTTCTTTAAATCAATACATTACAATCTTTAGAGTTCCAAACCATCTTCATATTTTAGTGAACTCATATTTGAGCCTATTCTGTGACAATAAGAATGGCAAAGTTTTTTTTTTCCTGCACCTGTGGATTCTTGTTCTATACTTTTGTTCAAAATATATCCTCTATATATGCAAGGACAAATGGGACAAGAGACCATTGATTATCCAGATTATTTTATGGCTTTCCTCAAGGATAAAGTTCCTTCTGTCTGCTTTGGTTTGGAAAACAGTTGGCCAAAATCAAGTGAGGTGAGCCAGGAGATACTTTTCATGTCCCCTTGTGGAATCTAAGGAAATGCAGAGTCCATTTGGGGATTGGACCCATGCTCCTCCTAGCTTCTGAAGCATACCAATAGGGCATGAATGAAACTTTGATGAGAAAGAGCCTATATCAACCATCTTGAAAGAGGCAAACTGATGCAACCTCTGTGAAGAAGCCATTTCTCAACTGGTTGCGTTTGTCAAATTTGCCTTCCTCTTTTGAGCTGCAAAAGTGCCAGTATTTCAACAACAGAGGATCCTAGAGAAGATGAATTATTTAGTATTCCTATGTGATTATGACACAGTAGATGGAGGAAATGGACCCCCTGAGTCTTGTTTGACTTCTTGATTACCATTAATCATGGTATCCTTTTGAATTGCCTGCATGGTTTGGAAGTAAGAGATATCATTTCATGATGATTCTGCTCTTCTGAGCCCATAGTTCCAGGGATAGGGGATAAGACATTAAGGCCTCAGCTGCTGCAATGTGGGATGCCATAGGGCCGTGATGGTGAACCTAGGGACCGCGTGCCAGAAGTGGCATGCAGAGCCAGCTCTTCAGGGATGCGAGCTGTTGCCCCAGCTAAGTTCCACTGTGCATGTGTACGTGCCTCCTGCCAGTCAGCTGATTTTTGCATACGCGGGGGGGCGCATGTGGGAGATGCATGCACATGTGCAGGGGGAGTCCCCCGTGCATGTGCAGGGGGGTGGGGGCAGTGTGGGGGAATTGCATGTGCATTGCATTATGGGTGCAGGCACACATGCACTTTTGGCACGCAACGTCAAAAAAAGGTTAGCCATCACTGCCATGGGGTAGACCTCTCCCACATTATTTAATATCTATATGAAGCTCCAGTATATGAAGTTATATATTGGTCTGGGATGACATATCAGCTAGAGATTTATAGTTGTATTGAATTTGCAGCTGGAAATTGTGAGGATCTGGTTGGGGAGGAACAAGCACAAACTAGCAAGACAGAGCTGCTGGATGTCCATAAACATCAACGGGAGGGACTGATTCAATGGGAAGATGTTTTGCTGCCAGAACACTGTAGATTAGACATTGATTGTCTAAACTCTGCAATTAAGATAGCAAGAAAACTATTATTATACTTAAGTTTTGCTGATAAAATCCTATGCAGACAATTTCAACTGTTATGTGTTCAGAACAAAAAAAAAGGCCTATTCAAATTGTATCTTTCCCCTAGGGACATCCAGACAATGTGCTTTCCTACAGTTTGTCAGGCAGTACAAAAGTATACACCAGGATAATATTCTTTTATCTGCACAATCTTGTGGTAATGTAGCTAATGAGCAGTAGTATCCGAAATATTTATTGTGGGTCAACTTAAGATGCTGTAATTGATATATATTTTCTTGCTGACAGAATCAGTTGATCCCCCACTGTAGGCTGGAGCAAGGGTGGGAGAAGGCAGGTGGGTAGGGCAGGGACTTCAATCATTTGTCAGAAACTTAGTTTCTGGTTACAACCTCTGGAGATCATGGAAATACTTTAGCAATAATAGTTACACCACTATTTTTTAAGCAGTAAATTGGCACCTCTTTCAAGTGACCTGTTAAACCTGTACGCACATCAATAAACAAGTGAACAAACAGGTTGCAGAGAATCATTAGAAAGTGGGTGCTTGTGCAAGATCTCAGTTCTATTTGAGCTGATTTTCAACCCATGCCATGTACTGCCAGCATGCACAGGGCTTGGGGAGCAAGCAGTTCTTGCCAGTGGATTGCTATGCATGTGAGGCCCATGAATAGGGAATTCTATTGACTGCTAATGTTTTGTAGCTCACACTTTTAGAAATACTGCTCTAGGTAATGAACAGATTTATTTAAAATGGCAGGACATTATAGGATGGTTGTATCGTAATAATAAAAAAGCAGCTGATTTATGAGTAACAGTGCTTAACTGACCTTAGTTGAATTTTCAAATAAAAGGTTAAGTGGAGTAAGATCTGGTTAGTATTTATATATTTATCTTGTGCCTTTGAGTCAATGTTGACTCCTGGCAAAAGCCTACACAAGTCTATTTAGTTTTATTGGCAATATTTCACAAATGGCCTATTGCCTCCTTCCTACACTGAGAGAGAGAGCGATTGGCCCAAAGTCACCCAGTTAACTTTGTTCTTAAGGTGGGACTAGAATTCATAATATCCTAGTTCTGGCCTGATTCTTCAGCCACTGCAATACACCAAATTGGTTCTTTGTTAGTACTTGGTCACAATGAAATCCAGATCTATAGACTAGATTGGGAAATTAAAAAGATATCACCTAAGAAAACAATTTGCACATTGTTTCAAGGCAAATTTCATTCATGTAGTCAACAGGAGTCAAAAGAGCAGCCTCTTCCAAATTTATTTACTTTAGGAAATTTATTTAGCGCTGCTTATTTGCACATGGCAACTCAAGACAGCTTACAAGAATATAAAAACCTCATATAAAAAACAATAAAACTAATACGAGAACCATATAATAAATTAATAAAATAACCCCCCACCCCAGTGACGAGCCATTTAATGGGCTCCATCCAACTCTGCGTTTCCCCAGGCCCGCTGGCAGAACCAGGTCTTCAGCACCTTCCGAAAGAGTGTTAGAGTG
Source organism: Pseudonaja textilis (assembly GCF_049901715.1). NCBI lineage: Eukaryota > Metazoa > Chordata > Lepidosauria > Squamata > Elapidae > Pseudonaja > Pseudonaja textilis. Next base: position 40,497,309 of record NC_141990.1, on the reverse strand, counting down.
GGGGCCATTCTAATCTCGGGGGGGGGGGAATGATGTTCCATACAGAGAGGGAGCCACCATGGAGAAGGCCCTTCTGGGTCCTACTGGGTGCATCTCCCTAGGGGATGGGACCCGCAACATTCCTTGCCTCCCCACTCTGATGGGTCAGGTAGATGTGACCGGCAAAACGTGATCCCTCAGATAACCTGATTCCAAGCCATGAGCTTTAAAGATGAGAACCAGCACCTTGAAATCTAATCAAGTTATTATTTGGCCATGCCTTAACAGTTTCAAACAATTATTTTCTTTAATGCTTGTGGGGGGGGGGGGAGTTAAATTTCATTTTGATTCATGCTAGCTAGGATCTACGATAATCTAGGATCTGATTATCAACAGCACAAACTGATAATTTGTACTATTTAAAAACCCCATGTGTTAAATTAAAGCCAATTTTACATGTCAAAAGTATTCTTAAAATGGATTATATAGGATGAATGTAGAAGATAGCCATTAAATCAAATGGAATATGCCTTCCAGATGGAATGTTTCATATTTCACAACTCCTTTAAGCAAATGAGGCCCCATTTCTCCTTCAAAAGAAACATCTGTAAACTTATATTTGTGAATTTTAAACTCCCATAACTGTAAATCCTGACACACATACCTATTGGCTAAAGTATATAACATGCTAAACCTAAGTTAACAAACACTAGAGCCTGTATCCTTTAGTGGTTAAAGCACCAGGCTGGAAACCAAGGAAGTGTGAATTCTACTTCCACTTTAGGCATGAAAGGCGGCTGGATCAGTCATACTCTCTCAGGCCAATCCACCTCACAGGATTGTGGTTGTGTGGAAAATGAGAGGAGGAAAATGAATTAGGTATGTTTCTTGCCATGAATTATTCATAAAAAATAATAGTGGAATTAAAAAAAATCTTTAAAAAACATTATTGTGTCATTTTGAAGCATAGAGTCTTAGGACAAAGTCCCTAAGGTTGATCTCTGACATATCAAGCAGAGGCAAAAGAAAAAGAAGTTGAAGGTGTAGAAAATATTTTTGGGAAGAATAAGACCCAAGGACACAGAGCAACTAGCAAAGGAAGCCCTTCTGAAATCCTTCCCTGGCAACTGTACTTCTCTCTAACCCTTCCAGACCATGCCTAGTACTCAAAGTGCCTAGTACTTATCTGGAAAGTGAATAGAGGAAAAATAACGATTTCCTTTAACTACTGGTCCGGACTTGTGTAGTGGGGGGCTGCCAATTAGGGACTAGCAGTAAACAAGCGGTGTGCTTCCGAAGTAGGTCGTTGAAGTCGCTTCTACTGCAGCTCCACTTTCCCGTTTTTGTTCCTTCAGTCCAGCGTGTTTTCCAAACGTTGCCAATTATTTTCCGTCGGAATGCCGGAGCCAATTGGTGACTGGTCCCCTCCTAATACCAAAGGGTTTGGGCTTTTGAAGAAACCCGGGCTTCCCTTCCCAGCGTGTACAAGAGAAATTGAAAGCTTGCTCATGCTAGGGGAGGGGAAGGGAGGGGAGGGGAACGCGGCGCTTCCCGAGGCGCGCTGCTGCTTGCCTGCCTGCCTGCCCAGGACTTCCCTGTTGTACATGAGACACCCACCCACGCAAAGATGGCTGCGAAAGGCTCGCATTTTCACCTGAAAATGGAAGAGGCGATCGAGAGGTGCAGGACGGATTGCCAGTGGGAGATGCAGCTCGCCATGGTGGCGCAGATGAGGGCGCGGACATCCAGCCCTCGGCACAAGGGGTCAAAAGGAGCCGCGCCTCAAAAATCTGGTAAGGCAGTCAAGCCGGCCGCTTGAACTGTTGGGATTCCCCAATGACCGGCTGCTCTTCCGTAAAAAAATGGAAGCGGCCGCCCGCCCGTCCTTGTAAGGGTCTGCCGCTCGCCCCTTCCTGCCCTGCCCTGTTGCCGGCTCGCCCGTCCCCAATTCCCTTAAGCCAAGGTCTCCTTGCTCAGCTGAAAGGGCTGGGTTCGCACAATGCCACGAACCATAAACTCTTCACACGAGCTGGCTCGGCGCGCCTTCCGACAGATTCACACGCGGCCAACAACTGGTTGGGCTGCTTGATCCGGCGGGTCCGTCGAACCCAGCCGCTCTTTTCGTAAACCCCTGGGGCTGGGGTTCCCTCAGCCTCATCCGTAACAGGCGGGCTCCGGTGGAGCGACGAATCTGCGCGCCCGTGCGCGCGCGTGTGTGTTGGTTTGTCTCTTAGCGTCCCGTCGCCTTTTGGGGGTGGGGGGTGGGGGGAGGGGTAGATAGAATTATGTAGATTCAGTTTATTTGACGAGAGGGAGGAGAAGCTGATTGGCATGTTAGTCCCTCACCCCAGCCTCTCTCTACCGGGCAACTTTTGAAATCATGCCTGTGGCTTAGCGATGGCTTGTTTGTAGAAACTCTGAATAGTATGGACCAAGGCTTGGCAATGCACCTTCCACCGCACCCAGTACCGGTTTTACTCTAATTTGCCTCCCTCGGCTGCCTCTTCCTCTTTCTCGGCTTTGCCCAGTGCTCTTGAAGGAGGCTGCTCTACCACACTCAAATGCTCCTTATTGAGAATCAGGTGACCTTGTCTTCAAGGGAAATATAATCAGTGTGCTCCCCAGAGATGTTTAGTTTAACCCAGTGAATTTTACTCTCCTTGGGAATAAATCTCATTGAATTCACAAGCGCTTTCTTCCGAATTAATATGTAGAAGATGACTGTGCGTAGTTTTAGGACGGAAGTAGCAGTCTTATTCTGACACACCGAAAGATACACCAAGGAGCCCACTGGTGGAGCAGTAATGCTCCCTCCTCCTTTCTCCTGACCCGCTGCCCGCAGAGGTCACCTTATTGAGCAGCTGGCCCGATTCTGTGAGGCCTGACCATCCGCTCTCCTTTGGAAGGATAAAGCAGCCTCTCAGAATGAGCATCAGGAAAAGGCAAAAAGAAAGACCTCTGAGAACAGGCTGCTCTTTATGTCTGTGCCAGCCATCATGACTGGCTTTGGAAGCACTGAATCCCTTAGAGTTGGGTGGCTGTGAAAAATGTGAATAAATAAATCAAATAATTAAGGCAACTAAGACCTCTTTGGCTACAATAAGTGTGGAAGGGGCAAAATGCAAGAAGGGTTTCTCTACTTCTAAAAAAGGTTGCCCCGTTACTCGATGAGACCAGGATTAAAGATGCCCAAATGATCAAGGCTGACTGGCATGCCTTGCCATCTCTTAGGGGCCTATCCTGTAGATTAGGAGAAGCCTCTTCACATCTGATGGTATATATATTGTTCAATTACAACTAAGGCTGGCTGAAGATCATGCGACTTGTGGCTCACTTTTTCAAACGTGTGTTGGCTTGGAGAACTTCAGCAGCATTTTGGGGGGGAAATGGAGCAAGATGTTGATAGAGGCTAAGTAAAATATAGTTTCAATTTAATTAGAAGCCTTTCAGTAGAACATAAAACTGTCTGTGAAACATAGAAGGAAGACTGTACTCACCAGCAGTTTAGATTTCCCTCCCCCCCTTGAAACCTTTGCCTCAAACCACAGCCATTTTGTGTCTTGTAGAGGGGCTGTGTCACTAATTTCAAGTTAACTTGTGGACTCCACCCAAAGGCATAAATGCATGCTTGTTGCACTATCAGCATGTATGTTTTCCTCAAACAGTTTTGCATATGCAATTGTTCCAGGGAAAAGAAAGTGTGACAGTAGTGGGTAGGGGTGATGAGAGACAAAATAACTAGAAAGAAAAGAAAAGCAACATCAAATAGTTTTTTTTTAAATATGAGAAAGCTTTGTTGTTTCTTTGGGAATATATTCTACTTTAGAGAGTCAAAATAATACAGTAAAACACTTCTGTGATATTTAATGGAGTTTAAGCGCATATAATCACATGGTTAAAGCTTTGTTGTCCTTTTCAGTAATAGATCAAATTTTCTGCATGCTTACATTATATTCAACTCAGTTGCTCTTATAAAATCTGAGGCAAAGCAGCACTCCAGATAAGAGCCTAAGAGTAAAATTTTCCCTATTTTTGTTGAGAAATAATTTGCACTTTTTTTCAGTGCGATTCTGCTCAGATAACTGGTTGCAACAAGACATACTCAACATTGAATTGCTGTACAATGTTAACCATATAGTTTTTTTAAAAACATGTGTTTAAAAAGAAGAGCATCAATTATACAGTGCCAGTCATCCTCTTGATCTTTTGATATTCCCCCTGCACACCCCTGGTCGTTGCTGTTTTTGAACTTAAATCATATGTATGATTAGCTGCTATTTATGGCTTGAATGTTTTGTTCACATTTTATCTTTTAGTTTTATCATCTGCCATTACAGTATATCATTATTTTATCTGTCAGAAGACCCCATGGGCAAACAGGATATGACAAACATATGAAATTAAAGTCCACAGGAATTAATAGTTGCAGTCTATTGAGATAAATTAATAGTTTAATCTTGATTTGACTGGCACATGGCAATTATGCGTCTCAAAATTTATTTGCTTAATACTTTCTGGAATAGATTGTTAGTTTGGAAGATGAGAGTTTGGGGGAGGAGACGGATAGAAAGTCACATTGTTTCCATGGATTTTTGATCCAATCCCTGATTAAGTTAGAGTACAGTTTTATGTACCATATATATTGACAAGTAAATCCCCTTGTGTTCAGTTATTATTTACTGTGTAAGTATACAGAGGCCTGCAGCAAAATTTGGAATTATTTATAACATGTCATTGATTAGATTTCTAGAACACAGTAACAAGACATTTATATAAATAATTATGATTTTATTTCCCATAAAGTTTTCATGACTGAATCAAATTCTTTAAATAAGCCAGCAGAACAAATTGGTGTTTATTTCTCTAAAGAGTTTGTATTTACAAATCGGAAGTAGAATACATGACACAGGACATTCATTAATATATCTAAATAAGAAAGTTTCTAAGAAATGTCTATATATGTATAGATAACACGTAAGTTAGATTCCTATTACATAAACAATTTTTGCACTCTGGGCAAACTTCCTTATGCAAGGAAATGTTTATATAATGGTTAAAATTCTATGTTTAGATTTCTGTCCTACTATATATGGGAACATAGCACAGTGTGTAATTTTTTATTCCATTGACTATGTCTTGCAGAAGACTATGAGAATCTACTAGCTGCGGAGGCACTGCTGGAGCTGTGCTTAAAAGAGAACCTTGCCAAAATCAAAGAAACCATGCCATTAATGGAAAAAACTGAGCCCAAACTGAGTGATGCCAAAAAGTTTTTGACTGACATTCTAAATCGAGGGAAATTACTGGTAGGTATTCTAAACAGAAATAAAAAAGAACATTACAAACACTGCTAATGTTGTACAATCAAATGGTCTAGATAACAAAATGTTGGAACCTTTAATCTCACCTGCCCTCTCCATACTATTCCTGATGCATTTATAAAAATCTGAAATAATTGCTTTCTTTCTGCAGCAGTTTTTATTCAAAACAATGTTGGGATTTGTTACGATTTACTAAATTAAACTTCCAGCACTGTATAAATTAATAGGCAATCCTGTTCTCCAAGAACCAGCCCTTCTAGAATGGCATCATCCACATGAAGAAATGAAGGCATTAGCAGATTTTGAGGGTCTGCAAAAGTATAGACAAAATTTATGGACACCGTTGTCAAGGGTGGCCATTGAGGACCAAACATAAACAAAGGCCATGAAAAATTGCTGACTTGGTGGAAGAGAAATAATGGGGGATGGGGTGGTGGGGAATAGAATACAGTGTCCTGGTGAAAGGCATGAGTGACATGAGTCCTAGGTTCCCAATTAAAGCTACTAAGACTCCTGAACATAGCTTTGAGAGGGTGCTCTGGAATGTGTGATAATGTGAGCACAGGACCTCTTGTATCTTTTCTCAGGATTCTGTGTGAGCCTAGAAAAAAGATGTAGCTATTTTAGTAAATCAAAGCAATTGACTCATTAAAACAACTACATCCTTTTTCTGGCTCTAACAGTGACACCAATGTTTTATTGCAGATCCACTTATGTGTCTATAGATCTCTTTTAGCAGTTCTTAATGATACACAAGGCTTTCTTTTAAAAAAAAAAAACAATGAGACACCATGATGACTGAAGCAATCTAACTGTATGCTTTATTGTTACGAAAGCTACCAAGAGACCCTTTCTTTGGCCTGCTACTTCAACATTTCCACATGGGTTAGTTATTTGGAAGTCATAGATTTAATTCAGCATGGTGGGATTTTGTATCTGTGGCACAGTCCTGACTGTATTAAAATCTGCATTAATTCATTAATGTGAGTCTTCGTAGCAAATTGGGAAAGTTACTAATTTGTACCAGTATTATATACAAAAATGAGGAAAGCTTGATAAAATATTTCACATTTCTCATGCAGATAATCCTTGACTTACGACCATAAATGAGCCCAAAATTTCTTTTGCTAAGTGAGACAGTTGTTAAGTGACTTTTACTCCATTTTACGAAGTTTCTTGCCACAGTTGTTTAATGAATCACTGCAGTTGTTAAGTTAGTAATGCAGTTAAGTGAATCTGGCTTCCCCATTTACTTTGCTTGTCAGAAGTTTGCAAAAGGTGATCATATGACCTTGGGATACTACAACCATCATAAATGTGAGTCAGTTGCCATGTACCTGCATTTTGATCACGTGACTGGGCATGTTGCAACAGTCGTAAGTGTGAAAAGTCACTTTTTTCAGTGTGTTGTAACTTTGAACAGTCACTAAATGAACTGTTGTAAGTTGAGGATACCAGTATGGAAATAAGTTAGTAATTCATTTGATCCAGCATAACTATGAAAATAAAATCTGCCAACTTTTCCATTTTATTTCCACCTGGAATTAATTTATACTTAAATTAAATGACTAGCAAAATAGTTATTATTGCTAGGTTACCCATGCACTGACTTTCATGCTCTGAGGCAAACTTCCAAATCTCTTACATACATACATACATACATATATATATATATAAATACATATATATATACACACACACATATATATATAAAATTTTCAGTAATTTTGAAACTGCAGTCAAAGTACACTAGTAAACTTCCACTTCATATAGGATAAGTGTTCTTGGAAGTTTATGGAAGAAAATCAGATGGCTCCATTCATTGATATATAACAGCAAAGCATGTGGGTCCTTTGTTGTAACAACAGAATGTTCCTGTTCTTAAGAGCTGCCTTATTAATTTCAGTAGACAATGAAGGTCCAACCTCCATATTTTTTTCAAATTAACTAAGGGATGTGCACTCATTATATTTCACCCTATACCTCAAAACTCACAAAGGTTTTGTTAACAAAATGCTTGATTCCATGTGATGTTGAACAAGGAAATATTTCCAAAACAAATATTGTTTAACTATAGCTTTATTATATTACTAATGAACATTTTAATTTTCTAGCCAAAAGATATGACAGAAGCAATGTTGCTTCTTGCAAAGCTTCATTATATTGAAGGATGTTACCGAGAGACTTTAAGCATGTATGCAAGAGCCGGTCTCGAAGACCTTGTAATAGAGAAGAAACCTTTATACAAGCTGCGTCTGCTAACCGAAGCTTTTGTTATTAAAGGTAATTGGAATTGTCTATGGCCACTGATTTCTGATTTCACTGTGATGATGCTATAGAAAATCAACTCATATAAACCTTATTTATTTTATCCTTCAAACATTTTATTTTATTTAATTGAAGTTGCAAATTTAGAAAAGCTGATAAGCTATGGAATATCATAAACAAGATTCTAATTCATACATAAGACCTATGCCTGGCTAAAATATTGATTTTTTAATTAATCCCATAGATATCAATTGTTTTTATTTGTAAAACAAGCAAACAACATTCTGCATATTTCTTCAGTTTCTTTGATCTTCAGTAATAGGTTGAAATTAACTCAACAAGGAAAATCAGTAGCACTAGAATATTTTGCTTTTTTAAAAAAGTAGAAAAATAGTCAGGAGAGCATGCCAGCATTAAAATACAGTACTGCAGATTTGTTTCTTAAAATGTCATCGTTTTTCTGCTCTGAACATGGAATATCATACTGGCTAAGGAATTCTGTCAGTTGAAGTCCATGTACCTTAAATTTGTCAAGCGGGAGAAATGATGCTCTACCCAACTCTTTGGTCTTTGGAAGAGTGAATGACTATTAAACAAGGTTGTATTAATTGCAGATGAGCTATGAAAAAGACAGAAAAAATGAGTAAAGGTGGACGAGGAAGGACAATATTTGAAAAAAAATCAGCTCAGTTATATATAACAGATTCAGGTGAATGTAACAGATTTAGGTGAAGGATCTGAAAAAGTCAAAGAGCATTGTCTTTGATGACATGAACCAGGAATAAATATCTTAAACAAGATGTCTGCTTCCACCCAAACTTAAGTAACACTGTGCTTGTAAGGAAGCAGTGGTTCTTAAACTAGGGATGCCCAAGGGGATAATTTGGGCACAACCTGGGGATACTGAAGTGATTTCTTGTTTCAGGTCGTGGATCCAGTTTGAGACTGATGTGCAAAACAACGAAGTCTGGTTTCTTTTGTGGGGATAATGACAATTTTTAAGACAGGGAAAAAAGGGTTACTGGGTCAGTTTTAAGACCCACTCTATTGGCAGATCTATTGGCTCTTTTCTACAGCTTTTTAGTGCTTATCAAACTGACAATATTGGGTTCTTCTTTCCTTTGTAGTATACTTATTTTTCTCCTTGCTGCATTTTCAACCATTGTACAATAATAATAATCTCTTCTGTATGTGTCTTTTTATTCTATGTTTGGAAGAGAGGGAAGTTATCAAAGGGTTTATGATTCAGCTGTTTTTCTGGGAAACCTGGAAAAATGTCTCTGCTTGCATTCTTCATCTTCTGTTTCCTTTCAGTGCTGTTTATGACTGCTGCTGAAGTAGTTGCTCTCTGCCTATCCTCTTCTAACCTTTTCAGCATACCAATCCACTTATTAGGTGAATAGAGGGCTGGAATGATCAGATACCTTCAACTGGTATGTAAAAATCAAAGTTAAAACACCATATTAGTATTGCAATGAACCTTTTGAACATCAGGCATCACGCTGACCTGTACTTCCTGTTCCCCCAAGGGGCCACAGCTTAGAATGTCTCTGCTATTCTATTGGCTTTGGGGAATGCGTTATTGATACTTATTTGTGAATGGTTATAGCTATTGGATTAGAAAGGCTTAAATATTTAGAAATGATATTCTCCAGTTAATAACAAGAAACCATTAAAACTTTCATATACCTTACTTACAGAGTGTATATTTTATTATGATTTTATTTGCTACCATGAAAAGTTCCTAATTCACAAGAATTTTTTTTGCTAGCCTACCAGCCCACTTTTTGCTTTTGTGGATATCAGGTAGCCTGTGAAGGATCCTAGTTCACTTAATTATTTAATTTAAATAGGCCTTTCCTGCTTATAAAAAGCATTTTGTTATATTTAGCTTAAAATCATAACATGCTGTCTAATCATTTAAAACGTCATTGATCAGGTTCAGTTAACACATTATCTGTGATTTTGAAAAAGAATTATCATTGCTTAGGTGTATTTGGGTATGTATTGACTGCTATGCCTCCTCTATGGTTCCCTACTAAAATTCCCAGAAATTACTGATGTAACATGCATCTGACCTATATGATCCTAAAAAAAGTATCTGTTGGTAAAATATGAGCAAACCACTTTCATGTGAGAATGAAGAGACTATCAGCCAATGGGTGAGCAACTCATTTAAGTGACTCTAATATTTACTTGTTCTGTGCAAATCCACTAAATATTTGCCAGTGTGTATATACCAATTTTGACATTTTTCCTGAAAGCTTTGTTGATTTTGATATATACCACAAAAACAGATAGAGGTTAAATCATAAGTGCTTGGTTTTGGTCTGAGAGTGTTGCATGAATCCAACCATAATGGTTTAGTCAGCTGTGTTTTATGAGCTCATGGCTTTGAACCCAATCAATTGCACCAAAGTACTTTTCAAAAGGCAACTGGATTTTTTCCCCCTTTGGAAACATTTCATTTCTTATCCAGGAAGCTTTTTCAATTCTGGCTGAAAGGTGGGGAATGGAAGGATTTATATTTCTTTTTTTAAAAAAAAAAAAATTATTCAAGAAAAAAATATTTTAAAAAGAGAATCTCGTTCTCACATTTTACAGTGTTTTCATAACAGTGTACATCTCTATTCGTGTTAATTGAAATCATTTACTACAAAGATATCTTAAATCTAATTCCTAAATTTCTTATTTATCTATGTTATTAATACATCATCATACATTGTTTTTCTATGTTACTACACTACTACACCTATATACATAGCTATACCACACACACACATATATATATAGCTATACATTTGTCCTTATTTCTGTTCCATAATATTTCTTTAATCATTTTCACTATACATCTTTATTTCTTTCTCATTTAACCATTTATACCATGTATTCCATGTTGTAAAAAATTCTCCCTCTTCCTTGTTTTTTTAATATCATAGTTAATCTAATCATTTCTGCGCATTGGTAAAGGTGGGGAATGGAAGGATTTATATTTCTAAGCAGGCATCTGGTTGTTAGTGCTCTGAAAGTTAGTCATTAACTCTCTGAGAGTTGTTGAGGCTGTTGAGACCACTTAGGGATTTATCTGTACTCTTAGGTCAGAGTGGTCCCCTGCCAGTCCAAAATGTAGACTTTGCTATTTTCCACAAAGAGTGACTTTTGTCTTTCAGATGCAAAGGTCACTCTTTTGAAGACACCAAAGAGCGATTGAAGCCCTAGCCTTGACTATGAATGTGCAAAGTCAAAACCCTGCTTTAATATTTGTTTGCCACTGCAGAAGGCATAGCTGGGGTGGTTATGATGTCACTGGACTGGAGGTGACTGAATGTTTCAATCTCTTTTTATATGGTTTTGAAGTAAAACAGATACCTTAAGATTTGTGAAGTGTGAACCACACATGTTGCCTCTTAGAACTCAAGTGGGAGGAAGTTGTGATTTTGGAGGAAAAGATTTTTTTTTCCTTTTTAATGAATGAAAGAAGTACTTAACCCTCTGCAAATCTTAGGGCATCTGTTATTCTTTGAAATCCCTTATCCAAAAATAACCAAAACAATAAAATAAAACAAAAATAATATAATCAAATCAAGGGAACTCTGGATGCTTGGGAGCCACATGTGGCCCTGGAGCTGCCCATCCCTGTCTTAAGACTTAAAACTGTCAACTAGGACTTGGTTTTTACTCAAAATAGCAGTTTTTAGACTGAGTTTGTTTGGCTGTCCTGATTAGACCCTGTAATACTTCTGAAGGAGTGCTATCTTTTGACCACAATAGCAAGTAAGCAGTGGAAAAATATACTTGATCTCTTGGGGGAGGCACAGGTGCTACAAGTTGTTATTAAAGATTTGGTTCCTTAAGCCAGCCTGTAGCACTTTATAGAATGGGAATGCAGGCTTTTGTCTAATTTCATGCAGTCTCTCCAAGCCAATCTCTTCTTACATGACACTAGAACATAGACCCTAGATCAATTTCTCTCAATAGAATACAATCCTTAAGAATACTAAGCATAATTCCACCAGGACCAAAAACATTTCCGCATAGCTGAGTAATATGCTTTTGTCCCATCCTTGAGTTGACAGAAAAATATATTGGTGTACATTGCACTGACCAAGTTTTATTGCGCGTCAGCAATGAGAAACTGACCTTATAAATTTAACGTGGGGCAATGTCAAGGGCAGTGATTGGTAGATATCTCAGGTTCCTTTCCCCTTAAACCTATTGTTACTTCTTGGTGGGAAAAGTAGGCACCGGTCTCTCCCCTGGGATGAGGAACTGCAGACATTCCTTACGCCTTCATCCTATATCCCTCCTAAACTCCAATGGTCAAACTATCACAGTTTTCTTCATAGGAGTATTGATTTCCTGAACAAAAACCCCTCTGTATGACATTTGGGAGAAATCCACTATGCAGATTAACTCAATTGCCTTCTTCTCATTAGCCTTGTAACCCCACTAATTGATCAGCCAGAATCCCCTGCAAGTTTATTAAATCATTATAAAAAGGTTGACACCATAGTCTGGTGATAAGAACAGCAATAGTTGTTGGGATGGTACTCATAGCACTTTGCTTAATATTTCATTCCAGATTATATGCTCAGTTCTG